>NW_026526788.1:82083673-82536219 GCF_024362965.1 Panthera pardus
AGCTGCCCAACCAGGATGGACAGGAGCGAGGGACTAGATTTTCTAAAGCCAATTTTGGAGAAGACATTCATGAAAAGGAAAAGGTCCTTTCGCAATGGAGTTGGAACAGGGATGAAAAAAACTTCCTTTCGAAGAGCAAAATCATGAATAAGTGTGCAAAGGACTCTGGGAATTAATCTCAAACTTTGTAGAGTGTGACTGATGTGCTAAAAGTCAGTTATATCTTTATCATTAAGTGTTGGTGTGCTCTCAATTCTTAAATATCATTTTTCTCTGAGCTGGTACAGAGTAAATTGAGTTTGAAAAACAGGTAAACCTGCCCCAAACTTCCACAGCAAGAGAATAAACTATTTATGTGATCAGTTAGCAACTTCCCTAAGGATGGGCACATTTGCTTTGATCTTAAATTGGCCAGAAAGTACGAGCAGTTTTACTGTAATGACAATGGTATGATTTTTTTCCTGCCTGTAATACTGTATATCATAATACTGATTTTTTTTTCTTTTAAATACGGCTTTCTGAAATGACTCAGAAGAACCAATTCTTCTGGGATGTGTGATTTCAGTTTCTCAGAGAGTCTTGTGAGATCACCCAAAGTTGAGATTCATGCTACCACTGTGTTTTCTTCCATCAATTCACTGATACCAGAAATAAACATCAGCTGTGCCCTCTGGGTGTAACCCTTGCTGTTCTTTCCATCAGATATACTTGGACGTGGATTGTTGTTTTGTCTTGGAAGTTTGTCGTTTCCTTTTATCTTAAAACACAGAAATAGTGCCAGTAACAATAATGACAATACAGGAACTGCTAGTTGCCCTGTGGTGTGTGGGGGGAGGGGGTCCTCCTCCAAATTGTGCCGATTAACACCCCACTCCTTTCCTTTCCAGGAAAGACCTGGACCCTCCTTCCACTGTAACTCCCGACATTACTCGTTTTAAAAGGATAATGTAACATTGGTTGGCGTGTTATTTCTTCAGAGGCCCAACTTTAATAAATGTGTACATGCCTATTTGATTCTGCAGTACACTAAGGGCATTCTGACCAAGAAAATCATTATGTTTTCCACTTCACTCTATGTGTGTAGACACAGATGAGGTGAAAAAGTCCTCATGCACTTTAAAATGGACTAGGGACCCTCATATCCTTTTGCTTCCTACCCCCGTGGTCCTGGCCTTTGTTCCTATGGGGACAGCTTTAGAAATCTAACCAGCTGGCTAGTAACAGCTCAGCCCTCCCTGCCCTCCATGACCCAACTTCTTTCAGGGCATCTGGAATGCAGCAAAAGAATTTATCTATTAGTAATGTCCTGTCTGCTCACAAGCACTGCGGCACCCTAAGGCCTAATGGGTGAGATGCAGAGTACTTCCCATAAACTGGAAAATCTGACAGCAGATTGTTAAAGAAACTAGTATTTTTTTTTTTAAATCTGCCTAGCATTATTGGCAGGGGGGCTAATTAACTAACTCAATAGGTGTTATTTACTGCTTCGAAGTTGAAAAATAGTTCCTGCACTAATATGTTCATGGCAAGCGTGGTGTCGATTGGGCATCTTATGTAGGGAAGACATTGTTGTTGCAAGGAACCCTCCTTATTTCCTATTTGCATTTATATGGATTGGTTGGAGTAATAAAACACTAAAAACATAATTGGAAAAATTCTTTTCCCACTTCTGGATCTAAAATATCATTGTAACCTCAGGGGGAAAAAGGCCTATGAAAAAGTATTTGCACTCTAAAAACTATAGCAGAGGAAAAGCTGGCAGCAGGGAAATTTACCTTCTGAGAAGAAAGTGTACCTTTTGCTAAGATGTTAGGAATAAAGTGTTTAAGATGAAAAATACCTCCAAGTCGTATTTGGATAGTGTCATTAGAGAGGTGACCAAAGGCTAACCATGTAAACCTTTGGGAAAGTGAACCCGAAGCCAGTGTACGAGCCAAGTGGCCAGTGGACTGTATTCAGTAACTGGTATCAGTTTCTGCAGAGCCCTGAGCCCACTTGCTCTCAAGGCTGCAGCATGGAGAAAGGCCTGGGGTGATGGGAGGTGGTGAGGAGCTGATTACCAGATGCTAATGACCCTTTGCCCTTTCCCATGTCCTGGTGGGGGAGGGGATTGTTGGAGGAGGACTGAATTTCACCTTTAGAGCCAGCTGCCTTAGGCAAGGCTTTGGAAGCCCTCAGAATGCAAATATCCCAAGGGAGGAATAATGTAAGGAGTTAATTTTGGTCAACCATACCTCAACCTGTTAAGTTTCATGTCGTATCTGGAGAGATTTTTCTAAAAGAGAAGGAAAAGAAACCATGAGGGCCATGGGCACCTGAGGGGAGAATTCTGGGGTGGGGAAAGTGCATACAAAGCAGGACTGGGCAAGCAGGAGGCCACAGACCCCTGGGCCACATGGACCTGCTTGGATCTCAGTGCCACTCTTTGCTCAGTTTCATGACCTTGCTCAAGCTTCTAGAATCTTTCTGAGCCCAAGTTTCATCAGCTATGAAATAGGGTTAGTATGACTGACCTTGTGGGATTGTTCATTTGCTCATTAATTTGCCGATTCATTCACTTGACAAATATTTTTTTGAGCACCTAGTATATCCAGAGAGGGTATTCTAGGCAACGGGAATGAAATCATTAAGAAAACAGACCAAATTCCTGCTCTTATTGATATTTCATTGGGGTTAGAAGGGAGTTGGAAAAAAACAAGATTATAGATGTTAGATGATGATAAGTGATAAGGAGAAACTACAGGGAGAAGGAGTGTGGAGGGGTAGGAATGTGGGTGTAATTTCAGATACTGCTGTCAGAGAAGTTGCTGAGAATGATTAGTAAGAATTCCAAGATTTCTACAGTGGAGTGATCAGGGTGAGGGTGAAAAGGATGGAACCAGACAAGTAGGGGATTTATGCAGGGTCTTGTCAGAACTTTTGCTTTTCCTCTGAATGACATGGGAAGCCCCTCAAGAGTTTTGAGCAGAGAAATGACATTATCAAATATATCTTTTAGCCTTCATTAATTTGTAAGAGTCAGAAACAAATGAATACCTAGTAGGTGTCCATACTAGCAGCCGCAATTCTTTCTGTGATTGACATTTAGGAACTAGGATTCCCTTCTTTCCCTGCCTGTTTCACAATTCCACCCTGGGAAATAATTACGCTGTCAGTTGGAGCCTGTGGTTGGGTAAGGACCCTGGGAAGGGAGAGCTGTCACTCTCCAAGGTACTGAAAGAATCTGGATGAGAGATCAGATTCTCATCCAGCAACTAAAACTTGTCTTGAAGGTGAAACTCCACTGGATTCTCTTTTATGCAAGGATGAGGATCATCTTGTTCTTAAAAACGTTTATTGAGACTTCCATAGAAGCATCCCGAATTTTGGAAGAAGGATGCATGAGTATGTGAATCTGTGGGTAGAAAACCCATGCAAAGAAATACAAGAATTAAGATTGCAACTCACACACATGAATTTTAAGATGCTCCTCTCATTCCCTTTCTCCTGGCAATTTATTTCTAATGCAGAAACATTAAAAACCAAACAATGATGCCTGCTACAAAATTTCCACTCCAAACACTTAGCCTCATTCACTTTTGAGCATTCCCAGGAAGGAGCAATATTTTAGGGAACGGAAATACAAAAACAATTGGATTTCAGTTCTCACATAGAGTAAGACCCAGAACACAGCAATTTGACTCAACGTCACATTTTTTTCATGTTTATTTATTTATTTTGAGAGAGAGGGAGGGAGACAGAGAGGGAGAGAGACAGAGAGAGTGCATGAGCTCAGGAGGGCAGAGAGAGAGGGAAAGAGCGAAGCCCAAGCAAGCTCTGCACTGTCAGTGCAGAGCCTGACTCGGGACTCGATCTCACCAATCATGAGATCATGATCTTAGCCAAAATCAAGAGTTGGATGCTTAACCATCTAAGCCATCCAGGCATCCCTCAAAGTCACATTTCTACACTCTATGTTCTCAACTCTTTTGGGCCTGTCAGACAATAACAGGCAAAAAAGAAACATCCAGGTGGCTCCTCTCTGTTCCTTCCCTCTGGACTCATTTCTCTCTGCTAATATTCATGTGGACTCACATGTTAAGAGTAGAGGTGGGTTTCACTGTCAATGGAAAATTCTCACCTTACTTCCTCTCTGTGAAGGAAAGATTGTCTTCTGGGTGGCCTGGCAGCAACTCTGAGCTGCCTGGGATTAACCGTGTGGTCTGTGTCTCCTCCTTTTCATGAGTGCTGTGCACACTTTCAACTCTCCCCATCTGGGGTCTGAAGCTTTCCTGAACAGCTGACACTCTGGTTCAGTCTGTTTCTCCCTGGATAACAAATCCATTCTCCTGCTTGCCCTACAAAAAGTGAGACAGCTGGCAGGATCTCTCTCCTGGAGCACAAACTGTGGTGGATCCAGCCACACAGGTGCAAGACGCCTCTCCATGGGATAACAAAGACCCACACCAGGTCCTGCAGGCATTGTCCTGCTGCTGGGCCTTCTGTTCCTGAGCTCCACTTTCCATGGTGTGGTGTTGAAACTGAGTGTGGGCCTTTTGGCTGACACCTTCCTGGCTGACCTCTGCCTATCAGCTGTTAAAGCTCTAGCTGAAGTAAACTTGCAAAGAATCAAACCTAAAGACATCTTTACTAAGTTGGACTCAATGTGTGGTTACAAACAGATTCCTCCACAGTAATAAACAAACTCCCACTCACCAGGTTTGGGGCTTTGTGCCAAGTGCTTTCCACATACTGTCCCATTTGCACTCTCCATGGCCCTGTGGGAAGACACTGGGATGTCGTTATTCCCATATATAGAGAAGAAAACTGAAGCTTAGACTAATCCAGTTTTCTTTTTCATGGAGGATCAAGGTCAAATATCTGGTAATTATGGCAGGTTTGCATTGCCCAGAGTATAATGTCAGGCAAAGAATGGAATAAAAAGAAAAAAGAAATCAGAGAAGGTATATGTCATTATTATTTTATGTGTCAACTTGACTGGGCTATGGGGTGCCTCTTAACTTGGCTATACTTTATTTCTGGGAGTGTCTGTGAGCTTGTTTCTGGATGAGATTAGCATTTGAATCCCCAGACTAAGTAAAACAGATTGCCCTCTCCAAGGTAGGTGGGTTTCATCTACACCGTTGAAACCCTGAAAGATTATAAAACTGAGTAAGAAACAATTCTCTCTCTTTGCCTCACTGTCTTTGAGCTGGGACGTCAAGTCTTCTGCTCTCAGACTCAGATGAGACTAGAACTTATACCATGGGCTCTCCTGCTTCTCAGACATTTGGACTCAGTCTGGGACTTTACCATTGCCTCTCCTGAGTCCAGACTTTTCAGTCTTCATAATTGAATGAACCAGTTGCTTATAATAATCTCTTATAATCATTCTCTGTCTCTGTCTCTGTCCCTCTCTCTCTTTCATTCTCTGTATGCACCCTACTAGGTTATGTTTCCCTGGAGAACACTGACTAATAAAGTGTATTAGTTTTCTATTGCTACATAACAAATTACCAGAAACCTAGTTACTGAACACAACACACATCTGTTATGTTCTGAGGGGGGTCAGGAGTGCAGATACACCTTAACTGGATCCCCTATTCAGGGCCTTACAAGACTGCAATACAAGTGCCACCCAGAGTTATGGTCAAGTCTCAAGGTTCACTTCTATGCTTCTATAATGGTTGGCAGAATTCACTTCTTTTTGGCTAAAGGCCTGAGTACCTCAGACTCTTGCTGGCTGTTGGAGAAAGACCACCCTCATTTCTTAGAAATTGCCATCAATTCTTTGCCATGTAGGCTCCCCACCATGGCTTCCAATTTCATCAAAGCCAGACAGGGGGTGAATCTTCCAGAAAATTCACATTGCAATTTTATGTAACAGCATCAAGAAATTGACATCCTGTCACCTTTGCTGTATTCTACTGGATAAAAGTAAGTCACAGGTCTTGTCTACATTCATGGGGATGGGTTTACACAAAAGTGTGAACCCCATGAGGTGGGGATCATGAGACCACTCTAGAGTATGTCCACCACACAAGTTATGGGTGACTACTCTGGCTATGGGAAATAACCACCTGTCTCTAGACCTCGAGCCCTAAGAAGGAATAGGAGTCATAGTAAATGTGGCCGACTGTATGTAGGTGATGTCTGGAAGAAAGAGTCTGTGAGGTGCTTTATCCACAAGTTTATGCACTTCAGCCAAGCTTCTTCTCCCTTCATGTAGCTGACCTACACTCCTGTGTCCTCTGGAATGACCTTGGAGCAAAGACTTAGACTCATTTAAGTCTTAAACACATAGCAAGAGTTACATTATTGGAGTCTTTCTGCATGCCAAACATTGGCTGAAGAGTTTGTATGTATGAACCCATTCAATTTCCATAAAAATCTCAAAAATACAGCAAAATACCTCTAATGTAGGTGCTTTTATTAACCCCACTATACAGATAAGGCATTAAGTGCAGCAAGGCTAAGTAACTTGCCCAAGGTCACACAACTTGTGGGAGTAGAGCCAAGTTGCAAACCTACATGGCCTTCCTCCAAAGATGGAATACTTGCCTACCTCCGCATCTGACCATTAGACTGAAGAAAGACGTAATGTCTTAGGAGATTTCAGGCATTTTTGAATGGCACAGACTGGTTAAGAAAAACTGGCTACAGCTGGAGTACAGGAAGGGCACTGAGGAGAGTAAGTAAATAACAAAGGAAAAAGGACCCAGTGAATGAAAATGAAGATATATCTGAAATTTCTAAGATATGTTTCCCCTGGGGAAATGTGTTCCCACGGGAGAGAACCAAGAAGCAATTAGAAAATGGCTAGATCCAGTTCAAGTAGAAACTTCTGAAATTACAAAAGAGCTGCCTGTGTACTTGGTAAACACGGACATAACAATATAAAGTAACCTTTCTATAAATGACTGAGAGACAGTGTATTTCCATCCACAACAATAGAAATGTTATAAGTTTTACTGAAGAAGAGAGCTTACAGGAGGTTTGTAACTCTTGTCCTTCTGTTTGTGATGGGACTTCTCACATCCTTGGGCAAACAGGATAGTAATTATCAAACTGAATTATAGTCACTGCCAAAGGATGACTTTAGCTGGAATCCTGCTTACTACCTCCATGATGAAAACACTCCAGGTACATAAAAGAATTATGGGTTGTTTTTTATATAGCCTTTAATAAACAAGGGCTGCAGCTCAGAATTGGTGCATTGTGTCCTCTCTCCATGCTCCTCTGGGCTTTGGTAACCCACAAGTGTGTGGCCAAGTCAGTTCCAAGGGGTCTGATGCTGCTTGAGATTTATAAGCACAAACTTTGGATTTAGGCATATGTGAGCTCAAACAGCATTGCACTTGATAATCTCTGTGACTGTGAACAGGATCCTGGACTTCAAACCTCAGCTTCCTCATCTGTAAAATGGAACCCGTAGTGACATCACAATAGAGTTGTAGTAAAAGATAAGTGAAATAATGCATGTTATACACCTAAAACATTACTCAGTCTTGTGAATGGTCCATAAATGGCAGCCATCTGCAGCAGGATGAACACCCTAGTTCAACACTGCATAGAAAATTGGGTGTATAACGCACCTTACAAATGAAGTTGGTAAAGAATTGAAAGCAACTATTGTTTTTTGATGATGGAAATGTAGATTGGATATTATCCAAATATATTGCAAAGCTAATATAGATGTTGGTATGACTGAGTCCAAGGAAAGTTTTCTATGTACTTCAGAAATGGTGTGGCCAAGGGGCACCTGGGTGTCTCAGTCGATTAGGCAGACAACTGACTATGTAGACAACAATGGCCAGACCATGTATGACAATGCAAACTTTGAAGCAACCAGCCCAGGAAGCCAATCTCTGCAGCAGCTGGCCCAGAATAATCAGGACTTGGTCAACAACCTCCAGTTTTTCAAAATTTTCTCCACACTTCCAAATCAAAGCCAACAGAGAAAGCCAAATACGCTCCCAAACCAATCACATAGGATGCCCCACTTTTAGTCCACTTCCAGTCACCCCAGGCCAACAGCTTCCAATTAGGGCACTGCTAAGCCTTCCCTGTCCCCACTCTAAAGCTTCCCTGCTCCTGGGCCTCCCCCTGAGTCTCTGCCAAATGCAAATGATGGTGGCTGACTCCCTTGCTATGTAACAAGCTCTGAAGGCATAGGCTGCTTGTTCTCATTTGGGCGGTCTATTCCTTTCTACAACACTGATGCAGTCAAGGTGGAAAGCATCAAGAAAAGCCTCATAGAAATTCTGCATTATTAGTTAAAAGTGAAAATCTGTTGGCATAAGCTTTTAAAAACGTTTCTTTTAAGTAAAGACATTTTAATTTATCTTACTATAAATTTAAAAAATCAGACATTTAGAGAATTTAGAAAAAAGGACAAAGAAGCTAAAAATATAACCCTAATCTCACCACCATAGGTAACCACTCAACATATTCAGATGCCTCTGTGATGTGGATGGGAACACACCCACACGGCGCGTGCACACACACACACACACACACATTTTTCTATAAATGTGATCACACAATTCCCATTCCGAAATCTGTTTTTCCAATTCCGTAGTGTGCATGGAGAGCTTTCCATGTCTGTGAATGATAAAATATACCATTATGTTTAATGTCTCTATAGTATTCAATTGTGTGCATATATCACAATTAGCTAAACCACCTCATCTCCTATTAAAGGACATTTAGATCATTCAATATTGTGCTAATGGGGAAAAATGCTACACTATATACTTGTATACATTTGGCCAATTGCTTCAGAATGATAAATTGCTAGAATCAGGAAAGCTGGTCAAGAGATATAAACATTTGAAATTTCCACATGTATTGATAAATTGCCCTTCAGCACACTTATATCTTTGTAGGAACACTGGACATTGTCGTTCTTCAATTTTGCCAATAAGGCAGGCAAAGAGCAATGTTACATTAATTAGACTTACACTTTTCAGTTTCCATTACTGGTGAGGATACATTTATGTATCCTTCTGTCTGTCTGTCTGTCTGTCTGTCTCTACACTAAACAGAGGCACATGCCTTTGGGATTCTTTTATGAATTGCCTTTTCATGTACTTGGCCCATTTTCAGTTGGATTTTGCTTCTTCCTGGTGTTAAAACTTCCTTATGTAATAGGATATTAAGCATTTTTGTCATATTTCGTAATTACATTTTTGTTTTCTCTCTTTTTAGCTTGCAGATATCTTTCATTTTTCTCCTTCATAGTTTTTGGCCACTGGGTCACAGGAAAGAAAATGTTCCCATTCCAAGATAATAAAAGGTTTTAAGGGTTATTTAAATCTTTGATACAGGACCTCGTTTCTTGCTGAGTTAGATTATATCCTCAAGTGTATTTTCATAAAGGTATTTCAATCCTCTTTGCATATTGAGAATGTCCTTCTGCTGACTTCTTGTGTAAATAACAGTTTGTTGGGTATATCGTTTTGAAGTTAGCATTTTTTTTTCTGTCAAGATTTTGCAGAAAATTTATTGTTCCATTTTCTCCTCGAATCCTATGTTGTTGGTAAGTCCTAGTCAGTCTTTAGGGTTTTTTTTGCTGGTAAGTTATCTGTTTCGTCTTACTGAATATTGGTAAGATTCTTTTAGTCTCTTCAAAGTTCAGAAGTGTTACCAGGATAAATACTGAGATTTATTAATCTATTACCCTATTAATTTTCTGGATTGTGGTGCTCCTTTGAAAGTCCTCTCTCTCTCTCTCTCTCTCTCTCTCTCTCTGATTACATTTTTATAATGTTTAATTCTACTGGCTTATTCTCTGGCTTGTAGAACCCGATATCTACCTTGTCTCCAATCCCAAGCACATTTCAATCACTGTCTTAGCCTGAATTCCCCAGGACATAGAATATGGGCAAAACTTCAGGGCAACCCCTTGTTTGGAGAGCAATCCCAGGACAGCAAGGACGAAAGCAAACTGGAAGTGAGGCAAAGAAGGAGGAAAAACAAATGCAAGTTTGTGCACTATGAGCTGGCCATGTAGTCATCAGAAAACACAGCTGGTATCTGTGGCGACATGAGCCACCGGGTCTCGGAACAGGTCATCGGAGAGGAGGTGGAGGTGCAAATCATTTGTCTACCAAGACTTTGACCAAATTTGTCTGCTTGTTGCTTTCCATTTAATTTTGCCCAGTAGGGCACTCATGCCTCCATACTCCTGGTTTGTGCGGCCCCAGGACCCCAGGCAGTTGCCAGGGAAACTGTATGCTTTGTCCCATCATGTGAGGCTTCACCTGAGCCTAGAAGTGGTGGGAGGCACAGAGCCTCTGGTCCTGTGGGGTTGCGTGCAGATGCAGACCCGGTGGTTTTGGGAGCAGTGACTGAAGTTGGGCCTGGGAGCAAGTGTACATGTTGGCTGGTGAGCTGCCAATGTTGCTACAGTCCCTAATCCGGCCCCTCTGCTCTGGGTGAGGGCAGCATCTCTAGCTGAGGCTTCCCAAGTGGCTCTGATGCATGCAGCCCAGAACCTGGGAGGCTCCTATGTTGGGTCCAGGGCAATCATTTTCTCTGTCATTCTCTTGTTGCTTTGTCTTTTGCCTTGATGCTATCTGTGACTTTGCATTCCTGTCGTGAATGTTAAGTTGGTTTCTACAGGATTGATTCTGATCATCGCAGCTTCTAAAACATTTTTAATTTCTGCAATACTAGTGTTTTTCTCTTTAGTTTTTATTTAGGCCTACCAGGTCTGTTTTAATCTCGTTTTGCTATCTTCCTCCACTTTTTATCTTTTGTTCTTCTTACTCTCTAAGAATGTGAAGAAAATTCCCCTATTTACTTGATCTCCAAAAATGACTGCTTCTGGATATTTATTCCCTCTCTCTTTCTCTTTTTCCTTTTTAAAAAATAAAATCACAGAATACTCACACATTTTGAGTGCTAATGATGGCAAATATTCTGTTAAGCATTTAGCATAGCTTATCTCCTAATCCTCACAGCAAAACAATGACATCGGTAGTATTATCTCAATGAGGCATAGAGCGATTAATTACATTCCCCAAGGTCACCAGCTAGAACATAGAGGAGCCAAGACTTAAGCCAGTTGTGCCTGACTCCAAGCCCTGTTTCCACTGACTGAGTGCTTTCTACATATGAGTGCTCCCAGTGCCTTCCCAGATAGGCCACGGATTGCCTTCTTCATCTTGTTGATTCCTCAAATTAGCTGCAGATCCTTGACCAGGCAATTGCACTACTCATGCTCAGTTTCCCCATCTGTGACATGGTTCAGATTGTATGCTTTCTAGCTCTGAGTGTCTTGGCTCTATTTTCTTTTTTTCTTAGCACTGCCCTCATTTTAGAGACCTAACCCAGACTTTGGGTTACCATTTGTCTAAGATTGAAGCAGTGAGGCCTCAATTTTAGCCACTCATCTACTAAAAGGAAGTTTTCAAAACCAGACACAAATGCCAGGCATTCTCCCTGCCACATTTTCTTGATTGGGTAGCAAAGTGCAATGGACCACTGATTACTGGAAGCAGGAAAAGAACTAGAATTTTGTTTCTCAGAACTCAAAAGTTGGAACAAATCTGTGGTATAGGCTTTTTCTTTGTTCTCAGAAGGGTCACTTCTGGAAGCCTACTTGACCACCATGTTCAGGTTGAATACTCAGTATAGCTCCAGGCCCTGGCTTAATGCAAATTCCCATCCAAACTCTTCAGACCAGGGTCATGATAATATAAATGCTATCCTGTGGAGGAAACATACTCTTCACAGCTAAAAAAAATTTTTTTAAGTTCTTTTTACTGGCAGTTTCCTTCAGCTTTCAAGAGATGACATTTGAGGACACTAGGAATATGGATAGGACAGAGCTGATAAGATGGGCTCTTCCCTAAGGACAGGAAGGTGCCTGAGTTTTAACCACAAAGTGCAGTATTTGGACTTCATTTCCAGAAATCAAGGGGGTGGCATGAAGTGACATGGTCACAAGGTCCTTATTCTTTCTCCAGGTATGTGTAGTGAACGTTGGCTGTTTGTTACCACTGAGTATCCATTGCTCTTTCTTCTGGTAACAGTAATGGAAGACTGTACTTTGGGGATTCCCAATCCCTTGGGACCTCACTGTGGTCCCAGTGGGGCTAGGCTCCAGTTCCAGAGGTGACCAGTCAGGTCACTTAGTTCCCCTCCACAGGAATGGTTATAGGAATCAGCACACAAAGCCCAGAACTTTGTGGAACATGTCTGGAGGGAAAATTCTCTTTCTTCCATGGCCTTGGAGCTGAGAGGACTGGTGCTTCTGGCAGCCATCTTTCCATGATGACGGAAGACTTTACATGGTGCTGAGTTGATACTGGGACATGGCAAGAGACCAGGCTCTGAAGGCAAGGGCTGGGACCCTGGAGTCTCTCATGCCTGATGACATATCCACCCCAGCCCTTCCCTTATTGGTTCCCTCAAACCAGTAAAATCTCCCTTTACTTAAACAGCACTGAGCTGAATGTTCTGCAGCTCACCAACAAGAGCTTCTATCCCACTGTGAGCACCTCTGTGGCTTGGGCGCCTGAGCAGGAGCATCATTGTTCTTCATTTCTGCTGAAGTCAGATGTCAGCCCTTCCTCCAAGGTCTTGGTTTCTACTAAATAACTTTGATGTTCTTTAATAACTTGGTCATAGCATGTCATTTGCCCAAGGAACCTGCCTCAGGGTGTTGTTTCACTAGAAGTATTACATAAAGCTTTCAACAAGCAACATTAATATAAAATCATCCCCTTCTTAAGTGGGAGACTTCCTTTCCTCAGCTTCGGAGTGAAAGCTAATACACTCCCAGGGCCAGAGTGGGTATGAGAAAGCTCTGGATTACCCTCCATCTCAAATGTGCACTGTTTGCTGTGTGTAAATTGGGAGTGGTGGGGAATAAGAAACACAGTGGCATCTTCTGTTATAAACTGGCCAATGAGCATGAAAAAGGGTGATATAACAGAGCAACAGGAAGAGGAGAAAGAGATTTTAAAATTTCTTTGGTTTTATTTTGTGAATAGAACCATAAAACCCAATGACTTCTTTATGGATAAGGCTTTTTTTTCTTTTTCTTTTTCTTTTTCTTTTTCTTTTTCTTTTTCTTTTTCTTTTTCTTTTTCTTTTTCTTTTTTGGAGAGTTCACATCAGTATCTGAATTGACACTGTGGAAAGGATACTGCAATTTCCATTTTGCAGTTGATGACATTGAGACCCATAGGAAGGAGTAAGCCAGGGACAAATAGCTAGTTGTCAATCTATAATTTTTGAGTAGTCTAACTCTGGGGGCTCTCATGATAAGCACTGTCTGTTTCCTGATTTACAGAGGATATTAGTGTGTTAGATTTTTGGAGGAGTAAACACGAACTTACCACTAAGCACATGGAACGTGTTGGCCAAGTATCCTGAACGTTTCCAATTCATATCAGGACTTTGTGATAGGTCAGTAATCCAGTTGATGTTATACTTTCATTAATAACTTCTAAAACTAATTAATTTTAAAGGTACATCCAATATATTAGAAGAACTTTTGAAGGTTAAATCATTATTTAATTTTTAATGTCTTGAATGTGACCATTTCAGGAGCAGTACTTGGTATCTGGAAGGAGGGACAGACGTTTGCAAGATGACAGTTGAAGTGTGCTATACGTCAGTTATGGAACAGACACAGCTATGTCATCGCAAATCAAGCGTGGGCAGGCGGCTCTCCCTGGGCTCCTGGCCTCAAATCAATGAGCACAATCAGGTGGGATTGGAATGTACTGGATTCCATCCAGTCTCGGCCAGGGTCATGGGCTCTGCATCATAGACCGCAGTTGGCAATCCCAGCTTGCCATTGACTAGCTGGCAGCCTGCCATGTTGTTTCTTTCCCTAGGATTTAGTTCCCTAGTCTGAAAAACATCCTTGATAACAGTAACTATGTTACAGGGTTTTATAAAGATTAATTGAGGTGATACCTATAAAAGTCCAGTACTAGGCCTGATGTTCAAAAAGTCTTCAGCAAATGCCACTATTACTTCCAGCATAATACTCAGCTTGTCACCACCACCGCCATCAACGTCATCACTGTTGTCATTGTCATCATCAAAATCAAGTTAGGGTTTCTCTTTTGGGGAATCTAACTGTCCATCTTCCTGTGATATACCGCAATTTAGTGTCCTGACACCAGGGTCCATGACCTTGCCTGTCTGCTCATGTTGGAGAGAGGTGCTCTGCATATCACACCTCAAGCATCACACACAAAGGTCAGGATAAAATATGACAAGAGATATGAGTTTTTACACTCGCATTGTGTCTTATGTCATTCAAGCCAACTGGCTCAGTCACTCTATAAATATTGCACTAACATATTAGAGTCACGCGGGTCTGTTGTATGGCCACAATGCTAACTGCCTTGCAACCACCCTCCCTTGCTATCGTTTCCCCTCTCTCTGCTTCCCACAGGCATCCATTGTTGCACAGCCCAAGAGGAAATTCAGGGTTCCACATTAGGACTTGGCACGTCAAAGGGGTGTATATTACTTGGAACTACTTCTAGGTCTAAAAATCATAAGATTTCTTTTGCCATGGTCCTGCTGATTAATGCAACCTTGTAATAGCCTAATATATATGTATTTATATTTATATTTATATTTTTATTTTTATTTTTATTTAAAGCTATAGCTTGGAAAATTATTCACTGTTAGGAAACCCCTTCATCTGCCTATGTTTACTATGCTGAAAAATATTGCTAAAAGCTTTTGAGTCTCCAAAATACAATTTGGCTTAATGAAATAAAAGAAAATCTTCCTGCCTGGTGAAATAAGGCACAAAATATATAGATGGCCCAAAATATACCAAAAATTAAGAAAAATGGGTTTAAAAAGTTCATTTTGTTCCCCCTTCCTCTCCTCCATAGTAAAGTATTTAGTTTCTGAAAAGAAGAAAAGTAATTATAAGATTTAGACGACATATTGTAAGAAATCATAAGGGTTTTGAATTCTTATGGTAGCGTGGTTGTGTGGGATGTCTATTTACTTTCAGCTAAATTTTCTTTGCTTAAGTTATGTGCATAAGTTTCATTTTCCACATTTAATTTTAGGATGGCACCCAAGTTTGAGAAAATATTTACACAAAGAAAACTAAGCATATATTTCACTGTTATTAACCCCACTCCTGTTGACACTTACAGCATTTCTTTGTGAATCTAAAATCCAAAATTCTAACCCTTGTGAAACTGCAGGCACAGCCCTCTGAGCTGTGTGTTAGGTGTGTGTGTGTGTGTGTGTGTGTGTGTGTGTATGTGTGTGTGTTTTCGGTTGTAATATAATTGGTTTTGGGATTTGATGCAGGAGAAACCACTAATACGAAACACTGAAACCTAATAATTCTGGTTTCTTGGGACATAGACACAATCATATGAGAAATTTTTCATATTACAGGGCATCAGGAAAAACATTTGGCTTATTGCATGGCAATCAGACCCTTGGTGAAGGAAGATACTTGATCATCCGTTAGTGTACAAGGGTCTGCTGTGTACCTCTTCTATTACATGTCTTAGGAGTTAAAGAAGAAGGAGGGGAGAAGGAGCAGGAGGAGAAGAGGCATTCCCTGTCTCCAAGCAGCTGCCATTAAGTAGGAGTCTTATTGAAATATTGCAGTAGCCAAGTGAGCAAGTAAACCAGTGAAGAAAGAAATTTGACAAATCACCCTCAATTGGCTCCATACTTCAAAAAGAAATTTTCTTGCAAGCAGAGGAAGAAGTTTCCCCTCTGATGGTGGAGTGACCCCTCATGGCAGTTGGATTTCCTCATCGTTACTTGCTCAGAGAGACGTGCTCCGTGCATTTCAAAGCCACTTTGATCCCAGCAAACTCTCATTTCCTTTTCTTCTCTCGTTTTTCACTTTAATTTGAAACACTGCTTTAAGTGAGCTCGAGGAAGGAGCAACACCAATGGAAAAGGCACACGGGTGTCTCGAGATTTTTGGCTTCATGTGCCGGAGGCAGGAAGAACCACAGGAAATGAGGAACACCTGCTTCTGAAGAAAACCAAATGGCACTTGCGGGGGTGTGGTGGGAGTATTGGTTACGAGGCCTTTCTGAGCCAGCACCTGACCCAAATGAGCTATAGGAATAAAGGGGTGTGTCACAAGGATATTGAGTAAGGAATGTGGCCAGACCCTCAGCTAGGCTCTCTGGGCAGCCCTCCTCATTCTCTATGTTGGTTTCAATCTTCCCTCACTCTGTGGATATATTTCCCTCACAGAGTTGGATGTGGGGCTACCTTGAGCTCATCTAACAGTTTCAGCCCTTCAGTGAGAGGTGGTGCCCTCCCCTGGATCAATTGACTGTGACCAAGAGCTAAAACCCCTTTGTATGAAACCATGGCCCGTGATATTATGTTGAGCCTCACGTATGGCCACATACATGTACACATGAACCTCATTTATGAGTGACAACCATGAAACAATGGTGTGGAAGGTCATTCTTAAAAGGGAGCCATTTAGAGAAGACAATCCCCTGGGAGTGTGCTAGAAGGTGGACTGTTGATTGGTCTTTCATTCTAAGACTGTGTTTCTCTGAGTCTTCCACAGGGTCTACCAAACATGAAAATGTCAGGACAAATCAGTAGGAAAAAAAAAATTGAGCCAAGCAGTTGCTTTGATATCACGTAGACTGAACTTGGTCATCAGGATTGGTCATTTTTAATATATAAGCACCTCCCCTCAGCTTTTTGGAATAGGAGAGGTGACCTGAGTGATGCGACATGACAATGTCACCTCCACAATTCCCCCAGGGCCATCTGCCTTCTGTTTTAGCCCTTCCTTGGGCACAGACAGTCTATCCTTCACTGGAAAAAGGATGTGTGATTGTTAATTTTATGTTATCTTGACTGGCTCAGGAATACACAGATAGCTGGTAAAACATTATTTCTGGGTGTGTCTGTTAGGGTATTTCTGGACGAAATTAGCATTTGAATCAGTAGACTGAGTAAAACAACCTGCCTTCATCAATATAGCAGGCATCATCCAATCTGTTGATGGCCTAAATAGAAAAGAAAGTGATACAGGGGTGAATTCTCTGTTCCTGAACTAGGATGTCCATATTTCCTGGCCTCAGACATTAGAGCTCCTGGTTCTCAGGAGCTCTTTTGACTCACACTGAATCATACTACTGGCTTTCTTTGTTCCCCAGCTTGCAGACGGCAGATGGTGGGACTTTTTAGCCTCCATAACTGTATGAGCCAATTCCTATAATAAATCCCCTCTTATATACATCAATATATATCCTATTGGTTTTGTTTCTCTGAAGAACTCAGAGTGTTTCAGGAAGAAAAGGGAGTATCCAGTGTTGCTTGCCTCAGAGAATATTACCTTTTTTTTTTTGGATTCCTGGCCATGTACAACAGTGAGTACAGAGAGTGTCTGGGAAATGCTCAGGTAATTTTTTAACCAAATATACCTACAGAGCCTGCATAGGTGTACGTCTAAGTTTCAATATGGTTCTCTTATTTCTTACTAGGTGTAAGTTTTATGTCAGTTTTCCAGCCTGATACAAAAATATAGCAGTTGCAATTGATTTGTTTCATACACTATATTCCCAATTTTTATTTTATGTCCTTAATAATAACCATGTCCCAAACATGGTTCTTATAAATACATAAATATTTTAGCATAATTGTAATGGCAAGCAAATCTGAGTATATTAACATATAAATGTTCAAGTTAAAGAATTGACGTTACATATCATAAAAGAATAGAAGGAAATAGAGCTGTTATTTTTCCATTACATCCCCATTAGGATCTGGGGAAAAAATATGATTTGTGAGGTGGCATTTCCATGTTACATGTAACAGATAACTAACTTGCCAAGAAGACCAGAGAGGTCCCCACTGTAAGTTGAAGGGAACTGAAATCTGATCCCATCTCCCCTGCAAAATGTCATACAAAATGATTATTTAGGTTTTTTTTGTGTGAGTTTTTTGAGATGTTACTGGGATTGTCACACTGAAGAAGAAAACCTCAGAGGAGAATTCAAAGTTATCACAAACACATTTGAGAAACAGCCAGTCAGGAGAACACTAGGATGTAAAATTTCAGTGATTGGTTTAGAAAATGACCACTAGAATTTATGCAGTGGGATGTGAAGTCCCTGGGGACAAGGTATCTTTTTCTTATTTTCTGTTGCAATCCCAAAATTAACACAGTGGCTGGAAAATAATAACCACTCCACTTGCTGAATAAATGAGTAAATTATTTACTCACTTATACCTTGCTTTATTTTCAAGAAATGACTAGCTAAAATAAATATAGGTAACAACAAGAACAACAAAAACTACCTACAGCATCACAACGGATCATAAACTGCACTTAAGTGCAAATTAAAAATTAAGTTGATTCTTTTTTAATGTTTATTTATTTATTTATTTATTTATTTAGAGGGTGAGAGAGAGTGCTGGGGAGGGGTAGGTAGAGAGAGAGGGTGAGAGAGAGAGAGAATCCCAAACAGGTTCTGTGCACTGTCAGCCTGATGCTCTTTCTCATGATCTTGATCTCATGAACCATGAGATCATGACCTGAGTCAAAATCAAGAATCAGATGCTTAACCAACTGAACCACCCAGGTGCCCCCAAGATTAAGATGATTCTTAATTGAAAGGAACAGATTATGTTTGATAGTGGCTTAATAGAGTACTTGACAGTGTAAGTGAGGAAGACATTGATTAGCTGTCTTTTATCTTCATGGAAAATGGGACAAGAGAAAATGTGTTAGACATTAGTATGTGATATTTGAGGTAGACATAAGAAAGTGATTTCTGATGACATTGATTTCTAAAATCTTTACCACAGAAATGTTGGTTGGCCTTCCAGTTAAACATGGAAGATGGAACACATGTAACTATATTTATATCTTCCAGCAACTGCACTGAAATCACAACAAAGGGATTTTTAAAGTAGGCATAAACCCACAGGCTAAAGAGAATAAGAGAGGAAACAATAGCAACCAAATGTGGAAAGTTGGAAAGAACACAGAAAAGGAAAAATGACCTAGCAGACCTTAGAAAACTTAATTTTAATCTGGCAGTGGGAAAATTTTAGAATTCAGTTGACTTACACCACATAATCCTCAAAAGGCCTAATAATTTGTGGCACTGGATATCTCTGGAAGTAAGTTAAAGTGAAGTGACTAAAATAAGGAGGGTATTTAGAAATTTCTTCAAGCAGCTATCAGGTCTCCAGATCAAGATCCCCTCTCCCATTTTAGGTGACCACCTCTCACCTGCCTCCTCCATGGTCCAAGACTAGAAATTTATTCTTTGACAAGGATAAAAAAGAGGATCTCTGAATTGGAGAAACCAAACATCATTGAATACAGGGGTACCTACTGAGAGCTTAGCGGTCAGGTACATGTGGACGTCCTGGATGCTGAGAGCCTCGCTCAACCCTCTGTTCTCATCAGAAACTACAAGGAAGAGCCTCACCTCCACTCAGGAGACTAGGAGATCCTTCCTTTGGTTATTTGGCCATCCAGAAGGAAAGGCATAAAGATATTAGCATTGGACATTTCCCACCCAAGCGGCCAGTTCACCCAGTGGTGGAGCTCACAGAAGACAACTTTTGCCTACGTGATTAGAGCTTCCAGTTAGCTCTGCAGTGCCCTCTACTTAGTAGGAGCAGACAACCAAAGGCTAAGATACATCTGAGGGAAAATTTGAGCATGGGAGATACCAACACTTACAAATAAGAAAGAACAACTTGGAGGAAGTAGAACTCTACAGGAAGAGAAAACAATACCAAAAATCAAAGCAAGCAAAAATAACAACCAAACTGTAAGAGACTATAATGAAACCATAAACCAAGAGCAGAATGTCATGGAAAGGAACATTCAGGGCACAACAGCAGCACAACAAATTACCAGGAATGAAAACCACAGCAGTAGAGATCACAAGTCAATGGAAAGTTCTGAATACAAGTCAAGAAAGAATTTGAGAAGGCAGAACCAAATGATGAGGAACTTTAACATAGGAGAGCAGAATTAGATGACCACTCCAGTAGGTTCAATATTTACATAATGGCAGTCCCCAAAAGGAAGAACAAAGAGAAAGAAATGATCAACGAAATAATTGCAGAAAATTTCCCATAACTGAAGGACACAAGTTCCTAGTTTGAAAACTTACAGCAAACATGCAACATAATAGGTGTAACTAGACCTCACCGAGGCACACATTATGAAATTTCAGAACGTTCAGGACAAAAAAATATCCTACAATCTAATGAAAGAGAGAAATAAAAAAAGGTCCCATGTAAAGGATCCAGAATCAGAAAGCCTTCAGACTTCTCAATGCCACTACCAAATAGCTGAAAGTCAAAGGAGTGCAATTTTTATAATTCTAAAGAAAATGGTTTCCTACAGAGAATTCTATACCTAACTGATATGTCAATAATATGTGAGGGTGAAATACAGATATTTTGAGAGAAGTCAGTCTCAGAAATGTGCTTCCTGTAAGTTCTTTCTCAGGATGCTAAAGCAGGATGTGCTTCACACTAGAAAAGAGGATGGATCAAGGAAGTGGAGCACAGGGCAAAAGAGCAGTGATAGAGACAAAAGGTAAAGGGAGGGAGTCCTGAGAGGGACAGGGAAGAGAGATCCAGGGGACAGATGTGCCCAAGCCTTAAGGGCAGCTGTTCCAGATTAAAGCAAGTCAGAGGGCTCTGGGAGAGGCTTCATCAGGAAGTTTCAACTGATA
The DNA here is from genome assembly GCF_024362965.1 of Panthera pardus. Taxonomy (NCBI): domain Eukaryota; kingdom Metazoa; phylum Chordata; class Mammalia; order Carnivora; family Felidae; genus Panthera; species Panthera pardus. Next base: position 82,104,361 of record NW_026526788.1, read on the forward strand.
ACAATCCCGATGTGTCTAGATGTCCTGAGAGATTACACCACTAATGATGCTTTCTGGGTGGGATTAATGAGATGTTCATAGAAAATTAGACAAATTAGAGAGAGAAAATATGAACTCAAGGGAAAAGAAAAACTGTGCAAGAAAATAAATGCAACCTTAGCTTACTGCATAACTTACCCATGAGCAGTGTTACAAAGACACAATACATAAACAACCAAGACTGATCTCACTAAAAATGTGATTTAGCTGTATAATGCCTAAAACTGAGAAATGAAGAATACAAGCTTTATTTTTGGATATATGGAGATGAACACCAAAATAATCAGATGAAGGTGTTAAAAGAGGTTGCCTCTGGAAAAGGGGAAATTCATGGTGAAATGTGTGTGTGGGGGGATTACTGTTTTTATAAGGAAATTTGTATCACAATTTATTGACTCTTTAATCTATACACATGTATGATTATTAAAACTAAAAAATAACAGAAAGAAGAAAAGAAAGGAAGAGAGAGAGAGAGGAGGGAAGGAAGGAAGGAAGGAAGGAAGGAAGGAAGGAAGGAAGGAAAGAAAAAGGGAAGGAGGGAAGGAAGGAAAGAAGGAAGGAAAGGAGAGGAGAGAAGGAAGGAAGAGAAAGGAGGAGGGAGGTAGGGAAGGAGAGAGGGAGGAAAAGACTGAAAAATAAAAAGGTGAGGAATAAAAGGAAAAAAGGCTATGTAGATTCTTTCCTATGGGGCAGACAACATGTTGGTTGATTAATATATGGTCTTGATTGTGTGCCCTCAGGTAGCAGAATTCTCAGAATGCAAAATTTGGTCTATCATGTGTGTGTTGGCACATTTCCCCTCCTTTCTTCACAACGCTAATTGTAGATTTTAGCTCACTCTTGAACTGACTATAATCATTCATTAACAAACCAAATGAATATCACAGGAAAATTCTCCCAATTTAGGCTGGGCTAAGACGGACATGTCTGAGGTGAGTCAATTAACACCAATGTTGCCTTTGCCCAGCTGTTCACACATTCATGGTACACTTGGGAGATCACAGCTATGTTTGTAGAATTTACAATTCAGACTGAAGGAGAATTTTACAGCCATTTAGAACAGATTTGTGCAGATAACCCTTTGATCTTCTCCAGTTTTATGCACTTGGAGGTTTGGTGGTTGTGTGGGACAAAGGAGCAGGGCAGCTCTGTGGAATAACAAAAGGCAAACAACCTTGAAACTGACGCTGATCTCCTGGATATTATTTGACTTCAGTGGGAGGAGATTTGTAACGAGGTGTGAACACTTTTGTACCATCCTCCTATTCTGCATTGCAAGTGATGCTGTCAGAATCACCGTATATCAACTCTCTTGCGTGACTCAAAGGGGCAGATGAGAGACTGAGGACAGCTGAGTGGGAGGGGAGCTAAGAGGCCCCTTGGACTTGGGTTCAAATTGCAGCACTGCTATTCACTTGGGCAATTTACATCCTACGTCTAACCCCCAATTTCGTTACCTATGAGATATGGATTACAACCTTCTTTTGAAGGTTCTTGAGAGGATTATCTGAGGTCATGCAAACAAGCAGTGCAGTGCTGGTGTACTAAGTGTTCAGTAAGTGACACTTTTATTACCCTGTGGATTGCCTCGTCTTTAAACTTGGTAGCTGCTGGCTCTATGTCTTAAAGAAAGGTGACCACTTCAAGCAGTACCACTGATGATCCTGTAAGGGACCCATCACTCACATTCGTATTTGGTGAGCATAACAACCGTAAGAAGTAGATTGAGCAGATAAAATGAAGGATCAGAGGAGTTAAATAACCCCCAAATGGTCATTCAGTTGGTAAGTAGGTAAGCAGAGTTGAATCCAGGACCCCTGAGTCGTTTGAGTGCCACATGTAAGAGCGTTCTCAGTAGTGTGATTTCTGGGAATCAGTGTAAATAATTAGAGGGCTCTTCCTTACACTGAGCTGGAATCAATCACCTACTGAAATCAACTCCTTTCTTTGATCTGATGGCCCTTAGAGCATTTGAAAACAGCCATTCTGCCCCTCATGGGTTCCTGACCTCTCAGTCAATGGTTGGAAGCTAAGGCTTGATTACCACCATTTCCAAGTCAAATGCTAACTGTCCACTAGGCACCAGCACCCATGAAGACATGAGCGTCTTGGATCTTTGGCCAAGGTCACTTTCAAGGGCATTTGGAAACTTTTTTCTCTCTGATGACCATTTTTTGAATCCTGCAAGATACTGGGGTTCTCAGGTTCTCAGATGGTCTTCCCACAAATTCTTTTTGAGAGCTTTTGTTATAAGCATTAGACTTACTTAGTCATCTTTGCAAGCTTATGTGAGATTGAACAGTGTGAAGATTGGCGTAACCACCTGATAAGAAGCTGTTCAAGGCCCATTTGCTCTTGGCCATGTCATCCTTGTTCTTGGAGAAGGCTTTGCACTCCTGATTTAAATCAGCAAAGTGTATTTCACTCACAATAATCTTCTTTACGGACTGAAAATTGTAAATCCAAGGCTTCCAGGTTCATCTTCCTGTAATCTGCTGTGCAACCCTGGGCAGGTGACCCTGATCCTGCATCCATATGGAGGTCTTTGCATCTCATGGCAGCAGGGGAGAGCAAGCGAGCTTTGCAATACCAATTAGCAAATATCATCCTAAATGCAACGCCAATTAGAACAATATACCCTTGGAAAGACAACTCCGAACACAAAATAATTCAATTCTGGTCCCCGGGAGAGTAAGAAAGCACAGATCCTAGATTAGGAGGGACAAAACAGACTGACAAATTGCTCTGTGGTGCTCAGTATTTCCTACCGGGCCCAGGGGTCAGGGAGTCTGCTGAGCATAGGCACTGGCTTTGAGTACATCTGTGTGGGTTTAGGATCTGATTCCCAGATGGAGACAGTGCAGATGGTGCCGGCAGCACATACGGGTGGGAGGATTCAGTCCCTTGGAGAAGGAGTAACATCATATTCCCAGATGGAGAGGTCAAAGCTGTGGATATTTTTGGTGCCTTTCAGTAGGAGGACAACGTTATTCCCAGACCTGATTGGCAATCCTTTTTGGCATAATGGAATTTAAATGTTGGCAAGGATGCTGGCTTGTTTGTCACCTGATTGTGTTACAGAAATAAAACTCGGGTGCTCTGCTTGTCTGTGACGTATGACTCAGTAGTGCTGTCTGCAGGGAGTGGAAGAGTAAAGGATTCATTGGATAATTTTAGAGAAGAAAGCAGAACACAACTCTCTTCTCCTCTTTGATAGAACCCAAGAGAGAGGAGCATTTAAATTGTCAAAAATGCATCTTAGCCATACAAGTAAAGTCAACTGGTTAAGCCAGTCAGTGGAACCATAAGCCCAGCCAATCAGTACTTTGGTTCATTCCTACAAAGCTTAACAAAGGGACTAGCGATAGAAAAGGTGTCAAACATTTTAATTTTGGCTCATATAATTCATGTAATTTCCTAGTGGTAGAAACTATCCCAGACTCTCAGGAACCATCAAAAACTCTGCTTCCCATTGTTTAGTTGGAATTTTAAGCATTTTAGTGAGAAGGACCTAAAAATCCATCCTCTTAAACATTTGATAAAATGGACCAGAAGAGTGCATAATATTACTTTATCTTTTCTTAATGAAAACACTGCCACCATCTGGTTAATAAATGGTTTTGACTACTCTTTTTATTGAGTGAAATAAGCAAGTCATGTTCTTTTCATTTCAAACAGGATCACAATTTCTAGTAAAGGTAATTTTTCTTCTTTTCATAAAAATTAATATCATCTCATAATGTCTGTCATTCTTCAATCATCTCCAGGATAAAATGCTCTGAAAAGGGCCTGTGCTTGCATTCCCCCAACAACAATGGGAAGCATTTTACGGGGCATTGAGAGAGGACTGCTGAATGTCATGATTTCTGGATGCTGAACCACCCAGTGCCCTTCACCCAGTTCACGGGACAGTTGTCCTCACTTCCATAAAACCCGGGTTAGGGACCCGACCAGCACAGCAATTGTCCTCCAGCAGCCTCAAAACACCTCAAGGCTTGGTGGGTGGTCCTTCCTTCTCCATGAACTGGGGTCCAGCTCCATCTCTGCATCTGCACATGACATGCTCCGAAGAACTTATTTGGGCTTTAGAACATCTTTTAGTGACCTAAGATTTCTTCAAGTGCTAGGACACAAAGCAACGGGAAGAGAAGGGAAGAGAGCAGAGCAGTTACATCTGGCAAGCGTGAAATAGAACTCAAGACCTGATTGAATTTTATAAAATAGGAGCCATCGTCTTAATACTTACATGCATCTGTCAAGGTCAAATGTAGGATCGGGAGCAGGGACTGTGCCTATCACTTTGTTTGGAAACACCCTTTACCTAGGAGGGCTGGGAGGCTTTGAGAGAAGCTCACAGTTGGTAGAGCACATAATGGGGATGTTCCATATGCCAGGCACATTTCAGGCTCTTCTTCATAGGGGGCAGAGTTAGATTTTCAAGGTCAGGAAGTCCCGGGCTCCCAGAAAGGGAGAGATCAACATCACACTGGGAGCCCCCTCTGATGTAGTGCCCCACTTTAGCAGGTTTACTGAAAGGAGGGTAGAGCTCACCCATGGGGGCCAGGAGCAGAGGGAGTGTGTAAACAGGAGGCAGGAGTCCCTTGGCCATACTTACCATAGAATGGGGTGACCTAAGGTTGCCACGTTGGGGAATCTCAGCCATGGAAGTGGCTTTTGCTTTGTTTCCTTGAGGTTTGGTTTGGTTTTACCTATTTTAACAATGCCTGGGATGGTCCTGACTGTCCTTAATCAGCACAATGGTGGTGGACAGGGTCCAATAATTTCAGGCACTGAGGAATTAACCAAAGTTGCACAACGTGTAGTGTTACCCAAACTTGTGGCATGCAAAGTCCCTTTTAATCAAGCATGGGGCAGGAAATGTGCCTGAGGAAGACACACTGGGCCCCTGGCAGTGTCGACTACCTGGCGTCCACGCTCGGGGCAGCCTCAATGAGATGGGACCTGAAAGACGAGGGCTGGGGAAAGATTCTAATGTTCCCTGGGATCTTCTTCCAATGAGGCACCATAAGAAGATTGGAAGACACATCGCCCTTTCTCATCTCCTGGCTGGTAGGGTGGCGGGGGATGCCAGCCCTGCTTTGGGGAAAGGAAACAAGCTTGAAGAAGATAAGTGATCTATCTTCTGAAGCTCACATGGTGGGCCAGCAACAGGCTGATGCTCAAACTCACGAGTTCCTACTTCTTGTACACATGGAGGGACAGAAGGACAAGAGGACAGGGCAGTGATCTCAGGGCTACCTAGAACCCACTAGTGACTTGAGTGTTTTCCTGGTCCTCTCTGGACTTCAGTTTTATGACATGTAGAATGAAGGAGTTGCATAGAATGATCTCTTGAGGACTTTAGACTTTCTTACATTCTGAGATTTCCCACAACCATGAGTGTGTGTGTGTGTGTGTGTGTGTGTGTATGTGTGCGTGCGTGTGTGTGCGCACAGGGTACACTCACTACCTTAAAAGCTAAGTAGGGGAGGGCGGGGAGGGCATGTAAATGTCTCACCTTTACACCACGATCATATCAACTGAATTTTCACACTGAAATTTAATGCCAATTGCTTCAATTGGACAGTCAGATAGAAGCCAGGGAGAGAGAGAGAGAGAGAGAGAGAGAGAGAGAGAGAAAGAGAGAGAGAAGGAGGTGGCATTCACTGGGGTCCCTTTCCTTCCAACTAATGAGGTAAATGTTAAGGATTTCCAGGACAAAAAGATTCATTTCTCCAACAGGCTTTAATAAGGAAGGGGGAGGGATCATTAAGAATTTAAAATATGGAGATAAAAACTCTCAAAGGTTCCTAAGCACCAACATTAAGCTGTAACATCATTTATTAACTGCATGGTTTTGTAGAACTCTTTATACTTAATACTTAACTCAATTGAGTTCACAGGCAAGAGAGTATTTATGCAACACTATTATGTAATTTAGGCGAAAGTGTCCATTTCAGGATATTATAAATGACTTATGGCATGAGCATTCCATGGTAGAGTTAACATGAAAATAAGGTACAGGGCAAGTCCTTTTAGTTTCCCTCAGGCTTTCATGCTGGTCCCTAGAAATAAAGCCAGAGAAAAATATATTTTATTCAAAAATGTCTATGCGAAAATTTTTATTCAGAAATTGAGGTTTTGGAACTTTAAAAGAAAATTGAAATTTTTTTTGTTTGCTTGAAAGATTCTTGCTGGGCTACTGCCAACCTTTTCTCTTAACACCCAGTCAACCTGACACTTCAACAATATCAAGACCTAAAAGAATTCACGTCACTGATTTTAGCAAGAAATGGCAATCAGTTGTTAAATAGTGCCAGCCCTTCCACACACACCCCTGGTCCTCTCTGCCATGTTTTCCCACATGCAGAAGGATGCACTTGACTTTCCTGACTCTGGGGCCGAGTCTGGGCTCTGGCAGGGCTCTTCCTCCAGTCCAGGAATCAAATCCTTCATTCTGAGTAACCCCGCAAAGCAAACATACCAACACTTTCCCAAAGAGCAATTTCCCCCAAATGGATGCTCTTGGCGTCCACTTAATCACCCCGGGACCTCAGAACTGGAGGAAATCAGAAGCGGCATCTTACTGGCCTTGCTTACCCCATGCGGGTCCTTCTGCCCAGCCTCTGCTCCAGGAGGTGTGGTAACCCCCATTGCACAAATGGGCCTTTTCCTGGAAATCCAAGGCCCACAGGCTTCCACTCGATGACCCAGACTTGATCTGGGGAGTCAGGATCCTGGCACCAGGACCGCCTCTGGCTGGAAGATTTTGACAAACAGCTCTGTATTTTCACACATTTTTCCACCTTCCAAATTTTTTCACAGTTTTTCTCCTGTTTTATGCTCACTCCCTCAAGCCATATGATTTCAAGAAGAAACTTCTCCCCACGATTTGGACATCTCTCAACTGGCACAGAACAATCTAGAAGTAAAAGCAAATTGGAAAGGGGCTCTTCTTGTATACCCCACACCCCAGTTTATAGCAGAACCTGACTGGGGGTCAAGGGAGGAGACATGAAAACTCAGGAAGACAAAACAACTAGATTTTTCCTACTTTATTTGATGTATGGTTTTATTTCATTCTGTTTTTACATTGTAAGAGTTATTAATGCACAGTTAGAAAGTACTATCATGTTTTTAAAGCATATTTGAAAATGATTTCTCAGTGAAGAGAACAACTCACTTTAAGTCCAGAGGCTTTGCCATTATTAGGTAAATGACTGTGAATCAATCAATCTGTCAAGCCTTTACTAACCCGTTCAGGGCTGCTAGTGTCTCATCCTTGTTGACAAATAACCTACAGATACTTGTTTTAAGAGATTCTCTTAGATACACTTTGTTTCGTCTTCAATGCACTGCATTGCTAAACTCAAACACATTTTCAGATGTTGCGGGGAAAAAAAGGAATATACTTGGTGTAGAAAATTGGAAAATAGGACAAAGTATAAACAAAAATAAATCCTATCACCAAAGACAACCTCCTTTAATGTTTTAGTTTATTTCCTTCTAGGTTTTTCTCTTCAAGTTTTTTTTTTAATATGGTTTTAGAAAATAGCTTCATATATATAGGTTTTATATCTTGATTTCTTATTTAACATAGCATAAGCATTTTCCATTTCATTAAATATTTAGCAATACACATTTAATATTTGCATAATATTGCATTATGTTATTATTCTGTAATTGATTTACCCATTATCCTTTGATGCAAATGCTCATTTTTAAAAATAAAAATGTATTGAGTGCCACACTGAGTTGGGGGCCATGTGGTGTAGGATGTCTTCATACTTTGTAATGCTTTAGCTTTATGAACTTTAGAGTGTGGACTATATTTTCCTTACAACTTTGTGTACAGCTTCAATTACTTTATTAAGATAAACTTTAAGGGTCACTATTGGATAAAAATGGATTAACACTTTTTTTGGCCAACTTTTCGTTTGAAAAATAATAAACCTACAGAAAAATAGAATGATGTAATAACCATTTCACTTAGATTCACCAGTTGTGAACATTTTGTTCATTCTCTCTCTCTTACCACCCTACCCCTACCCCCAGTTTCTTTCCTCTGAACAATCTGAAACTTTGGAAAGTGACTTGCAGAGGTCATGATATTTTGCTCACTCATAAACACCACAGCCTGCATCTCCAAAGAGAGGACATTCTCTTACACAATCATGCTACCTTTGCCATGTCCAAAAACACTACCACTTATACAAGAATATTAACAAATACGCAGTTCACGGATTTTTTCCCAACCGTTCCAATAATGTCTTCATATTGTTCTGTTGTACATTTATAATATTGATGTATGTATGTATGTACGTACGTATGAATGTATTTAGGAGAAAGAGAGAGTGAGTGTGAGTTGGGGGAGAGGGGCAGGGGGGAGAGAAAGAGGGAACCTTAAGCAGGTTCTATGCTCAGTGGGAGCCTGATGCAGGGCTTAATCCCACCACCCTGGCATCATGGCCTGAGTGGAAATCTAGAGTTAGATGCTAAGGGTTAGATGGATGCTCAACTGACTGAGTCACCCGTACACCCCTGTTGTGCATTTACTTACTTACTTACTTATATTTTGGTTCAGGATCCAATTCAGGTCACATATCACATGTGGTTACCATGTCTCATTCCTCTCTAATCCTACAGAATTAGTGTGGTAAAATTTACTTTGAGGAAAAGTCACTTTCCGTCATGACCTCAGTGCCCTTCTCTCTGGAAACCACTGATCTAATTTCTGCTCCTAAGGCTTTGCTTTTTCCATAATGTCTTCTGAACGGACTCATACGGTACATCACCTGTTGAGTTTGATGTTATTCAATTAGAATTTTGCTCCTGGGAGTTACCCTTGTCCTTGCTCAGCCCAGTGGCATGATCCTGCTGGTCATCCAGCAGGATTCCGTCACGTGGATGACCACAATTTCTTTGTCCACTTACCAGCTGATGGACATTTGAGTTGTTTCCACTTTGGGGCGATAATGAATAAAGCTGCCATAAACATTAAAAAAAAATTTTTTAGAGAAAGAGAGAGGGAGTGGGGAGAGTGGAAGAAGGAGAGAGACAGAGTGAGAGAATCCTAAGTAGGCTCCATGCCCAGCTGCAGAGGCCCGATACAGGGCTCAATCCCATGATCCAGAGATGAGGATCTGAGTCAAAATCAAGAGTCAGAAACTTAACCGACTGAGCCACCCAAAAGCCCCTGCTGTAAACATTTGCATGCAGGCTTTTGTGCACTTAATTTCCTTTAGGTAGATACACAGAAGTGGGATTGCTGGGTCTACTATTAAGTGTGTGTTTCGTTTAATGAAAAACTACCAAACTGCTTTGCCAAGTGTCTACATCACCGTGCATTCCCCTCAGCGGTGTGAGAGTTCCAGTTGCTCGTATTCTGGTCAGCATTTGATTTTGTCCTTTTTTTAAAAGCTGTTCTAGCAGGTATGCCATGGGGCCTGTAACTTTAACTGGCATTTTCTTAATGACTGACAATGTTGGCCATCTCTTCAAATTCTTGCTTTCTATCCAGCCATCTTCTTTGGTTACGTGCCTGAGTGTCAGCTCAAAACTTCTGTGCATGCGGTTGTTTGCTTCCTTCATACTGAGTTTTGAGAGTTCTTTATATAGTCTGGTACAAGTATTTCACCAGTTTTGTGTTTTGCAAATATGTCTTCCCAGTCTGTGCCTTGGCTGCTCCATTTTCTTAAGACAGTAGTCCCCTCTTATCCTCAGGGGATATGTTCCAGGACCCCCAGTGGAGGCCTGAAACAGCAGGTAGTACCAAATCCTACATATACTGTGTTTTTTCCTATACATACATACCTATGATGAAGTTTCATTTACAAATTAGGCAGAAATAACTAATAGAATGACTATAGCACTATATTGTAACAAAAGTGATGTGAATATGGTCTCTCAAAATACCTCAGCATCCTGTACTCACCCTTCTTCTTGTGATGACATGAGCTGATGACATAAAATGTGGCCAAGGTCTCAGAGGTTCTCTCTCCTGTGTTTCCTTCCAGCTGTTTTTAAATTTCTGGTTTTACATTTGCAACTACTCACAAGGAGGTAATTTTTGTATAGAGTATGAGGGTTTTTTATCAGCGTTTATTGTTTTGAACGTAGATGTCCAGTTACCCAGCGCTGTCTTTTGAAGAGTATTCTTTCTCCACTGGGTTACTCTGCTTTATAAATAAAAAGACACAAGAGCAAAGCTTATGTGAGGAACTGTCAGCCTGCACGATATACACACACGAGACAACCAAGTGTTCACGATTCTAATTGAGGACAGCTACGGTGTACGACTAAGAGACAAAGGGCCCATTCTTCTAGGCGTTCATTTGCTTAAAGAGATTTGGATAAACAGGACATTTAATTGGTACTCCTCAGTACTAGCGTTTAATGCTATATAGCAAATTTTAGTAAGGCTTTATCTAACTCCTTTATCTAAATTCTTTTTTATTCTCCTTTATCTAAATTCTTCAAAGGATTTGCGCTAATAGACTGGGTTTTTTATAGACTAAAGGAAACTTAATATATGGAAAGTGCAAATTTCTCAGGACTATTAGACTTTCAGGACAATCTTCTATCCGCAGGGTCTCTTTGCCTTTTGCCATACACCCTTGGGGATGCCAGTTTGTTCTTTCTATCATAGGGATAATTAGATGGAAAAAATGTAAACTCCTTTTGATTTTTTTTCTTTTCCCCTTGTTTCCCCCCCCCCCCCCTTGCAGGAGTTTCTTGTTGCCATTTGATCACAAGTAAATTCTATATTCTGATTCAGTGTTTATGTATGCTTTAACGTGAAAAATAATAGTTTAAGTATACCATGAAGGAACAAAAGATTTCCTTCCTGCTTTGTTGTTTAGCAGATGAAATGCTGGTGTAGTGAGGCTGCCAATTTCCAAAAACTGGACTGAATTGCAAAAAGCTGTCTCTGCATATCAGGTTCTATATCCAGTACCTTTTTCCTTCGGCCTTGTTAGCTCAGTATTTCAAGAATCCAGGTTAGCGTAATGCGTAAATACCAATGGTGTCAATATTTATCACTTCCCTACCACCAGTGCGAGCATAGTTCTGATGGGAGATGCTCCCAACCTGCCAAAGCCATCCAGGCTCTTGTCGGGTATGGTGCCCAGGCTCTCGTTGGTGGGCATCTCGATGAACACATCCCATTGGGAGGCTCATTGTTTGTGCAGGTGGCAGACTGAAGGAGTCTTTGGCCCTCCCTGTGAGTATTCACCCGTGATATTTGCAAGTCCATCACGTGGTGAAAGAAAGGGATGCGACAAGGAACAGAGATGCATCCTATGCTCCTGGAGCTCAGGGCTTGGTGGGGAAGGCTGGCAATCCTACCTGCTGCCATCATGCAGTGGGAGACTCTGGGAACTGAACACTTGGGAATGCACCCTGGTCAGCCCTTTCTCAGGCGGGAAAGATGGTTCATGATGTCCTTTATTTTGCTGCAAATGCAATAAATCTCCTCACATGTAAATGAGCCAACAGTTCCCAATGATTAATCATCTTCATGATCAAGTGTCTTCATCCAATTCCTGAGCTTATCTTCATTTCCGCAATCTCGTCATGTGCAATGAACATATTCCATTTTGCCTTGCAATTGTTGATTAAGAATGTTAAACCTCTGCTGACATAAACCAGATCTGTGAACCACTCTTTACCGTGTGGATGAACAAGGAATTCATTCCCCTTATCCAAGTGATGTCTATTGTTTTTCCTCCTTAAAGAAAAACAACGATTCGACCTTGAGTTGGACACCCTGACCACTGCTCACTTCCACCTGAGTCAGCTATGTCTGTGGAGCAGCAGGACAAACATTCAAAGCCACTGCGCATTTTATTAAAATGTGACTACAAACAAACAATAAACCACCGTCTACGTCATTCAGTGTATCTCCACCCCCACATTGAATGCTTCACTCGTTAGGAACAGTTTCAACTGCAAATAACACTCTCACCAGCAATACTTAGCTTAAGACACATGTCAGCTGCAACACAAGGAGTTAGAAGGTGGCCACCTAGGGCTGCTGCAGGTGCCCCCGGGACCCAGGCCATTCCATATTTCCATCTTCTACATTTCCACTGCACTTATGGCAATCTTCATCATCATGCTTGCCATCTCTGGTCACAAGATGATCCCTGCAGTTTGGCATCCGGCAGGAATAAGAAAGGAAGGGGACGCAGCAAAGGAGTATCACGTCAGCCACTTCTAGCTGCAAGAGTCTAGAAATGTGTGTGTTTCAGTTGGACACCTTGTGCTGGACATCGGTAAGGAAAAGGGGGGTGTAGGTGCTGGCTGGGCAACAGGAGACTGACATAAACACTTAGAAATGAAGGGACAGGTTGTCTGAGGGGTCATGTGCTTGATAGAGTGTCCAGTGGACTATAGCAGATGCACCAGCAATGCTCACACCCCCTGACCCTCCATCATTTTCGTGAACACCTATTCTCACTCCTCCCGGGTGGCATCTAATCTCTCCGTGGGAGGGCCTCGTTTCCCTCCTGGTCCCACCTCCTCATCCTCGGTCAGTTTTCCTGGGATCTCTTCTTCACACACTACTTTCACAGACATCTTCATCCCAGGGGGTGCTTCAGGATCCCAGACCAGCGCATCAGCTGTCATCCTCTTAGCCCCATCAGTGCACCCGAATGTACACATTTTCCCAAGCCAACCCAGCAATTGCTAAAAAGAAACCGCACCCACACAGCGTTGAAACCTTCTGTGCCAGATCCAACCATTAGGTGCTTTGTGGCATGGTTAGTGTTCATCCGTATTGTCATCACAAGCGTTGGGAACACAGACAGATCATGTGACCCGGTGCACTGAAGGAGAAGAATTGAGTTAAGCTCAGTGTTTTCACCCTTGATTTGAGCAAAGGGTGACTTTGATGGGAATAAAATGCATCCATCTTATCCATTTGAAAAGGGTATGTTTTCCAGCAAGATTACCAGCACTGGTTCCAAACTAGAATCAATCAAACTGATAGCCTAGGACCTCACTGAGTTTCCTAGGGTACGTGAGGGTCACCATTCAAGAGGTTTCTGACATCACGCTTGATGGAACAGCCAAGCAACTTCTTACTTTAAGTTCCATGTACTTGTACTTTTCATTCATTGCTTCCAGTCAAACTCTTTCTGGTGCAAAATGATCTTAGATTTTCTTCAAAGAAAATCTTGCAGGTTTGTTTTCAGATACCCTGCCAAGATCTGGATTTCAAGTAATTTATGTTTTAGTTTTCTTGAACAGGAGACAACCACATTTAAGCATATTTGTTTGCCACCATCTAAAGTTCATCTCTGAAATAACTTTCTAATTCCACGATGCCTGCTACGTCAGCTGGTGCTGCTGACCTCCAGTGTGTTGGCTGTGCCAGAAGGGACTTCCACTCAGTCAAGTTCAAGGTCGGAATCTTCAGAGACAAAGACATGTTTGTCTCCATCATCGGTGACTCTAGAGGGCTCCGAATGTCTTCATTATCTGGTATTTTTTCACTCAATAGGCTTCTAACATCCCATTTTGAAAGCAACGTGTTTCATGTTCCCAATTGAAAATATTATTCTTAAATTATGATGCTTTAACCAACAAATGAGAAATGGGACCAGTGCAGCCAAGAGCCCAGTATGCAGTTCTTTTTGTCATGAGAATTCATTGCGGCTGGAACCAGGCAAGGTTGCATTTTGATAAACAAAACGTTTGAGCCAACACAACAATGGCAGGAAGTTAAACTGGCTTGTGCGGGCCAATTTTATTTTCTGTAATCAAACACTGGCTCAGGAAGTGACACGTTCACTTGAAAAATGGCTTTCAGTGCAAGATTTTGCACCAAGGACATGCTTTTACTTCCCCAGAATAAACCTCCAATAACAGTAAAACACACACGCACACACAGACAATAAAACTACAAAAGGGAAACAATTTGTAAAAAACATTATTATACCTTAAAATGTCAAATGAAGAATAACAGGAGCTCATTAAATCTACCAGTTTTTAGTACATTTATGTTATCAGGGACCTCTCTGTGGCTGACCCTTAGCTAAGTCATGTTGTGTGTGTGTGTGTGTGTGTGTGTGTGTGCGCGCGCAATATTTACAAGAAGGTGAACTGATGGACAGGAGCCGAAGGCATTTTCTGAATTCAACACCAGTTAAATGCCAGCTCACGGCTCCCCAAACCTCAGCGTTCAGGTCAAGGAGGGGGCCAAGCCACACATTTACTTCCTGACAGTAGGAAATACACTGAACTGATGGGAAGTACAAGCGGGGAACCTGCTTATAAGAAATATTTGGTGCACCAGGGCACTTGGATGGCTCAGTTGGTTGAGCGTCTGACTTCGGCTCAGGTCATGATCTCACAGTTCATGAGTTTGAGCCCCGTGTTGGCCTCTGTCCTGACAGCTTGGAACCTCGAGCCTGCTTCAGATTCTGTGTCTCCCTCTTTCTCTGCCTCTTCCCTGCTAGAGCTCTCTCTCTCTCTCTGTCAAAAACAAATAAACATTAATTTTTTTTAATTATTTAAAAATGTTTTAAGAAATATTTGGTGGGTCAAAGACTTTAATGAGCTTCTGGATGACCCAAGCCACCAGAGAGTATGCATTCAGGGAACTGGAATCAAGGAGCAGTGCATTTTCCTAGTGGACAGCAACAGGTCAGCAGTGGAAGGATGTGGAGGCAAGAGCAGTTGAGGACTATGTGTGGGCTTGATCTCACTTCCCCTGTGAGCAGTGTCACGTATCCCCTAAGTATAACACTAAGACTCCCCACCTTAACAAAACTGAATCCCCAGCAGGGGAGAAGCCCAGGTTTAAGCACATATTCAACACCTACTGTGTGTCAGGCGTGTGCTAAGCCCCAGCAAGTGGGACGAGCTGATTGTGGCAGCTCCTCCTTCATTCTACGCGCCCTGCAGAGGAGGCAGAACAGATTTAGCACCTAGAAGTCACCTCCTACCCTCCTGGAGTCGAGACTGGTAAGTCACTGACACGCAGTGAGAACCTTTGCAAACACCATCTATTTCTAACGTGAACCAATTGGGCCATCTGTCGAGTACCTTTTTAACTACTGTCAATGCGCCAAAAAAGTTCCCAGTCCAAATTTATATGCAGCAAAGGGTTACTGGCTCACGCCAATCAGCAAAGAGTTCAGAAAACTCAACTCACTTTAGAAAACTAAGAGTCTTTTTTTTTTTTTTTTTTTTTTTTTTAATATATGAAATTTACTGTCAAATTGGTTTCCATACAACACCCAGTGCTCATCCCAAAAGGTGCCCTCCTCAATACCCATCACCCACCCTGCCCTCCCTCCCACCCCCCATCAACCCTCAGTTTGTTCTCAGTTTTTAACAGTCTCTTATGCTTTGGCTCTCTCCCACTCTAACCTCTTTTTTTTTTTTTTTTTTTTTTTTCCTTCCCCTCCCCCATGGGTTTCTGTTATGTTTCTCAGGATCCACATAAGAGTGAAACCATATGGTATCTGTCTTTCTCTGTATGGCTTATTTCACTTAGCATCACACTCTCCAGTTCCATCCATGTTGCTACAAAAGGCCATATTTCATTTTTTCTCATTGCCATGTAGTATTCCATTGTGTATATAAACCACAATTTCTTTATCCATTCATCAGTTGATGGACATTTAGGCTCTTTCCATAATTTGGCTATTGTTGAGAGTGCCGCTATAAACATTGGGGTACAGGTGCCCCTATGCATCAGTACTCCTGTATCCCTTGGATAAATTCCTAGCAGTGCTATTGCTGGGTCATAGGGTAGGTCTATTTTTAATTTTCTGAGGAACCTCCACACTGCTTTCCAGAGCGGCTGCACCAATTTGCATTCCCACCAACAGTGCAAGAGGGTTCCTGTTTCTCCACATCCTCTCCAGCATCTATAGTCTCCTGATTTCTTCATTTTGGCCACTCTGACTGGCGTGAGGTGGTATCTGAGTGTGGTTTTGATTTGTATTTCCCTGATAAGGAGCGATGTTGAACATCTTTTCATGTGCCTGTTGGCCATCCGGATGTCTTCTTTAGAGAAGTGTCTATTCATGTTTTCTGCCCATTTCTTCACTGGGTTATTTGTTTTTCGGGTGTGGAGTTTGATGAGCTCTTTATAGATTTTGGATACTAGCCCCTTGTCCGATGTGTCATTTGCAAATATCTTTTCCCATTCCGTTGGTTGCCTTTTAGTTTTGTTGGTTGTTTCCTTTGCTGTGCAGAAGCTTTTTATCTTCATAAGGTCCCAGTAATTCACTTTTGCTTTTAATTCCCTTGCCTTTGGGGATGTGCCGAGTAAGAGATTGCTACGGCTGAGGTCAGAGAGGTCTTTTCCTGCTTTCTCCTCTAAGGTTTTGATGGTTTCCTGTCTCACATTCAGGTCCTTTATCCATTTTGAGTTTATTTTTGTGAATGGTGTGAGAAAGTGGTCTAGTTTCAACCTTCTGCATGTTGCTGTCCAGTTCTCCCAGCACCATTTGTTAAAGAGACTGTCTTTTTTCCATTGGATGTTCTTTCCTGCTTTGTCAAAGATGAGTTGGCCATACGTTTGTGGGTCTAGTTCTGGGGTTTCTATTCTATTCCATTGGTCTATGTGTCTGTTTTTATGCCAATACCATGCTGTCTTGATGATGACAGCTTTGTAGTAGAGGCTAAAGTCTGGGATTGTGATGCCTCCTGCTTTGGTCTTCTTCTTCAAAATTACTTTGGCTATTCGGGGCCTTTTGTGGTTCCATATGAATTTTAGGATTGCTTGTTCTAGTTTCGAGAAGAATGCTGGTGCAATTTTGATTGGGATTGCATTGAATGTGTAGATAGCTTTGGGTAGTATTGACATTTTGACAATATTTATTCTTCCAATCCATGAGCAGGGAATGTCTTTCCATTTCTTTATATCTTCTTCAATTACCTGCATAAGCTTTCTATAGTTTTCAGCATACAGATCTTTTACATCTTTGGTTAGATTTATTCCTAGGTATTTTATGCTTCTTGGTGCAATTGTGAATGGGATCAGTTTCTTCATTTGTCTTTCTGTTGCTTCATTGTTAGTGTATAAGAATGCAACTGATTTCTGCACATTGATTTTGTATCCTGCAACTTTGCTGAATTCATGTATCAGTTCTAGCAGACTTTTGGTGGAGTCTATCGGATTTTCCATGTATAATATCATGTCATCTGCAAAAAGCGAAAGCTTGACTTCATCTTTGCCAATTTTGATGCCTTTGATTTCCTTTTGTTGTCTGATTGCTGATGCTAGAACTTCCAGCACTATATTAAACAGCAGCGGTGACAGTGGGCATCCCTGTCGTGTTCCTGATCTCAGGGAAAAAGCTCTCAGTTTTTCCCCGTTGAGGATGATGTTAGCTGTGGGCTTTTCATAAATGGCCTTTATGATCTTTAAGTATGTTCCTTCTATCCCGACTTTCTCAAGGGTTTTTATTAAGAAAGGGTGCTGGATTTTGTCAAAGGCCTTTTCTGCATCGATTGACAGGATCATATGGTTCTTCTCTTTTTTTTTGTTAATGTGATGTATCACGTTGATCGATTTGCGAATGTTGAACCAGCCCTGCATCCCAGGAATGAATCCCACTTGATCATGGTGAATAATTCTTTTTATATGCTGTTGAATTCGATTTGCTAGTATCTTATTAAGAATTTTTGCATCCATATTCATCAGGGATATTGGCCTGTAGTTCTCTTTTTTTACTGGGTCTCTGTCTGGTTTAGGAATCAAAGTAATACTGGCTTCATAGAATGAGTCTGGAAGTTAGAAAACTAAGAGTCTTAAGACAGAAGTTGTGTTCTGCCCATCTGTTTTGAGGCAACTCTAAACATCCCATGACGTGAATGATGATTAACCAAGAACTTAACAACTCATTAGACCTTTAGAATCTCCTTTGATTGACTTTTTACGTTTGGAATTCATCACACATCGATAGGCAGGGATGCTCCGAGGTGTTTATTGAGAACACGACCTGGGTTCACTGGTACGTTTCCCACCAGCCGAGATTCAACTCCCTGTCCCCTTGATTCCTGGGGGCCTCTGAGAGGAGCCTGGGTGTCTCAGGGCAGATACAGATTAAAAAAACAGCTATGCCTTTTTAGTGACATCTTTTTATGTGAAGGCAACTTACAATTCCGATTGCTAAAACTATAAAATACAAAAACTTGGTCCACCTCCCAGGCAAATTCCTTGTGATTTAACGTCTTCGGTAGCATCAGTTTCAAGATCCTCTGTGTCTTGATCTTTTTATCTTCCAGGGTTCTTAGCATCCTGAAGTCTAGCAAGGTTCTTGACAGCCCAGGGAACTCATCAGATGATGTTAGAAAAGAACATGGTTGTTGTTGTTGTTGTTGTTGTTGTTACTGTTCTTGTTGTTTTGTTTGTTTTCTTTTTTAAAAATTTGTTTAATGTTTATTTTGTTTTGAAAGAGAGACAGACAGAGTGCAAGCAGAGGAGAGGCAGAGAGAGAGAGGGGGACACAGAGTCTGAAGCAGGCTCTAGGCTCTAAGCTCTGAGCTGTCAGCACAGAGCCAGACGCAGGGCTCCAACCAACTCAGGAACCATGAGATCATGACCTGAGCAGCTGTCGGCCGCTTAACTGACTGAGCCACCCAGGCGCCCCTGTTTGTTTCCTTAATAAGAGAAAGTCTAGTGGGTTTGGTGTCTGTGTATTTCTGGAATGGCCCAGAGAGCTGATGACTAGGACGGAGAACGGACGATGGCTGGAGTATCCTCTTGAATGGGTGAAGGACGGTTTGCAGTGTGTGTGTTTTTTATTTATAAGTAAAAGCTTTCGTTAGGACAAATTTAGAAAAGCTACCAAGAATATTACAGATGACTGAAAAATGGATGCTTTTCAATAAGCAATTGGAAGGATGGGGCTGTCATCCCCACGGTGGGTACGTGTAAAGGAAGTCTGGGGGGAGAGAGGGATGAATGGGAATACAGGTGGGGGGGAGTTTTGGAATTAAAAATGTATGACAACAACAAAAAATCTCCACGTTGAAAGGAAAACCAAAGAACCTAAAATAAAAATAGGAAATGAATTCTAACAGACAGTTGATAGAGAAATATAAACGGGTAATAAACCAATAAAAAATGTACGCTTACAATCAGAAAAATTTGTATAAAATATTAATGAGCATGTATTTCTTTTCCAGTCTGATTGGCCAAGGTACAAAATAATAATTATAATATTAATAAAATAATTAATAATACCAAGTGCTAGTGAGGACGTGGTCAACTGGGCAACTTCACAGACTATTAAGGGAATATTAATTGGTAGAAAGCCAGAAAATGCTTTTTTGGAACTAGTTAAATTACTAAATTGCGTGGGATAAGTTATCTTCACATTGACTTAGTTTTTCAGGTTTTACTAAACTCTGATGAACTAACTTTTTGAAAGTAAAGGTTTTCTTTTCATTGGTTGCATTATTTGATTTGGGCTACTTCTAGACTGGAAGCTTAAATTGAATTTTGGAAATAAATACTAATACTTTCTTCCCTTTGACAAATTCGATACCCCTGAGTAAGTCATTGGAATGTCAGAGAAATTCAGTGGCAAGGAAAGTTATGGAATTGATATTGTTCATTCCAATATTAAAATGACAGATTCTTTAAAAAATTTTTTTTATATTTATTTTTGAGAGAGAGTGGGTGGGGGAGGTGTAGACAGAGAGGGAGACAGAATCCAAAGCAGTCTCCAGGTTCTGAGCTTCGAGCTGTCAGCACAGAACCTGACCCGGGGTTGGAACCCATGAACTGCCGAGATCATGACCTGAGCCGAAGTCAGACGCTTAACTGACTGAGCCACTCAGGCGCCCCTGAATTAACAGATTATTAAACCATGCACAATTGGTCAAGAGAACCTGGCCAGTGGGCACAGAAGCAAATGATGTTTAGGAATTAAGTCTAGAAGAAATCACTTCCTATTGTTACCATTCTGTCAATTGAGGCCAAGAGAATGGTGGGGTTCTAATTATTGTTAAGCATAGATAGCCCCTTCCAAATGCAACATCAGAAGAGATTCTAAATTACATATATCACGTTCACTAGATGTATTTATCTAATTCTTCTCGGGGAGTCATAGCTCTGGTAGTCTTAAGAAGCCAGAGTAAGGTCTGTGATCATAGGTCTAGATCTGTCTCATCCCTGAATCTCTAGACCTAGGATGTGCCCGGCATAGAGAAATCACACGAAGGCACTCAACTAATTTCTGATAAATAAACTGGACAGATCAACGAATGGATGGATAAGATGGGTAGGTGGATGATGGGTGGATGGAAGGATAGACAGACAGATACCAACAAGAAACAAAGCTAAGTTTTCACTGGACAGCAAAGTTTGTTCTAAATAGGCCAAGGCAAAACCTAGCTCCTAAACCTTGGAAAACACGAGGTCAGAAAAAAAAGACCCGGCGAAGCAACCAATTAAAAGAAGACATTTCCAGAACGATTTGTTTATGGGGAAAGCTCAAGCTTGGAGGTGTTCTTGCATTAACAGTGTTGCTATGAACTGGTTCTTTCTTGATTCTACCGATTTAATGATAAGGTGTGCTTTCTTCTTTTTAAATGACTGGATAAAACAAAAAGATTTTGTTTTGACTTCCAAAATTTCCAATTTGTTTTCAGAAAAATGCTAGCCAAGGCTTTTATTTTAATGCTTGTGATTTTATAAAGGAAGGCAGACTGACTTCGTAGGTTATTTTGAAGCAAACGACATTTCTTTCTTGGTCTTATTAGTTGGATGATGCATCTAGTGTTCTCTCTGTGTGTGACAAATTCATTCTGAGGGCTGTTTCAAAATGCTTACCGCATCGTTAGACACGTGCCCTTTACTCACTATCCATGGTGCTACTCACAGGGCACAAATGAAGTATGTGTGAGCAATTCCTATATATGGCACCCTTCTCTGAGATTTATAGCTCTGCACCCTCAGTGGAAATTTGTGGAGCAAAGTCTCTCCAAACTTTGCAAAATCAAATGCTTATAATGTCAGTGTGAATACAAACTAGAGTTAAAATAACTCTGCAGCTTCAACTCCTTCCCTCCTCTTACCAAAGAATGATTTTACGAAGGAAACCTTGAAGTATTAAAGAGAAAATGAGACACTCTTCTCATAGGCTGTCAATGGCCTCAGGAGTTGTTGGTTTGATTCAGGATCCTGGAAAGATCTTGAAAAACTCCGACTAAAGGGAAAAGTGGACCAGATCGATGCTTTGCAAAAGGTGGGTGTTAAGGAAAACACGTGTTCTTTGGGGGGAAACTTTTACACAAATGATTTTTAAAACAAAATTTTAGCATG
Organism: Panthera pardus; assembly: GCF_024362965.1. Taxonomy (NCBI): domain Eukaryota; kingdom Metazoa; phylum Chordata; class Mammalia; order Carnivora; family Felidae; genus Panthera; species Panthera pardus. Next base: position 82,125,701 of record NW_026526788.1, read on the forward strand.
TTTGTGCTCACGTAACTTCCGGAAATGACTTTTTCCTCTCCCACATCGGGGATGTCGGTGGGTCGTAATTTGGGGGACAGTTGGAGAGCATATGAGGTGATGGCATAAAAAGTGGTCCTCAACCAAGGAGAGTAGCGTTGGCAATGCCTGGAGGCAGTTCTGGTTGTTTCTACCTAGGTGTGAGAAGTGATATTGGCATCTTTTGTGTGGAGACCAGAGATACTCTTAAACATTCCGTAATGCACGGGATGGCCCCACGCATTCCAGCCAGAATGTCAGGTTCTTAGTCACCGAGAAGTGCAGGATTGACAAAGTCTGGTATAAAGATTTTTGGCAGGGCTGGAGGCCAGGGCTGGGTGGCCAAGATTCCAAACATTCCACCACAGCAGATGGGGGGGGGGAGGCAAGGGGCTCCCAATTCCCCCACCCCACGTCTAGGCAGGAAGGTCAGAACAGCTGGTTCACCTCCAAGGAGTGAGGCCATCACACATATTTAACCACCAGCCCACGTTTCAATGTATGTTTTTGGTCCCCAACCCAAACACGATGCTGTATGTAATTTTAAAATTTATCTTTGCCAAATCATGCTTTCTCTTATGAAATTAATTGAAAGTAAACGAAAGAGTGTGCACCTCCTGCTAAATGGAAAGAAGCCAGACATGCTATAAATAACATTCAATTTTATTCAAATTAATTTGGATAAAGTCATTAATAATATGATCAAAAGTGAAATGTTCTACACATAAAATACATTTTATTTAAACATTTTTTTTAATGTTTCTTTATTTTTGACAGAAAGAGAGACAGAGCATGAGCAGGGGAGGGGCAGAGAGAGAGGGAGACACAGAATCCGAAGCGGGCTCCAGGCTCCGAGCTGTCAGCACAGAACCTGATGCGGGGCTCCAACTCATGAGCCATGAGGTCGTGACCTGAGCTGAAGTCGGACGCTCAACCGACTGAGCAACACAGGTGCCCATACACATAAAATACATTTTAAAAATAATACACTTACCAGAACACTCAAATGATTACAAGCCTTAAGGGGTTTCAAGAGACTACCTATAGTTGAGAATGGGATCAATGAGGGCAGATCCGTGGGGAAGCAGTAAGCCAGGGGGACCCCCCCGTGGAAGGATTTCTGGAGCCCTGTTCCGCTTACATCCCCAAGGGTGTCCCCTTCTCTCTGCCACATACCCCTATCCCCACCCAGCCTGCTTACCCAAACCCAACACGCCATTTATTTATTGAAGATTTTGCATAGGCTACAACCAAGGACATTTCCCATGTAGAATTTCTTTAGAAACATAACTAACGGAAAAATAAAGTCCTTACCATTCAACCTAACCAAGAAATGCATATCGCTTATCAGTCTCCTTACTCACTTCAAGTCGAGTGACCTTCCTTCACACGCCCTGTGAAAACCACTCTGCGTAGTGAATTTTCCTTTCATTATACGGGATAAATAACAGTAACCACAGCCTCAGTAACCACCTACCACCACTGTGTGTCACCGCCAATCGTGTGGGGCAAATACTCCCAAGTTAATACACGGCTTGGAGCGTATGACCTCCCCAGTGGTAGCTAATGGGTCCAATATTCATTTACCACACTCTCCTCACTTCAAAGGCAATAAAGCCCCACGTGTACAAGACTTGCCAGACAACCCCCTTTGTGCTTCTGTTTATGGCTCATGGTGAACAATTTTTAAAACGTGCCCACTTTCGGAGCCAGGTAACGTTCAGCGACTGAGAGGTCATTATCAGGGTCACGTGTGATTATGGCGGTTGGGGTAATGGGTGATGCGCCACTGACTAAGGTGTTTTGTTTGAGAAGTATCACGAAGCAGGTGATCAGAGCCCTCTGAGCCCTCTCCCCACAAACCGGAGAGATGATTTACCTGCCAAACGTTGTCCATCGTTTCTCTTTCCTTTCCTTCAGTCTTTGGAAGGAATACTACACACCGTGGTATATACACATACTAACAACGCATACTACACAATGCATTAGGTACACATCGTATACACAGTATTATATACACATATCACCCAACGCGCGACATAAACTTACTAAATATGCATACCATATACTGCATGACATACGCATTGTATACGCTGTGCCGTAAACACACACTACACTCGCTGTATCATACTCTACACCGCGTCCCTGGGTTCGTTAATATGCCAGGAACGCCTGACCTCTCTTTTCACGTCTATTTTTGCTACTTTCTCCCTTCCTGTACCTCCGTGGGCCAAAGCACAGCCCCAGTGCAGGGTGTTCAAACTTAAAGTCTGAGGAAATCTCTGATTCACTGTCATCTGGCCCTCTTATTCTGCTCCTGCATCGTCCTTAAATCCAACGACTGGAAAATTTCCGGTGGGGTCCTGCGGAATAAACTTAGATTCACCAATGAGCTGTGTCTGACTTCCCTCATTACAACTCCTGCCCACAAATTTGCTCAGCCCTTTTTATAATAACATTTTCCTTTCTTTCCAGAGGTGTTCTGTCCTCGCTTCATTTGCACAAACTGAATTTTCTTCACCCGTTCTTTCCTGGTTTTGAAGTCCCTGCTGATAAAAAGGAAGCACTTTATACTGCGGGGATGGCCTGCAGAAGGAAGGGCAGACAGTGCTCTCTGGTTGCCTAAGGAACTCGGCTTCCCAACCCCCTCCCAGGCTGCCTCTGCCCTCCATCCCCCTGCCCTCGCAAACCCCACCTCCTCCACCCCCCTCACACCCCTCCCCCATCCTGCTCCCAGCCCATCCCCCCAGTCTCTATCCTCCCCTCTCCATCCCCCCACTATCCTCCCTCCTTCCCCCATACTCTATCCCTCCCCACCCTCACCCCCCCCAGTCCCCCAGCCCCAGCCTCCACCCCCACCCCCAGTCCTGCCGCCCCTCTTCCAGCTCTCCCACCCACCCGGCTACTTTAAACCTCCTGACAACAGACTGGAAACAATGCCCTGAATGGTCACTTAACTTCCTGGAACTGACCCCTGGGCTAGCGAATGTTCCCCAAGCCCTCTGTAAAGAAAGGTGCGTGACTTCCAGGGCAGATCCAGGTTTGGTGGGACAGGGAATGTGTACTCCCTGGGGTATTTCTTCCAGAAGAAGAATGCGGACTCCTAAACACACAAATAGGTATGAAAGTAAATGTTTATTTAAAATGATAAATATCAAAGCAAATTACAAATTTTAAGAAGCTGAAAAATCTTCAAGTGTCATAAAAGCCGGAAGAAGTCATATATCATCCTGTATGTTTTGCTGCATGCTGTGACTATCTTTTCAGACAAAAACAACGTGGCAATAATTTCTATAAAGCGCTGGTGTCCGATGCAAACCTGCACGTGAGTTACATTTATAATTTTCAATTTTCTGGTGGTCGTATTTAAAAAAGTAAAAAAGGGGCAAATGAGAGTAATTTTAATCATATATTTCATTTAACACAATACAGCCGAAATGTATGAGCGTATGAGCTATAAAGTTTCAGAAGTTTTCTTACCCTCCTTCCCTCCCCCCCACCATTGTCTTTCCTTTCAAATAGAAATAAATGCCTGGTCAGGGTAAAACTGACTCCACTGGACTGTAGTAACTCTCCTTAAAAAGATAAGCCGCTAAGGAGCACCTCGGTGGCTCAGTTGGTTGAGTGACTGCTGGTTTCAGCTCAGGTCATGATCTTGTGGTTCATGGGTTCGAGCCTCACACGGGGCTCTGGGCTGACATCACCGAGCCTGCTTGGGCTTCTCTCTCTCCCTCTCTCTCTCTCTCTGCTCCTCCCCTGGTTCTGCGCTCTCTCTCTGTCTCTCTCTTTCTCTCTCTCTCTGTCTCAACATAAATAAATCCACTTAAAAAAATAAGTCATTAAAACCTTGGCAAGTTTGATCTGCTTCACAGAGAGAGCCCAGGAATGACCATTAAAAGTTATGATAAGAGTGTGAAAGTAAACCACTCAGTGCAAAGCCTGAACATCATTTCTTCTTCCCTGTGGCCTGTTCACGCCTCACACAACCGGTAGTCGTACGTGGATTCTTCCTCCATGGCTAAGCAGGGCTGTAGAAGGATTCCCACACGGAGAGTCGTGACCCTGAGGCTTTTCTTTCCAGGAAGCAACTTTATTCGTGCCGGCACCACTCAGTTGGGTTCGTACCCGAAGAACTGAGCCCCGCACGCCACGTAGAGTAGTTTTTTAATACATTTTCTATTTCTTTGCCTCCCATTTATGGTAACACACAAACATGCAGTCTGATCAAGTGGTCTCATGTTACAAGGGCATGAGGGGTGTTGTCAGGTGCTCCTATAGCCTGGTTGCCTCAAGGGTTTTTTTTTTTTTTCCTTTCCTTAGGGAGGGGACCCTACCACAGCACCACAGCTCAACTTAGCCTTCTGTAGGATCGATGTTAGACGGGGTCTCACTGGGCTAATGGGCAGGGGTCCCCAGGGCTAAGTTCCTTCGGGAGGCCCTGGGGGAGAATCCGTTCCTTTGCTTTTCTGGCTTCTGGAGGCGTCCGCATTCCTTGGTGTGGGCTCCTTCCTCCATCTACAAAGCCAGCAACCTTGTCCGCTCCTGGTCCTGCTTCTTTATCACCCCGTCTCCCCTTTACTACCTTTTTATGCCTCCCTCTTCCACATGTAAGGACCCTCCTGATTACAGTGGACCCTCCTGTATAATTCAGGGAAATTTCTCCATCCCAAGGTCAGCTGTTTAGGAACCTTAATTCCACCTGCAACCATAGATCCTCATGGTCACGTAAGTAACCTAACGTGGTCACAGGTTCCAGGGACTGAGGCGTGGCCATCTTGGGGGGCCATTATTCTACCTACCATAGCCCACAGTTTTGAAGAAAGTGAATTCTGTGTTTTTTTAAAGATAACCTACACCCTTGCGAGCCACAGGTTTCTCCTATCGCAGGCGGCGGGAGGCCTGAGGCTCTGGAAAGGGAACATCAGGAGCCTGGGTGGCTCCGTCGGCTGAGCATCCAACTTCAGCTCAGGTCATGATCTCACCGTTCATGGGTTCAAGCCCCGCGTCGGGCTCTGTGGTGACAGCTCGGAGCCTGGAGCCTGCTTCGGATTCTGTGTCTCCCTCTCTCTCTGCCCCTCCCTCACTTGTGCTCTCTCTCTCTTTCTCAAAAATAAATAATCATCAGAAAAATATTTTTAGAAAGGGGACATCAAGGTGGTCCTCAGCACCTGCACATCCCCATTCTGGCCTCAGCCAGTGGGGAGAGGGGAGGGTGCAAGGCCTTCCCAGTGCTGCCTCGGTGGCTCCCGGGAGCCCGAGTAGAAGCCACCAGTGCAAGTTCAACAGGGTCAGACATGGCGGAGAGACCGTTAAGGACAGAGAAGCCCGATATCCAATTTTAAGGTGATTGGTTGCAAGTCAGTTGCACGCAGAGCTGAGTCAGACGCAAGTCGAGGGAAGGGGTCCCGGCTAAGCAACGCAGTGTGGGAAGGGAACCGCCCACAAGCAGACGAGAGAGGCGGAGTTAGGACACGAATTCAGCGGCTGCACAGTCTGAGAGCCAGGCAACCAGGAGAAGCAGAGCCCCAGCCCTTCCACAGGCCTCCGGAGAAGACTGGAACGGATGGCGGCCGTCCCGCCGTCCCTAGAACAGAGGGTAGTCGAGACACTTTTACTTAATTCCTTTCTTAATGTAAAGTTGATATACTTTGTAAGGTTGATATACACACAAATGTTGATATGCACAAATCTTTTTTTTTTTTTAAATATTTGTTTATTTTTGAGATAGAGAGGGAGACAGAGGATCCGAAGCAGGCTCCGCACCATCAGCACGAAGCCCGACGTGGGGCCCGAACCCACGAACCATGAGATCATGACCTGAGCCTACGTCGGACACTCAACCGACTGAGCCACCCCGGTGCCCCGACATGCCCAACTCCTAAGTGACCATTTGCTGTGCCTTGACCAAGGTATAAATTTAATTAGCATTTTTATTTTGAGATAACTAAGGATTCACATGCAGTTGTAAGAAAGAAGGCAGAAAAGAGACTGAGTATCTTTTTACACAGTCTCCCCAGTGGTAGAATCTTTTAAAGCTACGGTCCGATGGCACACCCAGGATGGTGACAGTAGTACGGCAGGGTACGGAATGCGTCCGTCTCGGCAAGGACCCCCGCTGGTTGCCCTGTTATAGCCACAGCCTCCTAACCCCCGGCAACCAGTTAGCTTTTCTCCATTTCTGTAACTGCGTCGTCTTGAGACTGTTAGATACGTGGAATCATACAGGTTGTCAACATTTAGGATTGGCTTTTCACCCCCCTCAGCCTGATTCCCTGGAGATCATTCCAGGTCGCTGCCTGCCTACATCGATAGTCTCTTCTTACTGCTGAGTGCTGGTCCAGGGGCACATGGACCTGCGGGCCTAGGCCCGGGCCAGTGCACTTAGCCATTCCCCCGTCAAAGAACACCTGGGTGGTTTCCCGCTTCGGTTATTGTAAATGGAGCTTCTATAAACATTTGTGTACACGTGTTTGTATGAATGATCATTTCTCTGAGACTAATGCACAGGGGCACATATCTGGGTCATGCAGTATTTGAATGTTTGTTTGTTTTTGAGGCAGAGAGAAGGAGAGAGAGAGAGAGAGAGAGAGAATCCCAAGCAGGCTCCACACTGTCAGCATGTAGCCCGATGTGGGGCTCAATCCCACGACCAAGAGATCATGACCTGAGCTGAAGCCAAGAGCCGGACGCTCATCCAGCTGAGCCACCCAGGAGCCCCTTGAATGTTTGTTTTTTTTTAAGAAACCACCAAGCTGTTTTCCAGACACTGTTCCACTTTCCATTCCTGCCTGCAACAAACAAGGGGCCATTTTCTCCAGCCCCAGGCCTGGGATGCAGGAGGCAAAAAGGGGACCCAGGGAACTTCCCACAGTGTTCTTTCAGGGGTCCCAAGGCTCCTGGCCAGTCTGCTCTCTTCTTCCCATGTTTTACGGTTTCCTTACATTTGCTTTCCTTATACATGTAGCATCCGGGGCATTTAGCTGTCCTTAGTGGGAGGACTAAGCACAGTACATCTGCTTCACCTTCCTAGAGGCAGAGTCTTGCCTCAACTCTTGCCTAATACGACTTTATTAAGGTATAGTTTACATACAGAAAAATTCTTACGTTTTAAAGGAGTGGCTGGTTAACATTTCAAATGTGTATACACCCCACTGTGACCACCACCCAGCTCAAGATACTGAATTCCCGACCCATCACTCCGGAAAGTTCTCTCGTGCTCCTTCCAGTCGGTAGGCATCGCCGCTGAACTAACCACGGGTCTGAATTTTACTGCCCTAGATGGGTTTTTCCAGGTTGAAAAACTCACCTAAGCGGAACCGTCGGCATCATTTTCTGCCACTTCTTTTCTGCAACACAGTGTTTTTGAGATTTACCCGTACGGCGCCATGAGCCAAAAGCGCCTGCCTTGTTACTGCTGAGTAGCAGTTGGTTATAGACGCACACCACAGCTAACGCATCCTTTTTAAAGTTTGTCTTAAAGGGCCACTCGATGCCAGCCAGCTGAGGGGTTGGAAATGAGACCTGGGCTGGTAAGGCCAACGACCCTCGGGTTATAAAGGCAAAGATTAAAAAGAAAATTCACAGCCGTGTCTTCTAACTTTGTAACAGACTAATAGGAAATGTCCCGCTGACCTTCCTCAAGTACAGTGATTTGAGGGAATTCTATTAGGTGCCCGTGGATGTCTGTACCTTTTGAAATTCTGACTGGTTGCACACTGGGGCTTCTCCGAAATCAGCTGCGTTCATGCGCCCAGAATCTGCCCCATGCTCACTACCACCGTGGCAGCAACATGCCTGAAACAACATGACAGCTGAGGCACAAAGTGATACGATGACCTACGAGAAAACATTTTCCCTTCGTAGTTTGCTTTAAGAAATTTAAAAGGCCACTTCGCGTTGCTTTGCTCGTAAAGCAAAACAAAACACTGGAGGAAATAACGAAACGTTCACTGGATTGCAGAGAGGGATTTTGCCTGCAGAGCTTTCCACCCGTAAGATGCTGCGCAGACAGGGAAGGGGTAATACGGCCTTGGCCGCAGACGGCAGAAATCTCACCTGTGAGCCACCAAAGCCGTGACTGGTTCCAGAAAGCGCTCATATTGCGCTGGTTAGGTCCCCGTCACGGGACAAAGGGCTCGGCACCGACCGAGAAAGCAACCACGGAGACCTTGCCGGAAGAGGGCTTGAAAATCAGTCGGGAGAAAAGACAACTGCTTGGGGAATGAAATGATGATCCAAGATTTGTCAGTGACCATACTCCATGAGAATAAATCTGGATACGAATTTATGAGTTCTTTCTTTTTTTTTTTTTAATGTTTATTTATTTTTGAGACAGAGAGAGACAGTGCAAGTGGGGGAGGGGCAGAGACAGAAGGAGACACAGAATCTGAAACAGGCTCCAGGCTCTGAGCTGTCAGCACAGAACCCGACGCGGGGCTCGAACCCATGAACCGCGAGATCATGACCTGAGCCGAAGTCAGACGCTTAACCCACTGAGCCACCCAGGCGCCCCTCTTTTTTTTTTTTTTTTTTAACTTAAAAAAAATGTTTTATTTATTTTTGGGAGAGAGAGCGCACGCCGGCGAGAGGAGGGGCGGGGGTAGAGGATCGGAAGTGGGCTCGAACACGCAAACCATGGGATCATGACCTGAGCTGAAGTCAGACGCGCAGCTGAGCCACCCAGGCGCCCCAAGGGTCTTCCAGTTGTCCAAAGAAGGTCTTGCTCCGCGACCCTGAGGTAATGGTAAGAAATCCTGAGATTCCTTTCATTTCCAGTCAGTGGGACTCCAGGTAAACCAGTGGCTTGCCCAAGCTCACATGGGGTGAGGGTCATGGTCACATGGGGTGAGGGTGTGGCACAACGGGGTGCCCGGATGCCCTCCCTGAGGTGTCCTCGTTTGGAATCACACTCGGAGAGTAGAATGATGATGGGGGAGGCAGGGAGGGATGTGAAGGGCTGGGCTAAAGCTGAATTTTCAAGGGCAGTTTGGATCCGCTGAAGTAGACGAGGAGGGTACCCCCGCGAAGGTGGAGCCCTGTGAGCCAAGCCTTTGCGGCTGGCGTGTCCAGTCAGGTTTAGGGGAGGGCATTCTGGAGACACAGTGCTGTTTGGATTTCCTGACCTACCGGGGCAGGGGAGGAAAGATGAGATGCTAAGTTGTTTTTGTTTTTTAATTTTTTAAATGTTTATTGATTTTGGGGAGAGAGAGAGAGACAGAGCGAGAGCAGGGGAGGGGCAGAGAGAGGGAGACACGGAATCCGAAGCAGGCTCCAGGCTCCGAGGCATTAGCACAGAGCCCGACGCTGCGCTTGAACCCACAAACTGTGAGATCATGACCTGAGCCGTAGTCCGACTCTTAACCGACTGAGCCGCCCAGGCACCGTGAGATGCTGAGTGAGAGCTGGCACCAGGACTGGAAGAAGGCCAAGCTGAGAAGGACCATGCTGGCCGGGACCAGGGTGGGAGCTGCAGAACCGGTAAGGCCCGTGGGGCTCTGATTCTTTGCGCATGTGCGGTTTTGAGGGCACTTCTTTTTGCTTGCTTTGCTTTTTGCGTACTTTGCTTAGTCGGCTTGCAGCCCTTCTGTGGAAAGGCAGACACGCTGTCCTGGGTAAAAGGGGGACGAGGCAAGTGGCCTCTAGTATGAGGATCACGTTGACCTTGTCAGCTGTTGGGCTGTGCTTACAGCTGGCCTTTGCTGCGGGTGTCTGCGGGATTGTCCGTCCTTGTCCCCACTCGTCCTTGGGATTCCCCAGGGCTTTCTTCTTCAGTGAGGGTCTAGACGTGTGATTCCTCCCTCTGGAAGCCCCTGCAGGTAGGAGGAGTCTGGAGATGCAGGGGTGAGGTTTCCAGAGAGAAAGTCCTGAGTCCCCTGCTTGGGTCTCTGTCTTTAGTGGACCTGTGTTCCCAGGGTGTGACCTTCGCAAGTGCCCCTCAGCTGGGGCAGGAAAGGTACAAGCCCCCAGAGTTGGCCGTTTCCCTTCCCCAAGCAGGTTAAGCTGTGGTAAAACCCGAGGTCTTTAGGTCTTTGGGCTCCGCTAAATGGTTTTCCTTGAGGGCAGGCTTTTGGAAGGAGAATAGAATGCTCTGAATTTTCCTTTGCAAAATGATTGCTCTTCCCCTACCCCTGCCTGAAGCTTGTTTTTTTCCTCTGATCTACACCCTGGGGATCTGGCAGGGCTTCTAGAGGTAACATTCCTGCAAGTGTGGGGGCTCCCCTACAACCGGGTCCCCTTGGGGTTTTCAGCTTTGAAGTCTGTGCACACAGGGCCTCGATGGCCTGTAATTTGGCCATTACGACGTAGGTTTTCTTACCCCAGCACTGGCTCCAGCGGCTGGGTTGCTTTGGGGTGACTGTTCCAGCAAGCTGGGGTTCTCGGTATCCACCTGTCTTCTCTGCGGTGTTAGGGACAGCCCTCTGCCCTGTGGCCTCAGCTGTCCGATGGATCTCACTAGATTTTGTTCAGCTTTCTTCTTGCGGTGGGACAGCTGTAGCAGCTTCCAATCTCCTCACGTGTCAGACCAGAAATCACAGTTTTTGACCACTTTGTTGTGGAAAAAAACAAACAAATATAATATTAGAGAACCTCTCTAACCGCGCCGCTCAACTTCAATATTATCAATGTGTTCCCAAGCTGATTTCCTTTCTACTCCCCCCCCCTTCCCTTTCCAAATCTTTGAATTATATTCTAGAACTACATCATTTCAGAAATAGGCATTTCAGTAGGTCTCTAAATTATGAGGAACATTGAAAAAAAAAATCCGCAAGACCAGTTTTGCAGCTAAACAACCCATTAGCAATTCCCTAATATCACCAAGCATTGTCATGCAAATTTTCCTGATTACTTCAAATTTCAAAATTTATTTGGACTAGTTTCCAAACTAAGTTGAGCCTCTGAGCCTCTTTTTAAAAACTGTAGACTTTATGGGGCATCCGGGTGGCTCAGTCGGTTAAGGGTCTGGCTTCGGCTCAGGTCTTGATCTCCCAGGTTATGGGTTCAAGCCCCGCATCGGATTCTGTGCTGACAGCTCGGAGCCTGGAGCCTGCTTTGAGTTCTGTGTCTTGCTCTCTCTCTGCGCCTCCCCCACTCGCGCTCTGTCTCTCTCTCTCTGCCTCAAAAAATAAATTAAAATTTTTTTTTTCGTTACAAAAATGTAGGCTTTATTTTTGCTTGCCTCTCCTCTTCCCTCCTTTCCCTCTCCGACTTTAAACCAATACTAACAATACCACAAACGCACACATGCACACTCAAGAGTGACGCCACATCGGTTTGGTCATTATTTTACAAAAGTGGGGTTAGTTTGCACACAACGCCTCTGCACCTTAGTTTTCTCGCTTAACAGCACACCTGGCAGATGAACTTCCAGCTGCCGAAGACCCAGCTCAATGTTTTTAAAAAGCTGCATATTTCAAGGCGAATATGGGCCAGACCTTATTTAACCACCCATTTATTAATAGGCACTAGGATAAACATGGCAAAAACATCACTTTACATGATTCTCACCAAGAGATAAGATGTAATTTTTGAAACATAGGGACTAGTGGGCATGAAGTGCCGGTGGTATTTTTTTTTTTAAATGTATGTTTAGTGAAGTATAATTTACATACAATAAATTCCACTTATTTGAAGTTTGTAATTTAAGGGGCGCCTGGTTAGTTCAGCTGGTTAAGCAACTGACTCTTGGTTTTGGCTCAGGTCATGATCTCACGGTTCGTGAGCTTGAACCCTGCGTCTGGACTGTCAGCTTGGAGCCTGCTTGGGATTCTCTCTCTCCCTCTCTCTCTGTCCCTCTTCCGCTCAAACTCTGTCTCTCACACAAAATAAATTAATAAACTTAAAAAAGTATTTAAAAAATAAAGCATACAATTTGATGTGGCTTGACATTTCTACATAAACATGAAACCATCAACACAATCAAAATACAGCATGTCCATGGCCCCCAAAAGTTCCCATGTGTTTTCTTGTGATCTCACTGGCCCCCTTTTTCTTCATGCCCCTCTCCTATCCTCAGGCAACCACTGGTCTATTTCCTGCCATGATAAAACCTTTTCATTTTCTAGAGTTTTATAGGCATGGCACCACAGTGTTCGCTCTTCTTTCGTATGTGGCTTCTTCCAGCATCATTTGACTTTGAGGTCCACCGTTTTGTGGTAGGTACCCACAGGACATTCCTTTCTATTGCTGAGTGGCATTCCCTTGTATGGAGAAACCATCATTTGCCTATGCGTTCACGTGTTGAGCTATTTCAGGTTTGGGCATAGGAAAAACAAAGCAAATGTGAACACTATTCGTACACCAACATTGTTTTGTTTATTCTAAGGCCTTTGAAGTTCCCTATAATTTTAGGATAAACTTGTCAATTTCAAAAAAAAAAAGGAAAAAAACATATGACTGCTGGAATTTTGACTGGGATTGTATTGACGCTACAGATCCATTTGGGGGAATTACAGTTTAACAGCGCTTACCGCCCGCCCCTGACAAGGCGTATCCTTCCGTTCTGTAGCTCTTCCATCTTTATGGTTTTCAGGGTGAAGGTCTTGAACTCTTTTGTCAGACTTATTCCTCAGTGTTTTTGATGCATTTATAAATGGTGTTATTTATATTTTTAGTGTTTATTTTCTTTTGAGAGAGAGACACACACAAAATGTGAGTGGGGGAGGGGCAGAGAGAGAGGGAGACAGAAGCAGAAGCAGACTCCAGGCTCTGAGCTGTCAGCACAGAGCCCGACGTGGATCCCGTGGGTCTTGTTGGTCTCGTGAGTCTCATGGGTCTCGTGGGTCTCGTGGGTCTCGAACTCCGGATCGGTGAGATCATGACCTGAGCCTAAGTTGGATGCTTAACTGATTGAGCCACCCAGGCACCCCAGTTACAGTAGCTTTTTGTATAATCTATAGCACTATGTACACAGATGATCATGTTTCCATGAATAAAGGCACGTTTCACATCTTCGTTTCCAATTTGGATCACTTCAGTTTATTCTTGCTCTACTGCACTGACTAGAACCTCCAGAAAAGTGTTAAATAAAAAGAAAAATAGTGAGTTCTTTCTTCCACTATTAATTATGGTTTATCACATTGGGGAAGTTCCTTTTTTTCCTAGACTACTGAGAATTTCTTTAAAAAAAAAAAGGAATAGGTGTTAGATTTTGTCACTTGATTTTTCTGCATATATTGAGATAATCACAGGGTGTTTTTTTTATAGTGTGATAATGTGTTGAATTACACTGGTTGATTTTCCATTGTTAAATCAATATTGCATTTCTGGAATAAAATTCCACCTCCTCATACATAATACTTTATTTTTTGCATATATGTTCATGAGAGATATTGGTATATAGTTTTCTTTTCTTGTAATGTCTTGGTATAGTTTTGGTACCATGATAAACCTAGCTTTATAGAATGATTTAAGAAATAGTTCTTCCTATATAATTTTCTCGAAGGGTTTTGTAAAATTGGTATTAATTCTTCCTGAAATGATTGGTTGATCATCAGTGATGCCATTTAAGCCTAGAGTTTTCTCTAGGCTTTTCCTTTATTTAAAAAAAATTCAAAAAAAAATTTTTTTTAGTGTTTATTTATTTTTAACAGAGAGAGAGAGAGACAGAGCATGAGCGGGGGAGGGGCAGAGAGAGAGGGAGACACAGAATCCAAAGCAGGCTCCAGGCTCTGAGCCCTCAGCACAGAGCCCGACGCAGGGCTCGAACTCACAGACCGCGAGATCATGACCTGAGCCGAAGCCAGACGCCCAACCGACTGAGTCACCCAGGCTCCCCTTTAAAAAATTTTTTTTATTTGACATATAGTTGCCACGCAATATTATATTAGTTTGAGGTATAGAACACAGTGATCCACCACTCTATATGTTATACTGTGCTCACCACAAGTCTAGCTACCATCTGTCACCATACAACACCATTAAAATACCACTGACTTGGGGCCCCTGGGTCACTCAGTCAGTTCAGCATCTGATTCTTGATTGTGGCTCAAGTCATGATCCCAGGGTCATGGGATTGAGTCCTGTGTCAGACTCTGCACTGGTCAGACTCTGCATTGAGTGTGGAGTCTGCTCGAGATTCTCTCTCTCCCTCTACCCCTCTCTCCCATACTCTCTCTCCGTAAAAAAAAATAAAAATAAAGTAAAATAAAATACCATGGACTCTGTTCCGTATGCTGTACCTTTCATCCCCCTGACTTATTCATTCCAGAACTGGAAGCCTGTATCTCCTTCTTCCCTTCACTCATTTTCCCATCCACCATCCCCTCCCCTCTGGCAACCAGTTGTATGTGTAGGTCTATTTCTCCTTTTTGAAATATTTTTTTGTTCACTTGTTTTGCTTTTTAGATTCCACATGTAAATTAAATCATATGGTATTTCCCTGGCAGATTTTTAACTATAAATATGACTTCTTTCTAAGTGAGCTTTGGTAGTTTTTGTGCCTTTTAAGAAATTTGTCCATTTCATCTAAGTTGTTAACTGTATTGGCATAATGTTGTTTATAATATTTCCTGTCTTTTTTAATATCTGTAAAATCTGTTGTGGTGTCCTTTATTTCAATCCCAATATTGATAATTTGTGTCTGCTCTTTTTTTTTTCTTTATCAGCCTGGCTAGATGTTTATCAATTTTATTGATTTTCTTGAATAGCCAGCTTTTGGTTTCATTGACTTTCTCTTTTGATTTCTCATTTTATATTTCATTGGTTTCTACTCTGATCTGTATTACTTATTTTCTTCTGCTTACTTTGGGTTCAGCCTGCTCCATTTTAAAATTTTTCTGTAGGTGGGATCTGCAGTCATACATGGTGATCTTTCTTCTTTTCTAGTATAGGTATCCAGTGCTATAAATTTCCCTCGAAGTGTGGCATTAGCTGCATCCCACAAATCAGCATATTGTGTTTGCAGACAGTTTCAAAATACCCTGATTTTATTTTTAAAATACTGTTTTAACATACTTTCTGATTTTTTAAAAATTTCTTCTTTAATGTGCTGGTTATTTAAGGGTATGTTATGTAGTTTTCAAATCTTTGGAATCTTTCTGTTATAGATTTTGAATTTAAGTCCACTGTAGTCAAAAAATATAGTTTGTATAAATTGAATCTTTTTAAATGTATTAAGCATTTTTATAGCTCAGAATTTGATAAATGTTGGTAAATGTTCTCTGTTTCTTTGAAAAGAATGTATATTCTGTTAATCAGTGGAGTATTCTAAAATTGTGTCAGTTGGGGCGCCTGGGTGGCTCAGTCGGTTAGGCGGCCGACTTCGGCTCAGGTCATGATCTCTCGGTTTGTGAGTTCGAGCCCCGCGTCAGGCTCTGTGCTGACAGCTCAGAGCCTGGAGCCTGTTTCAGATTCTGTGTCTCCCTCTCTCTGACCCTCCCCTGTTCACGCTCTGTCTCTCCCTGTCTCAAAAATAAATAAAACGTTAAATAAATAAATAAATAAATAAATAATAAAATTGTGTCAGTTTGGTTGAGAACACACTCTATGATAATATACTCCTTTCCTCAACTCTGCGCTGTACATAAGAAATCTAAATACAAAGACAGAAATAGGATAAAAGGAATAGGATAGTAAAAGGTAAAGCTGAATTTTCTATATTAATATCAAAATTAATCTCATATTTCTTTGCTAATTTTCCATTTGTTCTGGTAGTGATTGGAAAGGAGGGTTGAAATCTCTGGCAGCTTTGATTTTGTCTATTTCTCTTCCTAATTCTGTCAGTTTTTGCTTTCTGTATTTTGAAACTCTCTTATTAGGTGCATCAATGTTTAGGATTGTAATGTATTCTTGATGAGCTAATTCCTATACCATTATGAAATGATTTTATCTCTGCTAATGTTCTTTGCTCTGGAATCTGCTTTGTTGGAAATTTAAAAATATTTGGCCATTAATTCTTCAAATATTTTTCCTGTCTCCCCCTTTCTTCTTCCTTGCAGACTCCAGTTATACATATAGTAGGACACTGGAAATTTTCCAGTAACTCACTGATTCTCTACTAAATTTTGCAGTCCTTTTTGCTCTGTTTTATTCTGGGTAGTTTTGATCACTATGTCTTCTGCACTCTTTTCTTCTGCAATGTCTAATCTGCCACTAACGCCATTCTGTGGCTCATCACAAGCCAGGCAACAGGGCTTGGGCAACAAGGTGAGCAGCAGTCAGAGCTGA
Organism: Panthera pardus; assembly: GCF_024362965.1. Classification (NCBI taxonomy): domain Eukaryota; kingdom Metazoa; phylum Chordata; class Mammalia; order Carnivora; family Felidae; genus Panthera; species Panthera pardus. Next base: position 82,141,883 of record NW_026526788.1, read on the forward strand.
GAAATCATAGTGATGTCAAAACTGAGCAGCAAATGGACGTGGGAAGGGCTGGCCCACGACTAGGCAGGTTGAGGAGAGTCACAAGCAAGGTGCCGAGCACTTCAGCACACACACGGACAGACTGACACATGGGTCACAGGTAAACATCAGAGGTACCAGAGAGGGAAAAAGGAAGAGTAGGGTCACAGCAAGACTGGAGACTCTCCCAAATCATGGGAGGCCAAGTCTTGAGTGATTTGTCTGCTCTAAGTCCATCTCCTTGGATAGACGGACCTGTGAGGGCAGGGACAGGTGTTTGTCCTGTTTGTACCAAGTGCTTGGTACAAAGAAGCTGCTCAGAATATATATATATATATATATATATATATATATATATATATACACACACACACGTGTATGTATATATATATAATATATATTTGTGTGTATATTATATTTGTGTGTAATATATATTTGTGTGTATGTGTATATATATATGTATATGTATATACATATATATGTATATGTATATACATATATATGTATATGTATATACATATATATGTATATATATTTTTTCAGGATATATTTTGTAAATAATTGGAAGAAGCAGACCTATGGACTGTCAAAGACCTAAGATCTGGGTTTAGGGCGAAAGGCCCTTGACATAGGGTTTTAGGGTTTGGAATTTTGTGACCTGGAAGCAAAGAGAAAGATCAGCTCTTCCCTCTAAGAATTTCCCTCTAAGTCTGGTTTTCTGGCAATTGCTATATTTTTACAGAGTGAGGGGGGTGTAAATACAGGGTAGATGTAATTACGCCCACAATGTAAAATAGCTACCAAGCCAGTCCAATATAAGTGGATTATGTTTATAATTGGAGTAAACTGTGATTTTCAATAAAATAAAAATCGGGGTTCTACAAACCCAAATATCTCAAATATCTAATTCCCAGGAAGCAGCTTTGCATAAAACATTCTAATGTATTATTAACCACAAGCACATTTTCACAGTGTAACTCCCAGACAATCACCGCGGCTCTGACATGATGTTACAAGTCTCTTGCCAAGGCTATTAAAGCACTTTTAACAATGTTTCGTGATGTTGGAGGCTACCGTTTCATAAGGAGAGGTGGTTAAAAAAGGGGAGCCAATAACAAGACATAGAGTCCTCAGAGTGTCAAGGTCATCAGAAACCAGGGACATCTGAGAAACTGCCACACAATAGGAGCTTAGGGAGACAAGACAGCTAAATGTCTTGTGGGATCTCGGAATAGAAAAGGGACATAAGGTAAAACCAAAGGAACTCTGAATAAGATATGGACTATGTTAATAATAATATATCAATGTTGGTTTGTTTACTGTAACAAATGTGCCAGAATCCTGTGTGATGTTAATCATCAGGGAAATTGGCGCAAGGTATATGGTAACCGTCTGTCCTATCTTCCCAGTCTATAAATCCAAAATTGTTCTCGCAATAAAGTCTGTTTAACAGCAAAGAAAATGACAAAGAACTTGTGCCGGAGGCCCATACACCACGTGCAGCTGCACCAAAGTGGCGTCAGTTAGATACTTCTATTTTTTTTAATTTTTTAAATGTTTGTGTATTTCTGAGAGACACGGGCGGGGGGCCGGGGGGGAGGATCAGAGAGAGGGAGACAGAATCTGAAGCAGGATTCCGGCTCTGAGCTGTGGGCACAGAGCCTGATGCGGAGCTCCAACACATGAACCGTGAGATCGTGACCTGAGCCGAAGTCGGACGCTTAACCAACTGAGCCCCCCAGGCGCCCCTAATTGGATACTTGTATCCGTAGTACCTGCAGGGCTTGAGCTGTGTTTTCGTGGAGCATTACTAAGTCGCCCTCATTTTATTTTGCTTAGTCCTTCACAGCACCAACATTCACTTTCAGATTTTTTTTAAATTTTTATTTTGGGGGGGGGTGCAGAGAGAGAGGGAGAGAGAGAATCTTAAGCAGGACGCGGGACTCGATCTTATGACCCTGAGATCGTGCCCTGAGCCGAAATCAAGAGTTGGATGCTTACCCGACTGGGCCACGCAGGTGGCCCCCCTTTTGCAAAAGTTTTTAAGCTTGTCATTCGTTGAGGGAGCGCTCTTGAGTGTTCTCTGTTAATTGCAGAATGCTTCTTGGGTCAGTGTAAAGCCCTTTTACAGGAACAAGTGGGGAGAGAAGACCGGAATGTGCCATGGAAAAGTGATTTTAAAACTTTTCTGCCTATCTGTCTTCCAGTCACTCGTGTGATGTGAATCATTCTTGTGACAATTGATGGTCACACTGAAATGTGTCCTTCGTGTCAGCCCAACATAGTGTAAAAAGGGCAGCGATCCTGCTGGTTCCGCGGCGAGGACGGTACCATTTCACACCTCGCTCGCATTAAAAAAAAATTTAAGCCGAATGATTTCCCCACCGAAGACACTAACGTTGGATCTGAATATTCAAAGTCTGCTGCCCTGTGTGATTTGAGAGGTCCTTAGATATACGAGGTTGGACGGGCAGAGTGTATTTCCTAACGCAGGACGCTGTGAGTGCGACACGTCAGCCCTTTCGGAGGATGGGACACCAGCAGAGCTGTCAGCAGGTGGCCCTGGGCCTGCAGCACCCATCACGGGTCCTGGGCGGACACAGAACTTGGCAAGGTTTAAGCAGAAAGCTTAATGATAGTCGCAGTGATTATAAGAACCTGCACCGCTTTCTGAGCCCTAACAGGGGCCAAGGCCCACACCAAGTGCTTTAGACGTGAGTTCTCTCCTGAATCTTCCCCGAGCCTTGTGGGCCAGCAGGTCCCCCAATGGTACGCACCGAACAGATGCAGGAACCAGAGGCCCGCTGGCTCGTAGGTGGTAGAGTGGGGGTCGCTGGTGAGAACAGAGCCGGTGGTAAGAGAGCTACATCCCGAGAGCCAGAGGACTTACCGTGCTGGGCAGGTATTACCCAGTAGTCTCTAGTCTTTGGTAGGAAGGGCCATTCTTTTGCATCCACAATCTTTATTGTGAGAACCTGCAAATTTTCAGAAAAGTGAAAACAGTAAAATGAACACCCACATACCCTTCCCTTAGATTTGACATGTGTTAACGTTTTCTTCTCTCTCTCCCTCTCTCTCTCTCTCTTTCTGTGTGTATAACAACACTTTTTGCTGCACTATCTGGGAATAAATTGTAGACATCATGAGACTTCACTCCAAAATTCCTCAACACCACCTCCTAAGAATGAGGACAAGGAGCGAAGGATATTCGGGATCCATTTTTCCAAAAGGGAAAATGAAGCCAAAGTGAGCAGGGGGAATTCCACTGCCTTTGGAAAATTCCCAGTCTTCTGAGCTGGTGTGTCAGGCTCTCCCATCTGGCCTGGGTAGTCACATCTCTGCCCCGCCACCGTTCACCATACATGGCTGAGCACGCACCATTGCCCCCAAACACTGGCAACTTGATGCTGCGGAACTTGGGCCCGCCCCTTCCCTTCTCTGGTCATCTACATCCTCCTCATTCTTTAAGACCCAGATAATGCCACCCCTCCCCATGGCACCTGCCCCAGTGTCCCAGTTTGTGGGGCCGTAGGTCTCTCTAGTCGATAATCCTCAGAGTTCTGCTTTGCTTTGGGATAGCTGTTTTCCTGGCTGACTTCCTCATGGCCTCTTGAGGGCAGGGGGTGAACGATTCAGCTTTGAATTCCCCCCAGCATGGGACATAAAGGCTTATACATAGTAGGCGCTTAATAACCACTCACTGAATTGGATGGATGGCCATCACTTCAGAGTTCAGACACTAGAAATGTTCCGTTTTTATTACAAGAAACATAATTGTTTTAATTAATTCACAGTTACAGACTCAAGAAAATCCAGAACAAAGCTAGAGTGGCCTCACTGTCTCAGACGGTGTCACTTACTGTAGCAAGGATGCTTTTGTTTCTGCTCAACATCGTCCTAATGAACAGAGCTGGCCACGCTTACCCAGTCAGCCCACTCTCCATAGCAGGTAGTGCTGTGGTGTTTATGCTGGGGATCTCGAGCCACCCTTGGAAAGATGAAATGTTGTTAAAAAGAAAGTCACGATTGACAAAACTACAGAAAGAGGAAACGTATCTTTCTTCCAAAGTGTGTGTAACATCAAAAGAATGCCCCAGAAGGGAGCTTGTTAACCACAGAGAGTTCAACAGTTACATTATTACACCCAACTGCCAAAGTTTGGGAGAAAAAGGCAGTAAATGAAGCATTTGAGATGAACAGAGCCTATTTAGAAGGGGAAAAAATACATTGTATTTCTGAATGCAACAGCTGCATGGAAGTGTAACAAGATCCTGGCTCAAATTATAGCTTTGGAGGCGGCCCCCCCTTCGCAGGGTCTAATCTGCTCTCGGAAGCCTGGCAGAGAGGCTGTTAGCAAATGCATCAAGGACGTCGCCCCAGCATGGGGACGCGGCAGCTGGTTGATGAACAGCTGCAGCGTGTGGATTCTGCGCCGGCGCCCTGGTGACCGCAGCCTCGGTGGCGGTGGCGGTGGCGAGCTGCGGAAGCAGCGGAGGCGGGGCTGTGCCAGCCTGCCGGCTTTCCCTGGGGCAGCTTCCCAGACGACCCCGGTCCGCACCGCTGGGCGGCCCTGCTTTGGTTCTTGAAAGATTATCTGTTGCCTCTCAATCAGGGGTTAGTAAGAAGGGCTTTGAGCAATAACATGTGCGACCTGAAGGAACTACCACCTTCGTGTTGCAAAACTCGTCCTTAGCCTTCATCCTCGGATGGAGCCAGGGAGCATCGCCCTGGAGCAGGGATGTGGGGAACCCCGGAAGCCCCCATCCCTCCTCTGAGCGGGACACGCAGTAGGCTTGGCAATGCATGAGTTCCCAACGTGTGATGGCACCTTTTTCACACCCAGAGATGTGATGCTCCCCAAAACCACGGTAAGACCTCCCTGAGCCTTAGATGCATCCAGGTGGGTCGTCCTCCCTTCCCTCTGGCGGCATCCCACGTTTGGAGGAGGGCCACGGGAGGACCCAAGAGACTCAAGTGTCCAGACCAAGATGTGGTGAGAACCACATGGTAGGCAGGTCACTCTGCTCAGCGTCCCCTCCCTGGAGTGGGAAGCACCCCCCCCCCCCCAACTCTTAGAAGCCGGTTCAACCCCTTTGCCTTTGGAGAGGCTGAACTCCCCTCCTTGGTCCCAGGAGTGAGCACCTGACCCTAACTGGCACCCAGGGCCCTCAGAGCTACAGTGATTGGTCGGGAGATGAGCCAATCAGAGCTCTCCGTTCTCTTCAGTGCAGGAAGGCCCCAGGTGAGCTTGGCCAGAGCCCCTGTGGCTCCAGTGGGCAGTGGGAAAGCTGGGAAGGAGCCAAGCAGGACAGGCAGCATCAGACAAAAAGGTGAGGCTCCATGACACTTTCCCTAAACCTAAAGCTGGTGTAGCCCTTGGATTTTCCAATTACAAGACCCCCAACAATTCTCTTTTAGCTTCAGTCCGATTGAACTGGGCTTCTGTCGCTTGCCTGTGAAATCATCCTGTTTAATTATTTGCTACGTGTTCTGTGCCCCCTTCTAGGATAAGAGTTCCATGAAACCAGGGACTTTGCCGTCCTTGCGGTTTTTCTCAGCTTCTAGGACATTTCTTACACACAGTGCGGGTGCTGACCCATGTTTGGGGGAGTAACTAACCATAAAGGGTGGCGGTGGGGGAGGGGGTATGGTGCGTGCGTGAGGTTTACGTTGGGATTTTTGGATGTAAGCTGTGAGTTAAGATTGACGCTGTTGCTCGCGCTTCCTGTGCTCGAGAGGGAGCTAGGCTGTCACCAGTGCAGGTGCAGGGCCCTTCAGCCAGGACTGCAAGAATTGTTCCCAAAAGAGCAGCCGGGAGGTCTTGAGCCCTTGATTGAGGTGACAGTGGATGTCTAAGAAGGCCCGAACCAGCAGGCACTGCGGGGGGCGGGGGGGTGGGGGCAAGGGCAGAGATGCTCCAGGTCCAACCAGAGGGGGTCATCAGAACCCAAGCTCATCAGGCCCTGGTTGGTTTCCTGGGGCTGCCGAAAAGCATTATCACAAACTGGGTGGCTGAAAACAACAGAAACGTACTCTCGCACAGTCCTGGAAACCGGAAGTCCAGAATCGAGATGAAGGCAGGTCGGCAGGTCCATGCCCGGGGCTCTAGGGACGCATCTGCTCCTTGCATCTTCCACTTTCTCGTGTTCCTCAGCTAGTGGCTGCATCAGGCCGAACTTGGCCTCTGTGGCCACCCTGCTTTCCCTTCTTCCATGGATGTCAAAACTCCCTCTTCCTTACATGGGTACGTATGATGGCATTTAGAACCCCAGAAAACCCAGGGTAAATTCCTCCTCTCAAGAGCCTTAATTTAATCACATCTTTTGTCATTAAGGTAACATTCCCAGATTGTGGGGATTTGATATGGATATCTCTCAGCTTACCACACAGCCCTCGCCAGAGACAGAAAGAGAAGGACTTGGAGGGCGGGGTGGAATGTCCAGGTTCCAGGCAAAAAGAAACCAGCAGGCTCACAGGAAGTGAGCGTGCAGACCCAGGCACCAAAATGTGAGGCGAGACACCTTGGGACCCCAAGAGGATGAGGACGGCCAGGACTTACCCATGACTTACCAGGCTCAGGGTCCACAGCAGCCCTCCTGCCCCCAGGTCCACACTAAGGCTAGTGGAGCTGAGGTTACTCACCTGTATCCTGCTTTGAAGGGGTTGAGCTGGTGGTCTGTGGGTGGGAGGGATCAAAGGGCAGAGGAAGGTGTGGGTGTCTTGGGAGGCTGGCTGCTGGCTGGGGGTGGGGGGGAGTGGGTCTTGACAAAGAGGACAAAAGGATCCTGTAGCTGCCTCCTAGCTCCAGAAGTAAATAGACACCTGACTCATAGAATGACTTCTGCAGATGTCAGCCCTCCCCATCCCTCACGTGAGCCCCCAAAACACCTCTTAGGAGGCAGAGTGGCAAGGTAATCCAGGCAATTCTAAGGAACATTCATCTCTAGCCACAAGACCAAGGAAGATGCATTTCCTGCCTTCTCTCTCCTCTTCTCAGCAGGCCAGAGAGCACTGGGATGGTGGCAGGGGTGCAAGACAGAGGCCACAGCGGCAGGATTTCTTAGTGCAGGAGGCCGATCAACTTGGTTTAAATTCCGGCTGCTCTATTTACTAGTGGTCTAACTCTGGACAGCTGACTTAGCCTTCTTGTTCAGCTCTAAAACAGGGGTAATGATAACATCTGCATCACTGGGTGAGTGAGGCAATAAATTTCAATAAATTGAAATATGGTAAGTACCGCATTAAGAACAATGACTGGCAAACACCAAAGACCTCAAGAAACATTCACCGTGACTCCTGTTGGCTGAGAGTTTAAGGACCAAGATCACCTCCCCTGAATGTGAGAAAGATTGCGGGTATTGATTGAATATCAGCCAAAGGCAAGATCCTACAGGGGTTCTTCTTCTTCTTTTTTCTTTTTTCTTTCTTTCTTTTTTTTTTTTTGGTTTAACGTTGATTTATTTTTGAGAGAAAGAGAGAGACAGAGCGCGGGCAGGGGAGGGGCAGAGAGAGAGGGAGACACAGAATCCGAAGCAGGCTCCAGGCTCCAAGCTGTCAGCACAGAGCCTGACGTGAGATCATGACCTGAGCCAAAGTCGGATGCTTAACCTACTAAGTCACCCAGGTGCCCCCAAAATACTACAAGGATTCTAAAGACTGTGTAGCAGCTGCTGTCAGATCACTCACAGGCCAGATGGGGACCAGGATGTAAATACATGAATATTTAAATGAAAATGGAATTTAGAAATAGTTCAGTGCAGCAATAGCTAGACAAACCCTCTTGGCTCTTTCTTCCAAAGACATCCAAAATCTGACCGCTTCTTATAGCTTTCCCTTCTACTGCCATAATCCAAAATCCTAGCCTGAACTGTCACAGCAGCCTTCAAACGTGTCACCTTGCCTATTCTAACTCCCAATACAGTCTGTTTTCCTTATAGCAGCCATTTTTTTCTTTCTTTCTTTTTTTTTTTTTTTTGTTTGCTTTTAAAATGCGACCCGATCTTGGCACCCCTTTCTTCTGGTCTCCAAAGTCTCCTGTGATATAATAAAAAGTATTTGGTCTTTGTCCCCAGGTCCTGGCACATAGCTCCCAGAATCCTGAAAATTTCCAGAAAGTTCAAGCCTTGTTGAGAGGATTAGAACTCTCACCACCACCACCCCAACCTTCCCGAGGAGGGGAGAAGGCCTAGAGATTGAGTCAGTCACCAATGGCCAATGATTTAATCAATCATGCCTACTTAATGAAGCCTTTGGAAATTTTATGGGTTGGTGAACACATCAAAGTGCCAGGAGTGTGGGGTGCCCAGAGGGCATAGGGGCTCTGCATACCTGTCACCTCTTCATATCCTGCCCTATGTATCACCTCCATTTGGCTGTTCCTGAGCTGTATCCTTTATAACAAAACTAGTAATAGTAAATAAAGATGGTTCCTGAGTGGTGTGAACCATTCTAGAAAATCATCAAACCTGAAAACGATGGGCGGGAGGTGGAGGTTGTGGAAAACCCCCGACTTACTGGAGTAAAGTTGGACACAAGTGTGGGCAACGTGAAGACCCAATATGTTTGACTGGCATCCAAAGTGGGGACAGTATTGTGGGACTGAGTCCTTATCCTGTGGGGTCTGAGATAACTCTGGGTAGTTAGTGTCAGAATTAAATTGAATTAAGGACATCCAGTTGGTGTCTGGAGAATCAGAGAATTGGTTGTTGGTGTTAGAAACATCTCAGCTTCCCATTTGGAATAAAATTAAACATGCTACCCTTGGCCTATAAAACTCTTTGTAATCTATTATCCTCCCTTGTCACCCTGCCTTTCTCTACAACCACATCTGGTCCTCCACCCCCAGACACCCTTTCCTCTTCGTTGTTCTTCAAATACAAGATCTCAGAACCATCTCATGGCCTTATCAGTTACCACATTTTTTGCCTAGAATGTTCTTCCCAAGATGGAACCATGACCCACCTGTGACTGTCATTTCACTATCCTTTGAACAAGAATGCATCCCTGACCACCCCATCTAGAAAGCATGACTGTATCCCTGCACCTCTTCCAATTTTTTCCTTAGTTCTTACTAGCATCTCACATTACATGTAGTGTTTGTGTGTTTTTCATTTGCTTGCCTCAACTAGAATATCAACTGTCTGAAAGCTAGGACTTTGTTTGGTTCACGATTTATTCCGTGAAATCAATAAAATTTGTTGAATGAATGTGTTAGTCCAAAGTATAACTTTCATCATTCATTTAGGCAACCATCAAACTTTTGTGAACCCCAGTCTCTGCTCTCCCCAGTAGTTGAACAAATTATAAAATCAATTAAGACAGAATTCAGGAATACCAGGGGAGGAAATATCACAAGTGGAGGATGGGGGACTCCAGAAGACTCCTGATGGAGGGTCGGTTTGGTCAATGGCACTTCAGACCTGGGGGAGGGGGACGGGGAGACTCACACATCTTAAATCAGCTAGACAGCTGCACCCGGACCATGTGCAAGGGGTCTCAGGTGGAGATGGAAATGTTGGAAAAGAATCCAAGATTACCAACCAAAAGAATACTTTTGAAGGGAAGCCAACATTTTAGTGAACTTTATAAATATTTAAACACAATTTAAACTGAAAGGTCCTTATTTGGACAACTTTAATGGTGGAAAGTTACCCAAAATACTGTCTTATGCTTTCTTTATTCTTCGTAACGTACAATTTTAGTTCTAAAGGGAAAAGAGTCAAATCGATGCTTTCTGCAGGTGAAGCCATTACCACATACCTGGCAAAAAACACATGTAACCAGAGCCGAGAATGGGGCCCGGCTGCCAGGCTCCAGGGGGAACTTTGGAACTAAATTCCTCTTTTAAGAAGCCACGGAGAACACAACGCAAAAGTGAGATATAAGACAACCTCATTAACTCCGATGTTTCTATCCTCAATTTGTGACCACGTGTAATGAAGAATGTGCAAGGCAAACTAAGAGTGTAACTAAGATTAGAGGGATTATTTACACTACTCAAGAGAACAGTGTTTTCATAAATTCATTGACATACCAACCTGATAGGTGAAGTCACATAGTGCACGTGAACTTGATAAAGATAAATTTACTTGAACACAAGCAAGTTTTATTTTTCTTAAAATAGTGACTTTGGTGTAGATTTGCTAGGTTTTCTGATCATTTGGTATCTAGGATAGAGACTCAAATTACCTCTAATATTCCTCTTTAATGTTTTTATTATTTTTAAAGACATTTTGCACAGACATGTTTTTGTTTTTGTCTTTAGGTCATTTTCATTCAACAGTTGAGGGACATTTGGATTTTTCAGAATTCTTGGCTATTATGAATAAAGTTGCTATAAATATTCAAGTATAAGTATTTGTGTGGACATTTGTTTTCGTTTCTCTTTGGTAAATGAATTAAGAGTGGAATGTCGGTCATATAGGAGGTGTATGTTGACTGTATAAAACCTGTCAAAAGCCTTTCTAAAGTGTTTGTACCATTTTGCATTTCTGCCGGCAACGTGTAAGACTCTTATTTCTTCTCTACATCCTCACAAACACTGGAATTTCAGGCTTTTTATTTATTTTTTATTTATTTTAATGTTTATTTATTTTTGAGAGAGAGAGAGAGAGAGAGAGCACGAGTGAGGGAGAGTCAGAGAGAGGGAGACAGAATCCGAAGCAGGCTTCAGGCTCCCAGCTGTCAGCCCAGAGCCCGACGCGGGGCTCGAACCCACAAACCGTGAGATCATGACCTGAGCCGAAGCCGGAGGCTGAACCGACTGAGCCGACTGAGCCACCCAGGAGCCCCTGGAATTCCAGGCTTTTTAGAGTTTAGATATTTCTGCAGGTGTGTGGTCATATTTCATTATAGTTTTAATTTGAAGTTCCCTAATAACTAATGATGTTGGGCATCTTTTCATGTACTAATTTGCCATTCAAATATCTTCCTTGGTGAAGTGTCCAAATCTTTTTTTTTTTTCATTTTTATTTGGATTGTTCATTTCTTTTTTTTTTTTAATTTTTTTTCAACGTTTTTTATTTATTTTTGGGACAGAGAGAGACAGAGCATGAACGGGGGAGGGGCAGAGAGAGAGGGAGACACAGAATCGGAAACAGGCTCCAGGCTCCGAGCCATCAGCCCAGAGCCTGACGCGGGGCTCGAACTCACAGACCGCGAGATCGTGACCTGGCTGAAGTCGGACGCTTAACCGACTGCGCCACCCAGGCGCCCCTGGATTGTTCATTTCTTATGACTGTATCATAAGAATTCTTTAGACGTTCTGATACATGTTTTGCAAATAGTTTCCTCTGGCGTATAGCTTGCATTTTCATTGTCTTTAAGTGTCTTTTCTAGAGCAAAGATCTTATGGTTCTCTAGATGCAAATAGGTACATGTACATGTATCTGGAAAACAAGTAGTAATATCTTCTCATTTCTAACTGTGTTCCCACCGTTCATGTAGTGGCTCAGGCAGGAAAACTGAGAGCCATTCTACTATCTTCTTCATCCTTCTTCACATTCAGGGTATCACCAATCCCTTCAAATTCCACCCCCAGCATCTATCTTGAATGCGTTGGCTTTCCACCATTTTTACTCCCATTACACCATCCACGTCGCCATCATCTCTCAGCTGGGCCACGTTAGTAGACTTCTACTTATCATCCCCACTCACCCTCCAACCAATTCTCTAGGCAGCAGGTAGAGACGTAATAGGATGATGTGACACCCCTGCTTAAGATCCTCCCAAGGCTTCCCAATTGCTTGGAATGAAACCCAACAACTTATCAGAACAGCAGCCATCTCTGCACACTGAGATCCTGTCCACTCTCGAAGTTCAGTGGCTGTCACTCTCGCTCTTGCTCACAACTCCGTGCTGGTCTTTCAGCTGCCACAGCATTGCTCCCTCTCACCCCAGAGCCCTTCCACACACTGTGGCCTCCCCTGGAGGAATGCTCTTTCCCCCGCTGTCTGCATGGCTGACTTCCCATCCTTGCAGCTTCCCTTTTGAAGTCACCTCACCAGAGGGTCTTTCTCATTCGCTGGGTCTAAAAACTCATTTCCCTAATTATTTTTGTGTCACAAATTTGTATCACAAATTTTAATTGTATACATTTTTATGTTTGTGTTCCTTACTGTCTTGTAAAATCCGTCAGGCAAGGCCATGTGAGTTTTGTTTACCCTCGACTCCAGGTAAAACGATGGCCAATGTCGTAATTGCTCAAGAAATACCTGTTGAATTAATTGATGCATGAGCTGTAGTGATAAGAGACAAAGCTCATGCCAACCCAGCTTGAAGTCCTCTTATTCTTAGTGACCTTGGGCAAATTTTGTAAGATTTCTGGTTCACCGTGTCTTAATCTATTAAGTAAATGTAATATTCTCACCTGGAAAACTTAGGGAAAGGATAGAAATAATAAGTATAATACAGATAGCCTAATACCTGGCTATATTGTAAAAATTCAATAGATGCTAATTAAAGAATCAGACCTGTAAGTACAGAGAACAAACTGGTGGTTGCCAGAGGGGAAAAGAGTTGGAGGGGGGGATGGAAAATGGATGAAGGGAAGAGGGAGAAACAGGCTTCCAGTTATGGAATGACTAAGTCATGGGAAGAAAAATACAGCATAGGGAACATAGTCAATGATATTGTAATAGTGTTGTGTGGTGACAGACGGTAGCTACACTTGTGATGAGCACAACATAAGCATAGACATGTTGAGCCTCTATGTTGTACACCTGAAAACAAGGCAACAGGGGCGCCTGGGTGGCTCGGTCGGTTAAGCGTCCGACTTCGGCTCAGGTCATGATCTCACGCTCCGTGAGTTCGAGCCCCGCGTCGGGCTCTGTGCTGACCGCTCAGAGCCTGGAGTCTGTTTCGGATTCTGGGTCTCCCTCTCTCTCTGCCCCTCCCCTGTTCATGCTCTGTCTCTCTCTGTCTCAAAAATAAATAAACGTTAATAAAAAAAAAGAAAACAATGCGACATTGTGCATTAACCAGGCCAAAAGAAAATTAAATGAAAAAAAAGTATAGATGCTAGCTAGCTAAGAACATCTTTCTAGTAATCCGTTTTTTAATTATAGCATGTTGAGATGCTGTGGACAATAATCTTTGCTTTTTAGGTATTATTGAATTAATCATTCATTCATTTTTATTATGTATTATATGCTCCTAATTTTTGTAAATATTAACTACTTGTAAGATACTAAGAATGCTTGAAAAGAAGTAGAGAAAAGAGAGAAAATTTAAAATGGACCTTCATCATTTCTTAATATTTTGTTTTATATATTTTATATTTATATATATTTCATCATTTGCATTTATATAGTATATATATTCAATTTAGTATGGTTCCTTAATTATTGTATTCCTTGGGGATGACACCTTTTATCAATATCGAATTACTCTCTTCCTATTTAATGGTTTTGACCTTAAACTCTACTGTGTCGGTAGCTCAGGGAGAGGGAGGATGAGGGGCAGAGGGAGAGAGAGAATCCCCAGCAGGCTCCACACTCAGCACAGAGCCCTACGCAGGGCTCGAACCCGCCACCCTGGGATCATGACCTGGGCCAAAATCAAGAGTCGGATGCCTAACCAATTGAGCCACCCAGGTGCCCCGCTGCTGGATTTGCTAAAATCCAATCCCAGTTCTTGGAATCTGCGAGTAAAGGTTTTCAAACAGAACTTCCAGGGGGAATTTGTTCAATGACAAATTCTCATTCTCCTTCTGCAGAGTCTACTTCAGCACAGCCAGTGTGGGGCCCAGGCGTCTGCATTTTAATGGCGAATAGCAGTTTCTGAAGCACCCAATCCATAGAGCACAGTTTGGTAATCATGAATTAAGGAATTTTGTCTCCGGGTGCCTGAGTGGCTCAATCGGCTAGGCATCCAACTTGGCTCAGGTCATGATCTCTCAGTTTGTGAGTTTGAGCCCCGCATCGGGGTCTGTGCTGGCAGCTCAGAGCCTGGAGCCTGCTTCAGATCCTGTGTTCCCCTCTCTCTCTGCTCCTCCCTCACTCATGCTCTGTCTCTCTCTCTGTCAAGAATAAACATTAAAAAATTAAAAAAAAAAAAAAAAGAATTTTGTCTCTTGCCACAACCGATCATTTCCACCTCACATCTACCAGCCTGTTTGAAACATGTTTTCCTTTTATGCTTGCTTGCTTCGGGTTCCTTCTCTACATGGGCTAACTGTGTCTGGTTATTTTTTCTCCACTTGCTATTGTCTTTTTTGTTTATTTTATTTTTTTAAGCTAATAAAATATACCTTTAAGCCTTCCCAGAAATATTTAAAGCTGCATTTCTCTGTGTACCGAGTCAAGAACTAATTGATTTCATTTCTCCTCATCGCAGGCAAAAGGAAGAATTAAGCCGATTTTTGGTTTGAGGCCATAACTATTATTATCAGTGTATGCATTTCTTAAGGTATAGCTCTCTGGTTTCAGGAACGTTTATTTATTATTGCAGTGTGTTTAGAACCATAATGGCAGGCATTCCCATTTAACTGTCTACTTAATTGGCTTTACCTTGTGCCAGCTGTTTTATAACTTACCCAACCTGGAGCGTTTAATGAGCAGGGATGTGTATGTCAACATGAGTGTTCTAAAGACCATATCTCAGACCTTGCACAGGTGAGGACATCATTGCATTATTTCTGCACATGATCAAATTTGGGCTGGGTATAAAATTTGACCTTACCACACTTCTCCCTAAGAATCTGTGCACAGTGATCCTCTGTTTTCTAGACTGTGGCTTTTCAAAGAAGTCTCAGACCAACTGAGTTTTCTGTCCTTATGAACAACATGCCTAATCTAAGGTGCTTCTCGGATTTTTCTTTTGATTATCTTCTTCAACAATGTGATTATTTTCTAATTAATTTTGTCTAGAACATGGTGGCTATTGTCAACCTGCATATAATCAGATTTTTCTTTCAGTTGAAGAAATGTTTCTTTAGTTATGCTTATCTTTAATCATATTCTCTGCCAAGCCCTCTGGTTTCTTTGCTTGGTCACTAACTCTGAGTATCACTCTCTCCTGCACGTGGTACAGTTTCTCAGTGGAAAGGGCCAGCTTACAGAACTCTAGTTTGTTGTTCAAGCTTGCGGACCTGGCCTCCACCGATACTGCAAGAGAAACCTACCTCCCACTCCATGCCACCCCAAGCCTGCCATCCTCAATACCACCAGGAAAAGGGACCCTTCCTGACGAGGAGGACAGTTAGCATCCAGAAAGGTGAACCATGGAAAGTCAACCAGCAGAATGGGAAGAAACATTTGCCAACCATATATCCAATTAGGGGTTAATATCCAAATCATTTAAGGCGCTCAATACAACTCAATAGTGAAAAACAACTTGATTTAAAAATTGGCAAGGGGCACCTGGGTGGCTGAGTAGGTTAAGCCTCTGACCCTTGATTTCGGCTCCCGTCATGATCTCACAGTTTGTGAGTTCGAGCCCAGGCTCTGCACTGGTGATGAGAAGAAGCCTTCTTGGGATTCTGTCTCCCTCTCTCTCTGCCCCCTCCCCTGATCTTTCTCTGCCTCTCTCTCAAAATAAATAAATAAATACATTTTTTAAAAGTGGGTAAAAGGACTGTATTGATTTTTACAACAAGGTAAGTCACCACGTTATGTCTCATGACTTAAATTGTATTAAGACAACAGTGTGCACATAAAATTATAAATTATAAAAAATTATATAATGCTTAATGTGTAGCTAACATTACAAGTGAGTCATTAAGTGAAGTATGAAAGGCATGGAATTCTTTAGTAAATGTGTTTGTGTGCTCATGTGGTAAATTCTGGGGTTTTGCTCTTGAAAATATCTAAATAAATTAGCTATAAAGTCAACAATGATGTCACTCATTTCAATTACTTCAAAATAAAACTTTTCCTATATATTTAATTTAAAAGAAAATGATATAGTACCCAAACCCAATCTGTCCAGCAGCTAGCTTATTTTATTTTTTATTACCAAGAGGGGGAAAATATGAAGCATTTTATGAATTGCAGTGAGAACTTATGTGAAAATCACAAATACTTGATTATATGATTTGAATAGAATAGACCTTAACTACTTCATTAATACAAATTCTTAACATCACAGGTTTTATCTGTGAGTTTTACCCCATGATCCATGAAAAAAATGGGGTCATCCCAGGAAATATTCTAGTTATATCTAGAAGAATCAGTGTTTTTGTTGGTGAGACTATGTGGAAACAGGCATTCTTACATATAGTTATCTAGGGGTACAAAATAATAGAAACTCTATATGAGGCAATATCTAACCAAATCACCTCCGACTCAGCAATCCTCCCCCTGGGGAAAATACCTTGAAGATATGCCTCCACATCTATATAACACCTCAAGTTATTAATTATGACACTATCTGTAACAGCAGCAGGTGCGAAACAACCCAGATGTCCCTCAGCACAGGAGGCTGGTTAGCAATCCCCTGGTGCACCCATCGAAAGGAATATTAGAGAGCCATGTAAATGAATGAGAAATTCATCCGTGTTCCATCCGAGGTAATATCAGGATATATGAAGTGATAAAAGCAAGACGAAAAACGGCATACGTATCGCGCTAAATTCGTGAAAGCCAGAAGGGAAAGTGAGAGCCGGTCGTTGCAAAACGCAAAGCCTTCAGAAAGAGAAACACGGGATAACAAAAATGATGACCATGTGGGAAATAATGGAGGAGTTGAGGACGTTAAGACTTCTTGAGACCATACAGCTTGGGCTTTTGAGCCAAGTAAATATTATACCTATTCAAAACCTGAAATGGAATCAATAGGAAAAAAAAGCAAATGTGAAGCTGGAATTAAATGAGATCACATAAACCCAACGGCACATCCGTTGAGTAACATAAGGGATTAACTTCAGGTGACTTTTGCACTGAGTACATTGGTTCCGTGTCGTTAGTGGGATATATTCTGAAGATAGAATACCATTCTCCATTACAGAGAAACAACCAACCAAACAAACATTAATTCCAGGGCGGAGGCAGGAATAGTACAACACCTTACTGGGTCAGAGAGCAAGATAGAACCCTGACACTCACGCGGAGACAGCATGTCACAAGGATGCAGCGGAGAGGGAGAGAAAGAACATTTAAGACATCATCCCATGTGGGATAGAACCGAAACTATCATATACCTGGGAGTAAATGTAACACAAGACGCGCAAGCCCTTTTCACCGAAAACTACGAACGATATTGCTGGGAGAAATTAAAGAAGAGATTATACGCAGTTTGGATGGGTAGAGTTTACATGGCACTACGATGTCACTTCTCTAGGACCCAGTATATACATACAGTCAATGTGATTTCGATCAAAATTCCAGTAGGCTTTTTTGGGTAGAAATTGAAGAGTTATTTATAAAATTTATGTATTTATTTATTTTTAATGTTTATTCATTTTTGAGAGAGAGAAGAAGACACAGAATCCAAAGCAGGCTCCAGGCTCTGAGCTGTCAGCACAGAGCCCGACGCGGGGCTCGAACTCACAGAATGCAAGATCACGACCTGAGCCGAAGTCAGACGCTTAAACCCACTGAGCCACCCAGGTGCCCCTGTTTATCAAATTGACATAGAAAAGCAACTGAGCTAGAATAACCAAAGTAATATTTCAAAAAATAAACCTGTGTTACAGGATTGCAGACTTGATGTAAAGCTACATTAATAAGGGGGGTATGATATTGACAGAAAATAGACATAGAGATCAATGGAACAAAATAGTTTCCAGAAGCGAACCCTCACTTATATAGTCACTAGATATTTGACAAAGCTACCATGGCAATTCTGGGGCAAGAACAAAACCTCCTCAACAGACGGTGCCAGAACTGGATATTCATATAGAAAAAACAACCACCAGCCTTGACCCTTCACTCATACTGGCACAAAGCCTAACCCTCAAAGGATGACAGACTTACATGTAAAATCGAAAACTATGAAACTTCTAGAAGGGAAAATTTGGGAATTTTCAGTGTAATAGGGAAAATTTGTGGCTTGGGTTTGGGCAAATATTTCTTAGGACACGAAAGTTTGAACAGTGAAGAAAAATAATTGTAAATTGCTCTTTACCAAAATTTAAAACTTTTAATGTTTGAAAGAGACCGTTAAATAAACCATGAGGCAAGTCGCACAATGGAAGGAAATACTACATTATATAATTACACACATGTGCATATATTCGCACACATATATGTATATCTCTCATATAAACGTCACTTGCTTTGTGTTGACCTTGTACAAATCTTGATTCAGACAAAAATCCTTGAGACACTTATAGAACAATGCAGAAATTCAAACCCTGGATATCTGATATTAGGGAATTAGTATCAATTTTTAAAGTATGAAAATGGTGCTGTAGTGATGTTTTTAAAAAAGACATTTTAGCTTGTAATGATACGTACTGACATTTTTGTAGATAAAATGATATGGCTAGGATTCGTTTCAAGATAATCTATGGGGGGAGTGGATGGATGAGAGTTGAGACAATGTTGGGCGATAAGTTGTATGTCTCTTACCTCATTTTTTCTCACCACATACCTGTCAGGTGGACATGATGGCTGCACCCATTCTACAGAAGAGAAACCCAAGGCACAGAGAAGCCCGTGATCTTAATGCTTGTGCAACACTGTCTCTCACCTTCTTTGATCAGGAAGGCTCCCGAAGAAGCAGGAAAGAACCACTCTGGAGCACAATGGCACCATGATAAAGAAGCAGGCCCCTTCTCCGTTTGGATCTACTCTGGATTAGTAGTCGCACAAGTGAGTAACAAGTTTGGAGAGGGCTGTACGTGCTCAGAGGCGGGTCTCACCCTAAGAACCCAGCATGTCTATGCAGCTGGGCTGGTGAGCACTTTGCAAAGGAGCCCGACCAGGAGAACCCACGTCCGCATTGAACCACAGGGCTTGGTACTCGGGCTCCCTTCCTCCCCCAAATGATTGGGAACAGTGGAAAAGTCCTACAGGCGGGTCGACCTTTCAGCAAGAAAGGCAGCCTGGAGAGAGACAGCCAGCCAGAGCAGCGTGCCTGGCCCCGTGGGCTCAGAGAGGCTGTCCTTGGCCAGAAGGGAGCCCTGCATTTGAATTCCCCCACAGCCATCTCATCTCTAGGGAGTTAAGTCCCTCCAGAGGGAAGGGACCGTGGCTCTTGTGTCACCATCCCCAGCAGGTAATTACAAACTTTGCTAAATGAGCGGGCTCCGTAAAATTTTACTCCGTTAAAATATTGGAGCGCCTGGCTGGCTCAGTCAGTAGAGCTGGTCCAACTCTTGATTTTCAGCTCAGCTCATGATCCCAGGGTCATGGGATCGAGTCCTGAGTCGGTCTCCATGCTGAGTCCGGAGGCAGCTTAAGATTCTCTCTCGTCCTCTGCCCCTCACGCCAGCTAGCGCTCTCTCTCTCCCTCTCCCTCTCCCTCTCTCTCTCTGCACCTCCCCCACTTGCGCTCTGTCTCTCAAAATAAAGTACATAAGCATTTAAAAAATAATAAAATAGGGGAAAATCTTAATTGCACTCTGCTGGCAAGGGCAAAGTGACACAGATGACCCCCACGTTGTTGGTGACAGTGTAAAATGGTGCGACTCCTTCGGAAGCAGTCTGGCAACAGATACCAAATCTTTAAAACGTTCATACTCTTTAATTCAATAATTCTGCTTTCTGAGGGTAGCAATTTTAAATATGGGGGATACGTTCATAAGGATATGTAATATAGAATTATTTGTGCTTTAGGAGAACTAAAGATAAATGTTGAACAATGTAGGAGAGCTGAATAAACCTGCACAGCCTTGAAAAGTTGTAGCTAACTCTGTGTGTGTGTGTGTGTGTGTGTGTGTGTGTGTGAGTGTGTACGTGAGTGAGTGTGTGTGGATGTGAGTGTGTGTGGATGTGAGTGTGTGTGGATGTGAGCGTGAAGTGTGTGTGCTGTGTGAGTGTGTCTGTGTGTATGAAGTGACAGAAAATACCAAAGTAGGATTAGGTTATACTGTTTGGGTCATAGGACCTTGGATGGTTTTCTCTATTTTCAAGAATTCAAAGTGATTACACTTTTAATAATAACTATATATATATATATATATATATATACACACTCATACATAAAAAGGAGATAATATGTATCTCCTCCACAATAATACACACACACACACACACACACACACACACACACAAAGGAGAGTGGGAGAGAAAAAAGAAGGCTGACCTATGGCAAACCAAAATCCTTCCTTTTCTCTAATTTTTTTTAGAAACTTAAAGGACGGTGTCAAGAGAAGTCATGGCCCTGGTGAATTGCCTGCACTTCACGTTTTTAGAAGCTTTTCTTTTATATAACCTTTCTTTGGGGCTTCGGAATGTTCACCCCGCCAAGAAACATCCCACGTCTTGTTCAGAATATTCTATTTATTACACACTGACCTGCTTGCTGGGTTTAATGCTTAAGGGACTGTATTTTAGTACCACTTACAGAGTTTTAATAGTCCCCTTGTTTATTTCCTTTTCTTTCCGAACGCTCTTTTTGAATGTGCTTGAAATACGAGCGTGGGGCTTTGTGTGTGAGAAATAATTATGACCCCACTTATTCCAGAAGCAGAAGCAGCCCTCGGCAGGTTCCTGTTATTCCTACATTCAGAACCAGTCGTTTTCCTTGGAATTGTTAACATACTGGGCACTACCCATGTGAGATGCTCTAAAATGGTCAGCTCATTAGAGACTTTACGATCAGAAGGATGTGCTTTATTTTCATCATGTGAATGTTCGTGTATGTGACTATTTATGAATGTACTCGTGTTGATGCTAACAATTGTATCACATGTGCTTATAAAGAAGGTTTAGTCTGCTTATTTTTGTTAAAAATAATTATTTTCAAAGATCTCAATTACAAGTATATGAAGTAAGCAGGTGTGAAATTTCATTAAATAAAATTTAATTTCTAATCAGCTGCAAATGTAAAGTTTGATAACCTGCAATTCAACTGAATTTTTAAAAAAATACCTAGATTATGAAGTTATAATGGTAAACTCAAAATATTTTGAATATAGATATAGATAGATAAAGAGAGAGAGAGAGGGGGGGGGAGAGAAGGAGAGGTTTTGGGTGAATATTTGAAAACAGCTAAAAAAATTCTTTCAAAAATGGTCTCTCTAAATGTAGAGACATATTACAACCCAATAAGTGGACCTTATGATAAACTGTTCTGCTTCTTCAGATATAAATCTACCTAAACTAGATAGAAATGGTCCTCTCGAAATGTGATCAAACAAGACGCTGGAAATAGATCTGAATCACAAAGACAGAACATATACAAAGTGTTTCTGTGAAATATTCATGTGTGAGACACTATCCATTTTATGCCAGTTACATGTACCGATCTCTGGTTCCTGTTTCAAGCACCTGAAAAACACAGCTATTGTTTAAAATTGAAGCTTTGAATCTAAATTTGGTTTAGGGGCAGATACACAGAACGTGGCAAAAAAAAAAAAAAAAAAAATATATTATCATGTATCCTAACCCTAGACATCAGGTCATAACTGTAACAAATTTTGTTTGAAGCTAGATTTACTGGGCTTTTTTCAGACACTTTTTTTATGTTGTTTACATACTGTTTTTTGGGGGGGAAAAAAATCAAGACCAAACCATTCAAGGGGTCATGAGGCCCTCCTGATCAAAGTCATCTATTTTAATGCTACAAATGTTTACAAAGTCCCATGCAGGCACTTTGCTGGACCCTGGGGGGCAGGGAAGTGGGGGCACAATGTGAATTTGACACAGGACACAGCTTTGTGGATTTCACTGCCTCTCATCCCTTCTGTCTGCTTCTCATTATTCATTTAGCCTGTGTTTTCTGAGCCACACTGTTGTAGCCCTGGAGTTATAAAGGGGAGCGAAGCAACAATGTTGCCTTCTGCTTGGAGTTTTGGTTAGCCTGGTTCACCGTGATGGTTTTAAAACATGCATACGGGTATAGAGTTTCGGTTTTGCAAGTTGAAACAGTTCTGGAGATCTGTTGGATAATAATATGAATATAGTTAACGCTAATGAATGACACACTTAAAAACAGTCAAGATGGTAAGTGTCATGTTTTATTTTTAAATCACCGTTTAAAAAATATTGGAAAAACATGTTGCGGGGCACCTGGGTGGCTCCTTTGGTTAAGCGTGGACTTCAGCTCAGGTCATGATCTCCTGGTTTGTGAGTTCCAGCACCCCCTAGGGCTTTGTGCTGACAGCTCGGAGCCTAGAGCCCGCTTGGGATTCTGGGTCTCCGTTTCTCTCTGCCCCTCCTCCGCTCATGCTCTGTCTCTCTCTGTCTCTCAAAAATAAATAAGCATTAGAAAAATAAAAATTTAAAACAAACAAAAACCCATATTGAATAATTTTTAAAAAGGTGCACATTCTTTAATACTCCTCCCTCCAAACACTGGAGTCTAATTTCTCTTCCCTTGCATGTGGACCAGACTTAGTACCTGGCATCTAAGGAGTAGGAGGTGGTGGGTGTGGTGTTATGTCCTTTCCAAAGGTAACGACCTTCTGCCTGGCTCTCTCGCTCTTGTGTCTCCTCTTCTGAGGGAAGAGGAAGGTCATGCAGCGAAATCCCTCAGCAGCCCTTGGAAGGGCCCATTTACAGAGGAACTGAGACCTCCCACCTGTCCAGCACCACCTTACTGGCCATGGAGATGCGCCATCTTGGAAACAGATCCTCCAGCCCAGTCGATTCTTTTCGATGGCTGCTGACCTGGCCAACATCCAACTGAACCACATGAGAGAGTCCAAGCCGAAGCAATCCACTGACCTACTCTTGAATTCCATAGAAAGATAATAAGCTATTGAGTTTTGAGGTGATTTTCTACACCGCAGTAGGCAGGCTCTATCAGGCAGGGGAAAGAGCAAGCTACTTGGAAGAGGAGAAGCAGGGCCTTTCTCACATCCTTTTCTGACTCTCTGCACGTATAGCGCTCCCCAAAGCCTCAGAATCCCCCTTCAACAAATGGGAAGACTGCCATCTATTTTGCAAAGCTGTTGTTGCCATTTAATGGAACGGTGAATGGCAAGTATGGGGTCCATAGTAGGTTCTCAATAAACAATAGCTATTGGGACTTGAGTTCACAGGGCACGTGAGAGGTGGGAAATCCTATTTACGTCACCTCAGCCAAAGTCAGTGTGGTCTTTCGGTTACTATGCGATACAGTCTAACCCAACATCTCACAGTTTGAGGGGCCCCCGGATATCTGAGCTAGAAGGGATCAGAGAGCTCTTTCATTCAATGCCTTCATTCAACAGATGAGTGTGCTAAGATCTGGACCGGCTAACCAGTTTGCCCCAAATCCCCACCAGGTCAGCCGAGACTGAGCCCCAGAGAGCTGACTCACAGCCCGGTGTGCCTGCTCTGAATACCGATCTTCAAGCGTCAGACTGATGCGCCGGGCACATTTTCTGTGCCTGAAGAGATTTCATTAGCTCTGCAAGGGAGCCTGTTAATTACTCCCATCAGCCATCCTCTGCTGTGCACCCACTGGAGCCCCTTCTGCGTGGACGTGCTCGGACTGAATCCACGCACAACTTCCCAGATGCTGTGTGGCAGAAATGAAATGAAGCTGTGCCATTAGTCTAGCCTCTGCCCGGTCGTCCGTGCCCACATGTCGCTGTAAACAGACCTTTGCCTTTTGACAAACCCTTTCCCTGCTCTACTCCCTTCATTGCTCCTCTGCCCAATACCTCAACGGAGACCAACACGTGACAATTCACCAGGTATCAGCAAGAGTCCGTGTCCTTGACCGAGGCCCAAAGGCTCTTCCTCAGTGGTTAGGGTCAAATGTTCAACTTGGGTCAAGGGCCCAAAGAAACTGCATTCTGCAGAGGCTTTTTGAAAACTCAGAAATTTTAATCGAGTTAATCATCTCTAATACCCGAAATCAACCCAATGAAAGCATTTTTGCAATTTAAGATCTACTAGATATTTATTTATGAAGGGTGATGAATATGATTTCTCCCCCCTTTTCCTCCCTCCGCCCTTCCCTCCTTTCTTCTTCCTTCTTTCCTTCCTCTCCTTTCCTTCCTTCCTTCTTTCCTTCCTTCCTTGTTGTTTCTTGATCTTTATACCCCAACTTTTTTTATCTTCTTATTTCTTTTTCTTTTAGCTCGTTATTTATTCTCCCTTATTTCCTAAAGCACACTTCTGGATTCATTTGTCTTCGTACTGTAGAGTATGTCCTTCAAGGGTGTTTTCAAAGAAAATCTTGCAGAACTAAGCTTTCTGACCCCTATATGCCTAAGAATATATTCTCACCCTAAAATTATAATTTAGCTGAATATGAAGTTTGTTCCTGCTCCCAGGACACTGCTGTTAGAAAATCTAGAGTCAGTCTGATCCTTATTATCCTGTGAGAGATCAGCCCTTCCTATGTAAACGCCTTTGGAATTTTGTATTTGTCTCTGATGGCCTTAAATTACAAGTATGTAGGGGGGCGCTTGGGTGGCTCAGTCGGTTAAGCATCCTACTTCAGCTCAGGTCACGATCTCGCGGTCCGTGAGTTTGAGCCCCGCGTCGGGCTCTGGGCTGACGGCTCAGAACCTGGAGCCTGCTTCCGATTCTGTGTCTCCCTCTCTCTCTGCCCCTCCCCCGTTCATGTTCTGTCTCTCTCTGTCTCAAAAATAAGTAAACATTAAAAAAAAATTACAAGTATGTAGGGGTTGTCCTTATGTATAGTGTGCATTCTATGAGCCTTTGCAATCTGAGATTGCTATCTGTTTACTTCTAGGAAATTTTTACTCATTATTTTTACGTATATTTTCTCTTTTATTGTCCTCTTTTTTTTTCTGGGACATCTTTTGTATATATTATGCTAATATAGAGAAAATCTTTTACAACTCAACTTTGTTTTTTTCATCTTTGTAGTCCTTCCTGATGCCTTTGGGAGAGTTCCTCAGTCTGATTTTCTAGGTCACTAATATGCTATTTGCCTATACCTACTCTTCTATTTATTTCCCTGCTTGAATTTTGTTATTTTTCACCTGCAGTATGTGCCTTGGTTCTTGTTCAGAAGTGCGTGTTCCTGCTTCGTGTTACCGACTTCCCTTCTCTGTTCTTGTTGCATTGATTTTAAGTCCTTCATCATCCTGCTCCACGAGCTCTGGCTTGTCTAGGACCTGTTGTTCAGTTTTTCCTTCCTGTTTAAGTACGCGCCACACCCAGCATGGAGCCCAACGTGGGGCATGAACTCACAGCCCTGAGATCAAGACCTGAGCTGAGATCAAGAGTCAGTCTCTCAATCAACTGAGCCACCCAGGAGCCCCACTTTTTCCTTCCTTTTAATCTGAGAGTCTGCTCAGACATCTGGTTAACTTTACCATTTCTAATCATTTTCCTTTGGGAATACCAGCATCTTACAAAGGAAATTTTCACCCTGGACTATGGGACCGAGGTCATTGCTTACCCTGATTCTGGTGGGTTTAAGAAGTGTGTGGGGGGGGGTACCCAAGGACTAGAACTCACAGAGATACGATCTAAACTTGACCACCGTTGATATTGTAATTAAAGTAAGAAATGTCTATTTGGCCCTCATCCGTCTTCTGGCACAGATCTCCTCAAACCCTGAATTTCCTGGAATGACTGATCAAGACAAGTTTTGCTATGCTAATGAGGTGATTTGGGACCAGGACTAAGGATGGGGGCTGACTGCCAAGGGAGCCAACCTGTGATTTAAAGGGTCGAGTCTACCCCTGACCTTCTGGGAAGGTTCCAGGAAGTTGAATTCAGTCATCAATGGCCAGTGATTTAATCACACTGGCCTACATCAGAACCCCAAATGCAGGAGTGGGGTGGGAAGGCACCTGGGGGGTTCAGTTGATTAAGCGACTGACTCAGGCCCAGGCCATGATCTCACAGTTCGTGGGTTTGAGCCCCGCATTGGGCTTGGCTCTGTCCTGACAGTCCAGAGCCCAGAGCCTGTTCAGATTCTGTGTCTCCCTCTCTCTGCCCTTCACCCACTTGTGCGCTCTCTCTCTCTCTTTCTCTCTCAAAAATAAATAAATAAACATAAAAAAAGCAAAGGGGAGAGTTTGAAGCTCTCCTCCTAGGCTGGTAAACATGTGGAAATTGGGGGACAGTGGTCTCCCACCAGAGAGCATGGAAGCTTGGCTCCCCTTTGCCCTATGAATCCCTTCTAGTTGGCTGTTCGTGAATATGCTTTTATCATAACCTGGTAATCTATTAAGTAAAATCTTCCTCTGTGTTCTGTGAGCCGCTCTAGCAAATGAATGGAACCCCAGAAGGGGATTGTCAGAATCTCTGATCTATAGCTGGTAGGTCAGAAGCCCCGGTGACAGCCTGAACTGGTGATTGGCACCTGACATGGGGTTTGGGGTGCAGCCTTGTGGCCTGAACCCTCACCTACAGAGTCTGAGCTCTCTCCGGGTAGGCAGTGTGAGAGTGAAGTCGAATTGTAACTCACACAGCTGGTGCCCAGGGAATTGCTTGTTGGTGTGGAGAGGCCCCCGTCCCCAACACTGGAATTGGGTGAGTGCAACCTTTCGGGGACCCTCATACCCACAATGTCTCTTTCCCCCATCCCCTTACCACTCTCTTTAGAGAGACTTTCCCTTGTACTTTAATCACCGAGCTTGCTAAGGATGATTGCTAAGGATGATCCCGAATGCCCACCCCTGTTACAGGAAGGCTCTCTTCTGTTCCCAGATGAGGGTCCCACCCTACCCCCATGGTGCTGGGCTTTTACAGCTGTTTTTCTGTCCCACATTGGCGACCCGGGTTGGGGGGTGGGGGGAGGGTATGCAGCAAAGGGATGAGAAGCAATGAACAGCCTTTGCCAACCTGTTCCCCCCTCCAGCCCGGCCCACCCTCTGCTTCTTCTCTACCTACCCTCTATTTTCTCCCCAGTCAGGTCACAACTCCATCTGAGTCCCCAGGGGGCCTCGGGGGATTCATTCTCCTTCTCTGAAGGCATACAGTTTCCATTTCCTTGTTTGGCAACTTCAAGTTGGGCCAGCAGCCCGCAGTAGCTCTCTCTTCCTGATAGTGAGCATTATAAAATAATATTAACTGTGCATCTCCTTAAGTAGCTATCCTCAAGGCAAGTTATTAATTCAGCCAAGGCCTTCTGCATTGACTGGAGTGAGTACACTGATCGAGCTTCAACGCATAGAAAATCCCAGCATGCTTGCTGAAAGTTAAACCCTGCTTTTATTTACCAAGGAATGGGCCTGAACCACTCACAATTTATTCATCCAATCAATGTTTATTGAGCACTTACTAAATGCCAGACACTGGTTTAGCTGCTGGGGATACATTAGCGAACCCAAGAGTTAAAGTCCCCTGTCCTGTGGAACTTGAAATAAACCATAGACATAATAAATAAGTTTTAGCATGTTAGAAGGCGCTAAGTGCTGGTGTTTTGTTTTGTTTTAAAGAAGAACCAGAAGGGAGGGTATGGGCTGCAACTTTAAACAAGGTGGCAGAGTTGTTTCAATGAGAAAGTGACATGGGCTAGACAGAAGGAAAAGCAAAGACTTGAAGGAAACCCTGGGTCCCCCTGAACATTAAGGTCAACTAAGAGCTTTTACTTAATTTTATTTTTTTAAAGTTTACTTGTATTTATTTTGAGAAGGACATAGAGGGTGAGTGGGGGAGGGCAGAGAGAGAGGGAGACAGAACCCCAAGCGGGCTTCATGCTGTCAGCATACAGCCTGATGCGGGGCTCAAACCCATAAACCATGAGATCGTGACCTGAGCTGAAATCAAGAGTCAGACGTGTAACCGACTAAGCCCCCCAGACACCCCAACTAAGAGTTTTGAGAATTACAAAGACACAAAAAGAGGGGAAGTAAAATGTTCAGCCTTTCAATGCTGGTGGGGTGATGGGGACCGAGGTCTCGTGTTGCGTCTCTGCCTTGTAAGGAGAGCTTCTGATGGAAGGGAGTAGAACGAAAATTTGTCAGAGTAGACTGAAAGTCAAGACAGGGACACATATTATTCTTAGAAAGAGAACACTAAGATGCTCTTAAAAATGCCAAGTCTCCTGCCCAGGCCGTCTGTGTAGTAAGCCCGTGGGTAGAGGAACACACACTTCTCACCTCTTGCCTCTGGGGCTCCTCCCTCCATCCCCATGATGTGGATCCTGATGGGAACCTGCCCGTTGCTCTCATCCTGCAAATACAGGGGGTTAACACTCATAGGGGACAGAATGCTTCTACTTTGACCCCAGGTGGGTGGTTGTGAAACGTCTTGCTGGCTCTGAAGAAAGTCCCAGTAGAATGGAGCATCGCCATCCACACCACTGGCCAATTCAGTAAAGCATCTTTATTCCTGCCCCCCACCCCCGGCTTTGGTCCCTTAATCTTGCTTCATGGGATCACTTTCCAATTAAGCTGCCTGCATGGAAGCCTTCGTCTCAGATTCTGTTTGGGGAAAATCTGGGCCAAGACAGCACTCAGCTGGAAAGAGGGAGCATTTGGATTTGAGCATAAGGAGCCCAAGTTTACAGCCTGCACGCTTCACCACCATGGTGTGGCTTCTTCCTCTTTGGGTAAATATGGCAAATTTCTGTAAGGTTTTCAGACAGCAGAAGAAAGGGGACCTCAACATCATTCCCGGATGAGACGCTGGACAGTGTCACCAATGGGTCAACTTGATTCCACCCATGAGAGTCAGGGTGCTCAGGGCACCTGGGTGGCTCAGTGGGTTGAGTGTCTGACCTCAGTTCAGGTCATGATCTCAGAGTCTGTGGATTCAAGCCCCACATCGGGCTTTGTGTTGACAGCTCGGAGCCTGGAGCTTGCTTCAGATTCTGTCTCTCTCTCTCTCTCTCTCTGTGTCCCTCCCAAACTCATTCTCTCTCTCTCTCTCTCCCTCATAAATAAATAAATAAATAAACAAACAAACAGACAAACAACAACAAAAAAAGAGTCAGAATTCTCTGAGGCAATGGTAAGTCACAAGGTCTCCACGACAGGGAGAGTATCTTGTCCCCTTGGTATCTCATGTGCCTGGAATATGGTCCATGATATTCTGGGTAGTCAGCAAAAGTTTGTTGGAGAGTATCAGAACACATTAACTGTCTTAAGACTGTCAAATTTGAGAACCTTGAACCCTTAAAATTCTTAGAGACAATGTAGTCTAGACAATATGGTCTGGATGTCAGTTTTCTTAAGTGATTGTTTAAACAATCAGACTCATTTAATGCTATCCTCTTTGATATTGATGGAAAGACTTCAATCAACACAGAAGGAAGTTTCTCATTTGATTTTACCTCACAGTTTTATCATTTCTATCCATTTTTATCAGCTTTGATTCAGAAATTTCTATTGAGTCAGTAACTCTAAGACCTAGAGTATAAATATAAATCACATGTTGCCAGCCTGTGGTAACAGAAGGAACAGACTAGAAGACGGGGGAGAAAAAGGAAGAAAATGATGCTTACCAAGAATTCAGTTGTTTGCACTGTACCAGCCTTATACACATTATTTCACTAAACCCTCTTGATGGTTAATAGGTGAGGACACCGAGCTTAGAGAGGTCTACCTGCTGGCCCAGAATCCACACAGCTAAGGCCAAAGTCCCTCCTCTTTCCTGTGATCCAGTGTTTCCCAAAGGGTGACTCACCTGAGGCATCCTGCAACAAAATCTCCAGGGGGCCTTGTCCAAACTGCAGATTCCGGGGCTATTTTCTAGGTGTGCTGAATACTAGGAGGGACAGGAGAGGGCAAGAAGAAGGGACCGGGCCACAGGCAGGCTTGTCGAAGCGGCCTCTTCTCACCCCAAACCCAGGACGTCGGCTTACACACTGGGTTGTGACCTGCAGTTCTCCGCCATATTGCCTTATCTCTGCCATCTTCTGACCTGAGACTTGGGGCTCCAGGCTTCTCAGGGGGGGAACAACCAACAGTGGTTTGAAGGAGAGCTCCACGTCATACCCACTCTTTCCTAAAAACAGCCCTGTGAATGCAGGTTCTCTTTTCTTTGCTTCTTTGAACTCTCAACCACCTTCTCTTTTTCACAGAGGCGGGGGGAAAGGCACACCTCTCACTATGGTATATTACTTCGGTATATACCGAAGTATAGGTATATACTTTGCATAGGGCTGGAAACCCAGCCCTATACAAAGGGGCGATTGAAAATATTCAGGTCACTGTGGGAACATGAATGAGTCTGATGAGTGGGTGTCAACTCCTTTTTCAATTCAGGGGTTTCCCAAACCTTTGCTTTTAACAAAGGTGAAGGAGAAATTAACAGAGCTGGCAGCCAATAGATATTTTTTTAACTTTCGGTCACTACGATGTTTGGCGTATAATTCAGAAGCATTACAATGAATCACAGTCACGAAAACTCCTTTATTTACGTTGACAAGATCGCTCAGCATTCATATCTATTTTATTTTATTTTTAAAAATTGAATGTTTATTTGTTTTTGAGAGACAGCGAGACAGAGTATGAGCAGGGGAGGGGCAGAGAGAGAGAGAGAGAGAGAGTGGGAGACACAGAAGTCAAAGTGGGCTCCAGGCTCCACACTGTCAGCACAGAGCCCTATGCGGGGCTCGAACTCAGAGCTGCGAGATCATGACTCGAGCTGACGTACGACCCTCAACCGACTGAGCCGCTCAGGCGCCCCGTTCATATCTATTTTAAAATAGATGCTGGGGCACCTAGTGGCTCAGTCCATTCAGTGTCAGGCTTTGGTTCGGGTCATGATCTCATGGTTCGTGGGTTTGAGCCCTCTATCAGGGTCACTGCTATCAGCATAGAGCCTGCTTTGGATCCTCTCTCTCCCTCTCTCTCTGCCCCTTCCCTGCTCCCTCTCTCTTTCTCTCTCACTCTCAAAAATAAATAAACATAAAATAAAATAAAATAAAATAAAATAAAATAAAATAAAATAAAATAAAATAAAATCAGTGGTGAACTCTGCTTCATTTCTAACAATGTCATCTTTAGCCATATTCATTTATGTATATTTCAACCAATTGTAGAAATCCCTACCCATTCTACCAGAAGATGTGTTTCCAACAACATTTTATATGTTTAATTATCGCTTATTGAAATCTATACCACTTATTATGTTCTGTTGATCAATTACATATTCATAGTACTTTTAATAGCAGCTCAAGCCAGGATAAATTTCTAAACACAGTTTTAGGGCCACAAAAACGATTTTAAAATTATAAATTAAAAATAATTTTTAAATTAAATTTAAGTAGTGGCGCCTGGGTGGCTCAGTCGGTTAAGTGTCCGACTTCGGCTCAGGTCATGATCTCACCGTCTGTGAGTTCGAGCCCCGTGTCGGGCTTTGTGCTGACAGCTCGGAGCCTGGAGCCTGCTGCCGATTCCGTGTCTCCCTTTCTCACTACCCCTCCCCCACTCTCTCTCTCTCTTTCAAATATAAATAAACATTAAAAAATTTTAAAAAAATAAATTAAATTTAAGTATATGTTTTTCACAAAGAAGCTTTAAATTGATTAAAGGGTGTCCGGGTGGCTCTGTTGGTTGAGCATCTGACTCTTGATTTTGGCTCCGGTCATGATCCCAGGGTCATGGGATTAAGCCCTGCATTGGGCTCTGTGCTGAGTATGGAGTCTGCTTAAGATTTTCTCTCTCTTTCCCTCTGCCCGTCCTCTGCTCACACTTGCTCGTTCTCTCTCTATATAAAATTAAAAAAAAATCAATAAAATACTTTCAATCATAGAGTATATTAGAGAAAATTCGGTGTCAGAAGTGTAATGAAAATGCAAGTCCAAACAGAAACATTAAAAAGATAAAATTTCTGACCCTTAAAGCTTAGGTTGTGCATTTTGTAAATGGATGATGATGACTATCGAATCACTATAGTATCAGATTCCACTGGATCCATTACCTAGAATGATAGACTTACATCTAAAATGTAAATATTTACAAAATTCTGGAAAATTACACCTTGTTTGCACCTTTCACACATGTGATGAAAGCATTTGGAAGTTGAATTAAAAATATTTGGCGGGGGGGGGGGGGGTTGCCTAGGTTTCAAAGTTCTTACTTTGGAGTGAATGAGCCAAACCCGTGGGAGGCCATTATCTCCGTGTCCAATACTCACGGCCTGTGGACCTCCGACTGCTGGAACAATGATGGTTGAGCACCTAGGGGAGGGCGGGGAAAGGAACAGGGCACGCACGCAAGACATCCTCGGGACACCCGAAGGTAGGTTCTCATGGCTTGAGAGGTGACCTTATGCGGGAGGCCAGGTCCCAGAATTCAGGAAAGACGAACGACCAACGTTTGAAGTCCTTAACTTTAAGAGCAGTGATGTAAATCTAGGGATAGCAAAGGGAAGATGTTGAAGTCAGAAATACTCCAACAGAATGTGTAATAGCCGTTAAAGGGGCTGAAGAAAAAGGCGTAGCTAGAGCTTACATTTAAGAAAGTGGATTAAAATAATAAAGTGTTATTACAATTAAACGCACATCAGAGTTCCGTCAAGTTGTAGACAGGGGTATCGTGAGATGTGCAAACTCTTCAACGTGCGGGGACACACGTTGTAGTCTAGTACACGATGTAGTGTACTACTATCCGCTTACTCTTTTCTAACCATTTTTAGCTTCTCACATGTATCATAATGCGTCCACCCAGGCGTCCAACCCCCAGGAAGTGAATTTCTCTGATGAGAAGAATTTCAGCCAGAATTCTGGAATCTCAGTGATTCCGTTTTTGCCTGGGTAGCTACTTAGAATGCTGGCAAAGCTATGTTCTGATCTAAGTATAAATTGAAAGCCTTACCATTCCAGGAAAGTAAACATAATGCTTATCAAGAAGCATATATTTCTTTTGCGTGATGGGCGTGCTGCATACAGAAAGATAACGTGTCTCCGCACCTGATTTATTCTCACTTTTAGACCAGTGGAAAAAAGAGAATTTTTATACTTACAAACTCGGATCAAAATATTATTTAAAAACATCCTGGAGAGACCCATATAAAAATATTAATTGTAGCTGTCATTTTAACACAGCAAGCAGTGATGTGACCTAGAGTATTTGGACCTGAATTTTCAGATTCCAAATTGCTATCTTTGAAAAATACATAAAGTGGATTCTAATAAATCAAGGGTTATACCATGTGTCAAATATCTGTCTGAAATATATTCCTCTGGGTAAGCTATGAATCTAGAAATTGGGTCTTAACTTCCAGTGCACAGTTCCTAGTATAGTGTAAAAGGAATAGCATCATATAACTTGACTCCTTTGAATACTTTCTCTGAAATAGTGACTTTACAGCCCAAATTATTGTGTGAGTCGGTATAAAAATGCTGTGAGTCACACTGAGTCTGTCTAATGCCGTGAGAATCTTCTAAGCCTGTGCGTGTACCTGTATATACTCGCCCATGCTGGGTTTCAGATCTTAGGACCAGACCTTCAAGCACTGGCCTTGCTTAAAGAAGTCTGACTAGGGATTTGAAACTCATAAAGTTCTTATTACTGACCCTTCCTTTACAGGAATCAAATCTGATTCTTCCTTGGGTGAAAGTAATAAGTGTCCATTACACACGACGAAAAATAATATGACTTTCTGTGTGCACTACTTTGACATGGAAAAATATACTTTGCCCCTGTCTTCAAGATGGATTTTCCATAGTGGAAAAAACGGCAAAAATGATTTAGATGAATGCGTCACAAAGTGTGAGCACTGGGTTCACATTGATCTGATCGAGACTTAGGAACAGAGGTGGAATTTGGTCCAGAAAACAGTTTGGAAAGAAATGCACCCAAGGACTTCAGACATTAAAGGCTTCGTAGGAAATTGCTAGCCCTCTGTGGACTGAGCAATGGTTAGGCATGCGTGGTTTTAGAGGCCCAGTGTGGCAGGGAACTTTTGCTTTGTTGATAGAGCGTGCAAACTCAGCTTTGTCAGAGAAAGGGGGAATCTCCAACCAGCCATGGGTTTGTGTGAGTATTAAATGTTTCATCTGGAACAGAGTGATCAATAATTGATTCCATTCCTTCATTCCCTTTGTCCTCGTCCGCGTCCATTTCCCGAACCTCCCTGTGAAGTGAAAACAATTTAAAGTCTAAGTCGGTGAAGAGGCCTCGGTTCTGAGTGAAGCTTTAATCCTAGCTTCCTAAATACAATCTAAATAGAGAATGTTTCATCAATTCGCAAGCGATTAAGTGGAGGAATGTACAGCTCTTCCTCGTTATACGATAAGGTCACGACCCAATAAACTCATTGTAAGTGGAAAATCTTCCAAGTCGAAAATGCATCGAATACACCCATCCTCCCAAACACCATAGCTGGGCCTGGCCTACCTCGAAGGTACGCAGAACACGTCCAGCAGCCTCCAGTGGGGCAGAACCGCCACCAAGAGCCTACGTGTAACAAGGTGTTGAACGCCTCAAGGAATTCAGTGAACGGTGTATGGAAAGTGAAAACGACACTTTTCAAGGGCTGGTGACCCTCGTGATCCCTCGCTCCCTGGGGACCCTAGCTGTGCCGGCCAGCACCACGAGAAAGGATTGTCTGCATGTCGCTAGCCTGGGGAAAGGCCCAAATTGTCCAAATTCAAAATCTCAAGGACAGTCTCTACTGAATGTGTATGGCTGTCCTACTATCCTCACGTGGCAAACTCGCAAGTCGAACCACGGTAAGTTGGGGACCATCTGTAGGTTGCGAGGACACTGACTGAGGACACAGGAGACCTCTGCCCCAGTCCCAGTTACCTACTCTGGGCAGCTGACTTTAGCAAGTCTTTCTCGGGGGATTCTATATATTCTGTGTACTCTAGATTTCTGTATATTCAATGGGCGACGATAATACCTGTTCTGCCTTATTCACGGGTTGTAGGTGGCTCATAAATGCACATAAATGCATTTTATGACATCAAAGCATCACAGAAAGTTTTTGCAATTAAAAATTTTCTTTCCACCCGCCTTCATCACACCTGCTCTCAACATTTCAGAAAAAAAAAAAAAAAGGTGTGATTTAATAGGAGGGGAACTGATCTGTAGCCAACACTTGATTAATGTCACACGTAGATAGTGACTTTTTGACAGTAAGTTTAACCTCCTTCCTCAGGTGACATTAAACTAATTTGAATCACACCTCTCACGAGGAATTACCAGGGCCATAAGGAAGATCCATTTAATCAAGATTTCTCTGTGGCTGGGAAGAAATACTGCAGAAACCTTCCAGTCGCCAGATGTTGATCAAAATCACTTTAACCTGAATTCGTGCCAAGCTCAAAGCGTCACGCGAAAAAGTATCGCTTCGACTTCTGTTCCTATATTTTACATGGACAAGGACTTCCTTTTGAGTTTAAATTTTCCTTAGTCCCAATTTTTAATGGTAAAGCTAGAACACAGGCCATTTTATTGTTAGGAAGATAATGCTTGTGATCTCTACTGTCATTACTATCCATGCTAGTTATCTTCCTCACAAGGCGTCTGTTCGTGTGTGGATGTCTGTGCGAATATAAAATATGTGTGTATTTAATAGGAATGTCGCACTCTGGGAAAAAGTCAAGGAAGATGAATAGGGCATAACATTTCTAATAACAACAGGAGATTAGAAGAAAATAGGAGAATAATTACTCGAGTACATAAGCAATATGGTTCACACTTATTATTTTGCAATTTTTGAGTCCATAATTTATGTCTTTAATAAACTTCAGCACTTTCTCTAAAGCACATCCCAGTTGTCTGTATTATCTGTGTAACAGGAAAGACTCATTATGCAATACAATTCTTTTGTATAAACAAACTTCCAATCACTGTTAAGAACTTCTTTATGAACGGTAACGCTCAAGAAATCGCAACAAGGTTAAATCCTGCGGATTGTGTCGTTTAATCTCTTTAATTCCCTTTGGTTGTATTGCCGTTCCCTATTTCTAGAAAGCATGACCCATACCGTAAGAATCCCGCGTTGAGACGTAGTTCAACTACTTCAGAGAGGGTTCGTACCCAGGCCGGAATTTCAAATGTCATGAAAGAGAGAAATTGTAACTAAATGATGATTCGGCGTTTTCCTATAGACGCGAACACAATACTGACTGATATTCCAACTTGAAGAGCAATTGAGTTTATATTATATGCGAATTAAGGCTTACTAAACACATTTTGTATCTTATCAGGTATTTTATTGCTTTGCACAAATCAAGTTTTGGAGAAACATATTTCCACTTACTCCATAAATATAATTCATTCCCCTTACGTAAAGACCCTGCGTGAAGGGACAAAGCTAAAGAGGGGGTAAGTGTCAACTAAAACTCCATCAGAGGGTTTTCCCAGCAGCCAAGGTACCGAGGTCGTCAAGGAGACTGCTTAACTGTGAGGATGTCCACACATTTACCACAAACGTTACCAGTCAACAAGGAGAACAAACGAAACCCCATAAATCTCATGCTTTCCGAAAAACAACAAGCAAAAAGCAAGACACGCAAAAAAGCAGAACGCGAGGTGCTTCTAATTCATGTGAAAAATAAACATCAAGATCCAGCAGACCTATCTTTCAAACATTTACCACAAACCTTTGCCAGAGAATTGGCAAAGTCTCTGGGAAAAAGCTGCACAGAAACGAACCCAGGGGCTGAGAGAAATTACTATCAGAAATAGCAGGTTCACAAAAAGTGTGAAAATCCTGAAAAGGAATCCTTGCAGATAGGAACACTGCCTAGACGTGTGTGGGCAGTTTGAAAAGTAATGTTTCTGAAGGAAAAGGATAACAAGGAAGAGAGGCTGGAGACCGGATGATGAGGGAAGAAAGGGAGTTTGGGGTTCTACAAGACGGAGTTAAATAAGAAGAAAACCAAAGTGTGCACACCCTCTCTCCAAATAGAAGCCACCCATTGAAGAAACTACAGTACACATAGGAAAAGCCTGCTCTTACAATCATTACAAATAGCTAACTGTGTGCACGGAGGATGGAAACATAAGAAATCTTCATCTGAAAGCTCCCCAAGAAAACAAAAAAAAAAAATAAAAATCACATGTCAGCTGATAACAATTCTCCTCCTCTCTGTCCCAAACAACCATAAGACAGAAGAAAAATGTAAGAAAAAACCCTAAACTGAATTAAAAATCATTAAACAAGCATTTGGGGGACATGGAAAACCACCATGAAACAGGAAAAAAATTTTTTTTAATTTAATAAAAAAGGATGTAAAACAAGACAGGATCAAGTTAGAAAAGAAATACGAATCAAAAATGGCAACCATGCTTCACGGTGCCCAAGAGAGAATATATTTGAGTAAAAATGTGATGAAAAGCATACAGGAAAAGGAAGTATGACATACAGAAGGAAAACGAGATTAAAAAAAGAGGAAGCCAAGAAGGAGGAGGAACGTTCAGAGGGAAAGTGTTTGAAATGGACACCAGGTGAAAAAGCTGTAACATCCATATAATTGGTGCCCCTGATGTCTGGACAGCAAATAAGGACATAGGACTAATAGCTAAACTATAATCCAGCTCAACTTTCTGAAAGGAGAAGAAAACCTGAGTCTAAGTAATGAATGAGCTCCACAGGTACCTACTAAGACTGATCCAGAATGGTGGCCTCTGAGATACACCTAAGGGAAATGGTTAGATTTTAAAGGTAAAGGAAAACATCCGAAAAAGGTCGGCAAACAGAAAGGTCAAACTACTTACACGGGCAAAAGAACGCAACTACTCACTTTTCTAAAAAGTGTGCAAAGCCAAGTAACATTGAGCACTATTTGTAAGAAACCCAAAGAAAGAATTTGAGTCTGCCCATCAACTATCCAAGAAAAACATAGACAGATCATTTTAAACGTCTATGAATTCAGGGAATTCTGTACCCATCAGTCTCCCCTGAGAAGTGTCCTAGAGAATGAATTTTCTACCAAGAGAAGACTGGGGGGCGGGGGCGGGGGGAGCAGGAGAACTAATTGTGAGCACTGAACAATCAGTGTGAGACAAAAACAAAGGTGGGAAAATAATATCCAGATGTGATATGTTTGGATGAAGTGAAAACGACGCAACTAAAAATGAAGACACAGGGAAGAAAGAAAGCGAAAATAGAATAAGTTCATTTCAAATTGTGTCTGTGCTACGTGACAGGCAAAGGATATTATGAAAAACGACAACCAGAGAGCCAACATCTGAGGAAAACAAGCAGGGAGCTAGGGGCACTCAAACAAAAATATAGACTGTCCTAAATACTAGAAGAAAAGAGTAATTAAAACACATTTTATATGGCAGAAAACACAGCAAATATTCCATAATACACGTAGAAGTTCTAGAACGTGACCAAGTGGAGACCAAGCTTATCAGTAAATGTAAATGGATGTAATTCACCTATTAAAGAAGATTTTTAATTTTGCTCACAAAGCAAGAGCCAGCCCAGTGATGGATAAACAGGACACACATAACAATACACCTGAAGCCCTGTGATTTAGGAAGGGCTCACATGGAGGGTTGGGCAAACGAATACTAGGAAATGGAAGGAATAAGAAATCGGGTTTCCCTCCTTATGTTTGAAAAAAAAAAAAAAGTAGAATCCAAGCTAAAAACATTGAATTTGACAAAGGACACTTTTCAGTATTAAAAGCCACAACTAATGATAAAGCCATAAAAAAAAGAAAATGCCTGTGCACCCAAACCATAAAGCAACCACATGAATAAAGCATATGCTATAAGAGATGGAGGGAGATATAGAAGGAAACACACTCATAACCAAAACTGTAAAAATACTCTCAGTACAAGTCAAGTCAAGGGGACAAAATAAGTAAGGATATAAAAGGGTGCATCCTCTGGACACCTATCAAACTTTGTCGATTAAAACAAAAAATACACCTTCTCAAACGCATAGAGAATGTGTTCCCACCAAATTCCTATGCTGCATCCCTCACTGCCAGTGTGATCGCGTTTGGAGATGGGCTCTTTGTGGAAGCGATTAAGATTGTATGAGGTCATAGGGTGGGGGTCCTAATGTGATACAATTAGTGCCTTTATGAGAGGAGACAGAAGAGAGCTCTCTGTCTCTCCTTGCACCCAGAGCAAAGGCTGTGCGATCACCCGGTGCGAAATCAACAGTGGGTCTTGCAAACAAGGAAGAATGAAAGCCGTGCTGTCACCTGATCTCAGACTTTCAGCCTCCAGAACTGTGAGAAAATAAATTTCTGTTGTTTAAGCTACCCAGTCTATGATATTTTATGATGGCGGTCTGATCAGACAAATCTAATCCACAAGCATTAATCATATATTGGCTAATGAAGACAGATTCGGTAACTTTTCTGAGAAGCAGAGATATTACAAACAACACTGTCATCATAATTCAACAAGACCAGAAATAATATCAAAGCTTAAAAAGATCCTTCCACCTGGAAATGAAGAAGTCTTCTACAAAACAATTATTGAATGGAAATGCAAATACAGTCAGGAAGTACAGAATCTGAGAAATAAGGTTAATGAAAACACCACATATCAGTTGAGATGGAACACATTTGAAGTGGTGATAAAAGGGAAATATACAGCCTTAAATGTTTACAATGTTTAAATTAAAGGATAAAAATAAATTACCCACATTGCCAACTCAAAAAGTTGAAAAACAAGAAAAAGCAATCCATAGAAAGCATATGAAGGAAATAATAATGATAAAAACAGAAATGATTGAAATAGAAAAAGACAACCAATACATCAAATTAATAAACCAAAATCTTGTTTTTAAACTAGCTGACATACCATTAGCTAATATAATCAAGAAGGAAAAAAGAAATAACTTTACAAAACAAGGAGTAACAAATGGAAATAACCATTGAAATAGAAGTTTACAGAAGCTTAAGACATGGCTTGACTGGCTTCTAGCCAAATGAATTTAAAACCCAGATGAAATAAACAATTAACTAGGAAAATAACATTTGCCAAACTTGACCCCATTAAAGAAAAAAATGCTTAATCAGAATGATATTTGCGAAAGTAGTAGAAATAGTCAACAAAGAACTAACTCACGAATGGTTATTGGGATCAGATAGTTTCACAGGGGAATACCGTGAAGCCTCAAAAATCTTGAAAGAGAGAAAAAAACCAAAGTACAATATCAGAAATATAAGAGAAGCCATTGCTATAGTCGAACGTAATTATATCAAAGGAATACTATAAGCAACTTTAGGGCAATACATTTGTGAATTAGAGGAAATTTCTTTAAAAAAACAACCTCCCAAAATTGACACACGAAGAAATTTTCAAAAACATAAACAGCGCTGTAATTATTAAATACATTGAATTCATAACAAAAAACTTTCCACAAAGAAAATTAGGCTGGGATGAATACCTTGGTGACTTACGTTAAACGTTCAATAAACATAGCACGCCAATACTACACAAATTCTATCAGAAAATGCAGGAGGAAAGGTCACATCTTCATTCACACCTTAACTCATTTTATCAAGCCAGTATGACTCTAATACCAAAACCCAACTTTACAAAACAATTAGATCAATATAACGCATCCTGCAGATCAGTAAATGCTACATAAAATATCCATAATTTGAATTCGACAACATATAAAATATAATGCCATGTGACCAACTGATTAAAATTTATATCTAAATGTAGGGAACCTAGGATAGCCAAAATAATTTTGTACAAGAACCAAATCGAAGAATCTAATTTGAAGATTTACTGTAAAGCTGTAGTCATCAAGACAAACTGAAATTGCTATGGGGAATGGCCAGTGGGAAAGAGTGTAGCCTCCAGAAATAGACCCAAAGGTAGGTGGTCAGTCGATTTTTGATAAATGTTTCAAAGAAATTCAAAGTGAAAAGGATAATTTTTTTTAAATGGCACCAAATCAATTGGTCATTCACGTGCAAAAGTACAAACCACATTCTTACCTCACACATTTCACCAATACTAACTTGAACTGCATCACAGATCTAAACATAGGAGCTGAAGCCCTAATATTTGTAGACCACTTACTAGCGTATCATTGTGACTGGGGGTAAACAAGTCAAAATGCAAAAATCATTTAAAAAATTTAGGTAGGGGCTCCTGGATGGCTCAGTTGGTTAAGCGACCGACCTCAGCTCAGGTCATGATCTCACCGGTTCGTGAGTTTGAGCCTCGTGTCGGGGTCTGCGCTGACAGCTCAGAGCCTGCAGCCTGTTTCATTCTGTCTCCCCGCCCACCCCTCTCTCTGACCTTTTCCTGCTTGTGCTCTCTCTCTCTCTCTAAGTAAATAAATAAACATTTTTAAGAAATTCAGTAAATTGGATGTCATCAAAATGAAAAGTTTCTGCTCTCCAAAATATGGTATAAGGAAAACGAAAGGACAAGTCACAGAATAAGAGACAACATTTGCAAAACACACATCTGGTAAAAAGGTTGTACGCAGAATATAAAAAGAGCTCATACAGTTCAATAATTAAAAAACAATTCAATTAAAACATAGGCAAAACATTTAAATAGACACGTCCTGAGGAAGTTATATGAATGGCCAGTAAGTACATAAAAAGATGCTTCACATTATTAGTCATCACAGAAAGTAAAATAAAACTCCAATAAGATATTACTGCACATCTGCTGGAATGACTAAAATTAGAAAGTCATAAATATAGAATATTCCTACAAATAGAATAGTAAAGGTTGGCAAGAATGCGGAACATCTAGAACTCTCATACACTGATCTTACCAAAATGAAAAATTCGTAACTGAAAGAAAATCTCCCAAGAGTTGGAAATTGAGCGCACCCTACTTCCAAGTTTTCCAAGTTCAAAGACACGTTGCGGTGGACATTGGAAAACATTTTGAACTAAACTATAACGAAAATACAACATATCAACTTGTGTAGGATATAGTGAAAACTGTTCAGAGAAAAAGTTTTAGCTATAAATGCACACGATGGAGAAGAAAAAGGTTGACAATTATATAAACCATCTTCTCAAGCAGCTAGAAGTACAGTAAATTAAGCCCAAAGAAAACAGAGGGAAGGAAATAATAAAAATCGGAATGCAAATCAATAAAATAGAAAATATACAACGGAGAATATCAACAGAGTCAAAAGCAGCTTCTTTTAAATGATGGATAAATTTGTAAATCTCTAGAAGTTTGATCTGGGGAAAAAAGAGAGAAAACATAAGTTTTCAGTATCAGAGTGAAAAAAAGATATTCTAAGGGATGTCACAGATGTTTAAATATAATAAGAGGATAAATTTATGCCAATCAATGGACAACTTTGATGACGTACACAAATTTTATGAAGAACAAGATTCGCCAAAACTCACAAAAGAAGAAATATCTGAAAATTCAAACAACCCTACATATGATAAATAAATAGGATTCATCACTTAAAATCTTTCCAGGTCTAGAGGCCTTTACTGGTGACTTATTCCAAACATTTGTAGAGGAGAAAATATTAATTTTACAGAAACTCCTTCAGCATAGCATAGATCCAAAACCCTAACAAAGCATTACAAGCATAGTCCAGGCGCAAGGCAGACAAGGAGTCCAGTGGGACAGAACAGAGAGTCCAAAAAGAGATTCATGTACATATCCATATCCATATATACCTATTATGGCAAAGGCCTCACCACAATAAGCAGGAAAAAAAGTTAGTTGGGTACCCATGTAGAAAGGAATGAGCCATATCTCATACTATATATAACGTTAGTGCAAACAAAATATACCATAAACTTAATATGAGAGGTAAAGCAATTAAGCTTCCAGAAGGACACATAGAAGAAAATTGATACTTTGAAAAGATAAAGATTTCTTAAAAAGAATACAAAGGCACTAACATTAAAATTAAGAACTGTTATTATTTTTTGTGGGGAGAATGAGTTTTTTTTTCCCTTTTTGCACTTTTTCTTGTGTTATTTTTATTTTTACAGTTTTTTAATTTTTATTTATTTAATTAACTAATTTTTAAATTTAAATCCAAGTTAGTTAACATATAGTGTAATAATTTCAAGAATAGAGTTTAGTGATTCATCACTTACATATAACACCCAGTGCTCATCCCAACAAGTGTCCTCCTTAATGCCCATCATGCATTTAGCCCATCCCCCCACCCAACACCTCACTAGCAACCCTCAGTCTGTTCTCTATATTTAAGAGTCTCTTACGGTTTGCCTTCCTCTCTGTTTTTATGTTATTTTTGCTTCGCTTCCTTTATGTTCATCTGTTTTCTAACTTAAATTCCATATATATGAGTGAAATCATATGATATTTGTCTTTATCTGACTTATTTCACTTAGCATAATACACTCTAGTTCCATCCACATTGTTGCAAATTGTTAAGATTTCATTCTTTTTGATCGCCAAGTAATATTCCATTGTGTATGTATATGTGTGTGTGTGTATACGTATACATATATATATATGTATATATATATGTATACGTATACCTATATATACCACATCTTCTTTGAACATTTGGCTCTTTCCATACTTTGGCTATTGTCAATAGCGCTGCAATAAACATTGGGGTTCATGTGTCCCTTTGAAACAGCACCCCTGTATCCTTTGGATAAATACCTAATAGTACAATTGCTGGGTCGTAGGGTAGTTCTTTTTTGAATTTTTTGAGGAACCTCCATACTGTTTTCCAGAGTGACTGCACCAGTTTGCATTCCCACCAACAGAGCAAGAGGGTTCCCGTTTCTCCATACCCTGGCCAACATCTGTTGTTTCTTGAGTTGTTAATTTTAGCCATTCTGACAGGCGTGAGGTGGTATCTCATTATGGTTTTGATTTCTATTTCCTGATGATGAGTGATGTTGAGCATCTTTTCATGTGCCTTTTGGCCATCTGAATGTCTTCTTTGGAAAAGTGTCTATTCATGTCTTTTGCCCATTTCTTCACTGGATTATTTGTTTTTTGGGTGTTGAGTTTTATAAGTTCATTATAAACTTATAGACAAAGACATTTATAAACTTATAGACAATAGACATTATAAACTTATTAGTATCCAAAATTTTGGATACTAATCCTTTATCTGATATGTCATTTGCAAATATCTTCTCCCATTCCATTGGTTGCCTTTTAGTTTTGCTGATTGTTTCCTTCGCTGTGCAGAAGCTTTTTATCTTGATGAGGTCATAATAGTTCATTTTTGCTTTTGTTTCCTTGCCTCTGGAGACATGTCAAGTAAGAAGCTGCTGCATCCAAGGTCAAAGAGGTTGTTGCCTGTTTTCTCCTCTAGGATTTGATGGCTTCCTGTCTTACAGTTAGGTCTTTCATCCAATTTGAGTTTATTTTTGTGTATGGTGTAAGAAAGTGGTCCAGTTTCATTCTTCTGCATGTTGCTGTCCAGTTTTCAAACACCGTTTGCTAAAATGACTGTCTCTTTTCCATTGGATATTCTTTCCTGATTTGTCAAAGATTAGTTGGCCATATGTCTGTGGGTCCATTTCTGGGTTCTTATTCTGTTCTATTGATATGAATGCCTATGTTTGTGCCAGTACCATACTGTCTCGATGATTACAGCTTTGTAATACAGCTTGACATCTGGAGTTGTGATGCCTCCAGCTTTGGTCTTTTTCAGGTTTGCTTTGG
This sequence comes from Panthera pardus, assembly GCF_024362965.1. Taxonomy (NCBI): domain Eukaryota; kingdom Metazoa; phylum Chordata; class Mammalia; order Carnivora; family Felidae; genus Panthera; species Panthera pardus. Next base: position 82,186,356 of record NW_026526788.1, read on the forward strand.
CTATTCAGGGTCTTTTCCACTTTCATGAAAATTTTAGGATTGTTTGTTCTAGCTCTGTGAAGAATGCTGGTGTTATTTTGATAGGGATCACATTGAATATGTAGATTGCTTTGGGTAGTATCAACATTTTAACAATATTTGTTCTTCCAATCCATGAGCATGGAATGTTTTTCCATTTTTTTGTGTCTTCTTCAATTTTTTTCATGAGCTTTCTACAGTTTTCAGTGTATAGATTTTTCACCTCTTTGGCTAGGTTTATTCCTAGGTATTTTATAGGTTCTGGTGCAATTGTAAATGGGATTGATTCCTTGATTTCTCTTTCTGCCACTTCATTATTGGTGTATAGAAATGCAACCTATTTCTGTGCATTGATTTTATATCCTGCGACTTTTCTGAATTCATGGACCAGTTCTAGCGGTTTTTTGGTGGAATCTTTTGGGTTTTCCACATAGAGTATCATGTCATCTGAGAAGAGTGAAAGTCTGACTTCTTCCTTGCCGGTTTGGATGCCTTTTATGTCTTTGTGTTGTCTGATTGCTGAGGCTAGGACTTCCAACACTATGTTGAATAACAGTGGTGAGAGTGAACATCCTTGTCGTGCTCCTGACCTGAGAGGGAAAGCTCTCAGTTTTTCCCCATCGAGGATGATATTAGCAGTGGGTCTTTCATATATGGCCTTTATGATCTTGAGGTATGTTCCTTCTATCCCTACATTCTTGAGGGTGTTTATCAAGAAAGGATGCTGTATTATGTCAAATGCTTTTTCAGTAACTGTTGAGAAGATCATGTGGTTCTTATCCTTTCTTTTATTAATGTGATGTATCACACTGATTGATTTGTGGATATTGAACCAGCCCTGCAGCCCAGGAATAAATCCCACTTGATTGTGGTGAAGAATTCTTTTCATGCATTGTTAGATTCAGTTGGCTAGTATCTTTTTGAGAATTTTTGCATCAGTGTCCATCAGGGAAATTTGTCTGTAGTTCTGCTTTACAGTGAGGTCTTTGTCTGATTTTGGAATCAAGGTAATGTTGGTCTCATGGAATGAGTTTGGAAGTTTTCTTTCCATTTCTGTTTTTTGGGACAGCTTCAAAATAATAGGTGTTAACTCTCCCTTAAATGTTTGGTAGAATTCTCCCTGGAAAGCCGTCTGGCCCTGGACTTTTGTTTGTTGGGAGATTTTTGATTATTGATTCCATTTCTTACTGGTTATGGGTCTGTTCAGTTGGGCAGGGCTTGGTGTAATGGTTCTGTTTTCCACTAGGTGACCCTGCTCAGCTCACAGGGGCGAATCAGGGTGACATAGCAGCAAAGGTTCAGAGATTGTGGCAAATCACAACACACAGCCCACACCAGACTCTGGCATCTTCGTCCCAATACCAGCAAACATGGCTGCTCTCTGGGGTCCGTTGGGACCTTTGTCTGTGGGGAAGCCATACGGCCTCTACCAAATGCTCTCCAAGCAGGGGAACCACTTCTCCTGGTGTGGCACAGTGACCCCTTAGACCCCGCTGCCTGCTCCAGAGGATTGGCCCTATTTCCTCACCAGAGGACCACCAGGCACTGGGCTCGAGAACTTCAGAGTCTGTGCTCCCTTATTTATAGAATCCCAGTGGTATAGAACCAGTCAATGGTTTTGGGGAACAGATTTCTTGTTCAGTGCCCTGTGAATGTTTTCACTCTTCCTCTCTCTTTCTCTCCAGCTGCCTTCAGGGGAGTGGTTTCCTTGCACGATCCCAATACGCCCCACTCTCCCCCTTACTCTTTCTCTGTCCTCTCTCTTCAAAACAGTTCCCTCCCCTCCATGGCTTTTCTCTATTCCAGTTCACCTCTGGGATGAACTTTAATCTTATGGATTAAAGGAGAAAAGAAAAAAGAAAGACATTTTCAGATAAATGTAAACTGTAAGGCTTTATCACTTGTAGAACTACACTACCTATAATACTAGAGAGTTCCCCAGGCAGAAGGAAAATGACATTGGACGCGAACAAAGACCCAAAGAAGGAAGGGCGAGCTTCGGAAAGGCAAGCATGGGGTAAATATAACTTAATGTTGCCTCTGTAAAGCAGAATTCAATGTCACATGGCGTTTAGAGCTTATGTAGGAGGAAATGCAATGACAACAAATAGAAAGGGTGGGACAGAAGGGAATGAGCTCAAAAGCCTCAGGGCTACTGCATTGTCCAGAAGGTATGACAGGCACCAAATGAGGGTGGGTTGTAACAAATGAATGAGGCATATGTGATCTTTAGTGTACTTATTATAGAATAAAAAGCGAATTTATGGGTAAAATCTAACAGCAGACAAAATATTCAAAGTCGATGTGTCAGGAAGTAAAGGTATATGCCTGTGATCCAGGGTGATGAAGGGAACTCTGGAAAGACCTAGAACAGAAAGCAGGACAAGAGCTCATCCCTGGGAAATGAGACAGGGCTGCAGGAGAAGGAGAAACAGTGGCCTTCCTCCTTCCAGTTCAAGAATATTCTGGAACTCTGGGCTCCGTACATGTGATGCTGTGATAAAAGCATAAATTGAATGTTGCTAAAGGGATGGGAGGTGGACTGTCAGCTAAACGACAAACCAGACTTCAATTTCCACAATCCCCTTCGAGGAAGTTGCATGTTCTAGGCTGTGGCACTGCCTTTGCGGGCATTGACTTTGAACCTTCCTATTCAAAGCGGCCAGTGTGCCTGAGACAGGAGACCAGGGAGGCACAAGCGGATATGGGGCTGCCCAGTCGATTCGCACCTATCAAAGTGGGAACCGGGGAGGGGTAGCTGGGGTGACCTTAAGCTACATGTTATGGGGAGAAAAATCTCACCTCCAGTGGGTAGATTCCCAGATGTGCTGAGATCCTGGAGCCCTGAGCCAGCATGAGTAGCTTACCTGGGCAGCGATGCCCAGCAGGGCCAGCAGCACCAGGCAGAGAAGCCAGCCAGCAGGAAGAATGATGCACCCGGAACACAACCTTAATTCAATAGAAGCAGGCTCGCTGTCTGAGAATCGGGCATCATTTATCCATAAGGGGCAGAGGATGGGATGGTTGTGTTAGCCTGTCAGGTTCCAAGATTATTTCGTTGTTTTAATTATTTTTAATGTTTATTTATTTTTGGGAGAGAGACAGAGCATGAGTGGGGGAGGGACAGAGAGAGAGGGAGACAGAGTCCGAAGCAGGCTCCAAACTCTGAGCTGTCAGCACAGAGCCCAACGCGGGGCTCAAACCCACGGACCGTGAGATCATGACCTGAGCTGAAGTCGGACGCTTAACCGACTGAGCCACCCAGGTGTCCCATGAGTATTTCTAAGTGAAAAAGAATATTTTTCCAGTTGGATACAACACAGATTTTAAATCTGCAGGTATTTCGCCCTGATGGTGCTTTGGGCCACGTCGAGGCCCCTTCAGATCCATCGACGTCACTTCAGAAATTTTAGCTTCAGCTGAAATCACTCAAAGAACTCCAGCCAAATACCTGTTCGCATGACTCTCTCACAATGCTGCTGCTGGCTTCCCAGGAGCTGCACTTGGAAGGAATGTTTGGGGTTGCAGAGGTACTGAAGTGATTCATGGGGTGAACTCAGGGGTGGGGGGCACATGATAGAGGTGGGACATGCCACCTCATAGGCGTGTGTCCCACCTTAGCCCTGACCCTTAAGACAAAGCCCTTAACCCCTTGCATATCTGTTTCCTTTTTTGTAATACTTGCCCAACCTATATGACAAGTTGACGTGAGAAGAGCCTGAAGAATTGGACAGTGATGCGAGTATGCTTTTCAGTATTTAAAACATCCTAATAATTTGAGGTCACTGTTGTTCTTAATCATTTCAGTGATGATTCAAAATGCACAGGGAAATGAATATAATTAATATAAATTATATTTATAATATATAATATTTATATAATATAAAAATATGTATAATATTTGCCATATATATAGTTAATACATTTCCTTGTAGCTACTCCCCAAAATACTCTTACACTAGAGCACTATTCAAAGGTGATTAAGAGATGCACCCCGTTTGGTCTTGCACAACTAGTTGTTTGTAAAAAGAATCATGCACAGACTTGAGGGAATCTCATTAGTTGATACATTAAATATCATTGGTTCATTTGTTAATGAAGAGCAAAGATTTGACTGGGTGTGAACGATGCCCACATATGAATATGGTACCCCTCTTCCTGAACGCACCAGATCACAGATCACAAGGCAGAAATCAAACTCTAGTTGTAGTTGACTTTTGCAAATGTCCTATTTCGCTAAGAGTGGACCTAATCTATTAGAAAATAGGGCTACCGTAACTCTCAAAACAACACACAGGACACCAAGAGTAACACATTCATTGAAAATCAGAGATAATCCATTGTTGCCCCAACGCTTGAGGCGTATATGTCCTAAAGAGGCCACTCCCTTTAAAACTTGCATACAGCTCACCCGAGATTCTGGCCTTTTAGAATCTCACTAAATGCTAGACTTATATGCTTTGTTCTTTTAGCCACCCGACAGTCAGAGTACAAATCATATTCTGGGTTGATCTACGGTAACACTGCGCCATAAAGAGCTTCATGTGTGCTTCTTTAAACAGAACCCACTCTGAAGTCTGTCCTTTCGCCTTCGCAAAGGACCCACGGGGCAGTATTGTGAGTATATATCAGAAGGAGGGGCAGTCCATCATTGAGTGAATTGTGCTTCCCAGGGTCCATTATGCCATCCATCACCAAAGCAAATTGTTGCTTTAATGATGTATTAGTGCAATAACCTGCACAGGACATACCAATGATGTATTGCTCAAGATGGCCCCACTTAGGAAAGCAAGGCTCCAGGAAGAGCCTGGGTAACCTGGGAGGCGATTGGAAGGCTTCCACCAAGTCTCAAATCAGCCAGCAAGGCACTTTCCTAGGAGCAGAGAGAAATACCGGGTTTAAATTAAACCTCCCGTCATCTTTGTGATAAATCTGCAGCCCCGTTTGACCTTGGTGTCTTGGCTAACTCTAATTTGCAGGTACCATCTTGGTCAGTGGTAAGAAATGTGGGATTTTGCTCTGGGGAGTTTCTGAATCAGAAGATGGCCAAGCCCTCCTCTGCACATCTCTCTCTTAGGAAGGCTGTGGCACAGAATACCTTAGAGATTTTCCCATTAGTTTGGAATAATTGAAATCACCTATAATGATAATCTCATTGAACACATACTTGGCCTTCTCACATGGTGTGTCATTGCTTCTCCCGCTCTATAAAAATAGATTTATTCTCCTCCCTGTTTCCCTTCCCTCAAAATGTTTCATGTTATTAAAAACAGAAGATTGCTTGTCAAGTGTTTTATTTGCCACGTGTGTGGGGCCATCGATCATCTTTACTCGCCCAGTGTGCGCATGTGCACCTCATTAGCTGAACTCCACTCATCACGCTCACGTAAAAATGCTAATTGGATTAACAGATATACAAGAACTAATTAAAACATAGCATTTACATCATAATAACTGCACTTGGTAAAAGAATACTGGGAGCATCATGGGAAGTGAAAAGTCCACCCTACAAATTGTTCTTTATGGACATAATTGCTCTCGTGGTGGAGGTGAGATCTTTAGGCAGCATCTACAAGGGCAGAGGCATTCATCTCCATTTGGCCTTGAATTGGGCATATGGTGGCCATGAAGGAAGCATAGCACAAAAGGTCCAGTCGTAAAGGAGGGGGGCATCCAGTCTAACCATTCCCAGAGTGCTTCTGGCAGTCAAGCTGGTCTGCGCTCTCTCTCCCCAGGCTTCCGTCTCTGCCTCCAAGGGCATACAAAACAGGCTTCCTTCCCACACTTGAGTCCAGAGGATCCCTGAGCTGCGCTGGGTTCTAAGGAAAACAGGCTAGAATGGCTGACCTATTGGATGGTGCTCTAGCGTGGTGATCACAGAGAATGTTCTACGTGAGTTAACTCAAGGATAACCACAGAGCTACCCTTTCGTGCTTCAGTTTACCTGAGACAGGCACTCCAGTTTTAGAGGACTGGGAAATGATGCTCTGGGATCATCGGTATAACCTTCTCCTTCTCATCCAGCCTCTTTTCCTTTGCTGCTTAGCTTCCTCTTCCTCTCTTCTTGGCTCTCAACTGATCTCACTGCAATTTTTCGCATGGCCCGTCCTGCTCCAGACTGCTTGTCATATCCGGTGTCTAATAAAGCAGAGATTGAGAGAGGCAGGGAACAGATGCACGAAGGTCTGTTACATCCATGGGTTCAGAACCTCACAGTCCTGACACAGGACTGGGTGAGTCCCCGCTCTTCTGCCAACATAATAACTGTGCTGCTGGTGATGCTGATGCTAATGATAATGGTGACGATGGCAAAAATAATGACAGAGGACGTGAACCACAGTGCAATTCTGATCAAGGACGCTGAGGCACACATCCAAAGAATAATTCACCTCAGGGCACCTGGGCGGCTCAGTCGGTTGAGCGTCTGACTTCGGCTCAGGTCACAATCTCATGGTTCATGGGCTCAAGCTCCACGTTGGGCTGTGTGCTGACCGCTGGGAGCCCGGAGTCTGCTTCGGATTCTGTGTCTCCCTCTTCCCCTGCCCCTCCCCAGCTCACACTCTCTGTCTCTCTCTCTCTCAAAAATAAATAAACATTAACAAATTAAAGGTCAAAGAATAATTCATCTTGAAGAAGCAAGAGTTATTCCAGGCAGTCGAGGATGGTTCAGAGCATGGAACACAAAAAGATCGTAAAAACCTAACAGGAAGAGATCTACTTGTGCAATGCTGGTTTGCCAAGCTATAAACTGGTACAGTTCTTCTGGATAGCAAGTAAGCAACACTTGCGAGGAGATGTCAAACTCACAGAAGCAGAAAGTAGAATGTGGTTACCAGGGGCTGCGTGGAGGGAGAAGCAAGGAGTTGCTGTTCAATGGGGATAGAGTTTATTTCACAAGATGAAAAAGTTCTAGAGATTCGCGGCAGAACAACGTACGTATAGTTAACACCACGGTGGCGTACGCTTAAAAATTGTTAAAATGGTAAGTTTTACGTAATAGGTTTTTGACCACAATTAAGAAAATGAAACCCTATTGAACCAAGTACCTCCACAGATGAACTACTCTCTTGCCACAAAATGTTTGCTCGTGTCGTTCCGGCCTCTCGCTCCCGCTGGGCGTGTCAGGTCCCTCCATCGCTGACTGAGTGAAGCCACGCGTCCCACCGTTTCACTGGAAGACTGTTAGAGCTGAGCATTGATGTGGCGTCCACCCAACAACGTCCCGCCCAAGGCCATTGTTAGAGAGGTGTGCATTCACCAACATTCCGTAAGTGAGGAGGCTAAACCAGTCCTCTCAGCTTCCCCCACATGCTGCACTCCCCTCTGCTTCACCTTGGCAACCCCCATATAACAAAGGAACGGAAGGCAAGTTTTCTGACCAGAGAGTGCCTAGCAGTCCCATCTTAATCTTTGAAAGCCCGATGTGCGTAACAGCAGCAGAGCCTACGCAACGCTTCGATCATCCCAGGTCACCTAGTTGTCCCACAACGGTGGGACTGAGTCCTATCGGAAGGAACTGGTACATATGGTCGTTTCCCAAAAGACACCACTGGGGGCAACAGAGAACAAAAATGTGTCAACAAGTGTCTGGGATTCTGATAGCATTTTGCTTTAATGTCCTATGAGGGAGGGGGAAGCGGCCAGACAAATAAAGGCATCTGTCCGAGTTCGCATCTAAGTATCTTTCAGTAGTATATATGATTAATAACAACCCTTAATAAAGCCCTTCTCCATCTTTCCAGTTGGAGAATTGCTACATCCGCTGCACCGGCTTCAGAAATTATTTGCTTGGCTTTTTATCACAGAGCATTTCACGCCTGTCCCCACGACGGGTCGCGAACACCTTCAAAGAGGAGACCTGGCCGCTGACCTTTTCTTGTGTGTTTCACGTATCACTCTTGGGAATGTGACGGGTGGGCCGCCCCGGGATCTGTGTGGGATCTCCGTGCCCGCTTCTTCCAAGAGTGCCTCTCTTCGCTGCACGTGCCACAAAGGTAAGAGCGATCCTTTTACAGACCCCCTGGCAGCTAGAAAGGGGGGTGCGGATGAGGACCCGGCAGTTAGACGCACTCGCAGGAGATGTGGACAAGAGAAGGTGGACGGAGGCTACAGCGGACTGCTTTGAGGCTCTTGCCCTGGTTAGGTAGGGTCGTGGAGACACGGAGCTTAAGAGGCGGGGGAAGCAATAGCTGTCGGATGTCAGTGTCATGAAAACAGTAGTTCCAGCGACAGTCATTCCCCCTCTATGAGTCTTTAGGCCCAGCTGTGGAAGCACCTGCTCCCCGTATTAAATCTCTCTCTGCTTAAGCCACCTACGGGGCTTTTGTCTTCTACACTGAACCCTGAGTCACAAATGGTAAATTAGACTTGGTTGCTCCCTCTCAGAGTTTGCAGTCAAGCAAGGAGGTTAAAATATGGGAAATACCTAAGCACCCGCCAAAGGGGGAGTGTTTCAGGAATTATGGCGCATTAACTCTAAGGAAATAACTTAAGAGATATTTTGCTGTCATTAAAATTTATAAAAGTGAAGAGAAAGCATAAAAGGTATTTTATTTGCGAAGTGATGATCTGACAAATCAGACATAAAATTCTTACCATGATTACATGTCTATATTAAGTTTTATATGTGAATAAGTGTTATTAGTAAACCGAGAAATAAAATAATTGCTTTTGACTTGCGGTATCATATCTTATTTGAATTGTGGAATTTTTTATGCATTCGAAGTTTCACTTAAAGATGACATAAACTGTTTTGATAAAAATAATTTTACAAAAACAGAAGAGTCGTGGCAGGCTCCATCAGAAAGTTGTAGAGATGAAGAAATGAACTGGAAAATAAACCAGTTTAAATTTAGTTTCAAAGTTCTATTTATAAAACATTTAATATCATATTCTGCCTGTCATACATAACATTGTGCTTCTTGGCCATCGACATAGGTACCTAGTGAATTGCTTTTCTTCAGGAAAAAAGCATCATAAATATATGTTCCTTGCACCAATCTGAGGACATCGTCCTGTTCACTTTCACAGATGTACTAACCTGCCTACACTCTTGTATCAGCTCAAAGTCCAACACATTCCTGCCCACCCACTTGACACAGGGCAGACAGGTCCCAGAGAGGTTCAGGAATTTCTTAAAGGCGTGCTGTTGCTCGACAGCCCTAGAGGAATTAGATCCCAGGCCTCTCGATACATCCTCTGCTTGGCTGAAAAAGTGAGCAAAGGTTTACACCATTAAAACACGCTCTTAGGTCAGAAATTGGGGAAAGTTCCCAATGGCAAGGGCTATTGAACGTCATGTCAAGTTATGCAAGGCAGAATTGCTAGAAAATTAAACGGCTTACAAGGAAAAACACACGTAGGGGAGAGGAAAGGAAAATACAGGAGAAGAGGCAAAAACGAAAAACAACGGAGTCTCATGCATTGATAACTGGATGTAACTAATTTAGCATTTATCGCTTTATTTTTGCCTGGAGGGTAGGAAAATAATTGCAAATCTGTCCGATGTGAAAATATCTTTTATAATTTAAAACCCTATGGCATTTCCTTACTTGGGAGTCAAAGAAAAAGGACAGAACGTTCCTTTTCTCCTTGGAAGCAGGCTAACGTACTACAGTTTTCCTCAATGTAATACAGAAACATTTCAATGTAAAAGCATAAGGATCCCCAGAGATACAGGAAATGTCTGGGCCTTCTAGGCCCCTGCCCTGCATCCAGCACTGGGGGTAGAGGCCCGACCGTATCAGGCAGCACAGGGGAACGGACACCTCTCTGGGCTAAGCAACCCGGAAGTGACAGGGGCATTTTCTTAGTGGCCTGTGGCATTGCTCAGACAGTCTTGGCTTGAAGAAGAACGGTAGAGCAAAGCTCTTCTCAGTGCCAAGAAGCTGTGACTCATGTCTCGAGAGTCGACTCACAGCAGCTGGTAAACCAAGAACATGAAGCTCTCCGTGCCTGAGAAGGTCTCAGTCGATAGGCCAGCTGCTTCTGGAATACAAGTTCAGGTCACCCCCTACACCAGAAGTCTCAAGCGATAGCTCATGAGCCAAACTTAGCCTGCGGACGCGTTTTGATGGACTTTCACCAAATTTCAAAATCAAGTTAGTTATTGACATTTTAAGATGTAGACTCTCACACACACACATATAGTTTCCTGGCTTCTTTTGTAAGGGAGAAATAACCGACACCCTGGGCCCACTCCCCGATGGGGCAGCGATCGGCGGGGACCGAGGTGGGAGCTGCCCTCTTTGGATGGGGCGTGAACGTTTCAGTTTGCTGAAATCCTCACCACCCTCTCTATTCCTTGGTGACTTGAGATTGACTTGCCCCACACGGGCGTACCTCGCTTGATTGTGCTTTGTCTTTTAGAACTTCACGAATACTGTATTTTTTGTTAATACTGTATTTTTTAAAATAAATGGAAGGTTTATGGCGACCCCACGTCGGACAAGTCTATTGGCACCATTTTTCCAACAGCATTGGTCCACTTTGTGTCTCTATGTCACATTTCAGTAAATTTTGCAGTGTTCAAACTTCTTCATGATTATTATATGTGTTATAGTGATCTGTGATCAGTGATTATGAATGTCTGAACGTTCAGATGATGGCTAGCATTTTTAGCAATAAAATATTTTCAAATTCAGGTACACACGTGGCTTTTTAAGACGTAAAACTATGGCACACTTAGTAAACTACCGTAGAGTGTAAATATAGCTTTTATATGCACTGGAAAACCAAAACAGCCATCTGACTCACTTTATTGGGGTACCATGGTGTTCTGGACCAGAACCTCAATATCTCTGAGGTATGCCTGTATTGGCTCAACTCATTCCTTTACTTTTGGGTGCGAGATACTGTTAGGCATTAAAGTTTGTGACCCACACTCCTGTGCCTCCAGAATTGAATGTGCTGTATCCAGTCCCTACAGGTTGTAAAAGGTCAAAGCCTCTATACTCAGTGTTGAACAAAGTTAGTGTATAATAAAAAAAAAAGGCAAGCTTACCGTGTAACCTTCAAGTCATTTCCGCATGCGGGTAGCAATGTGCTCATTCCTGAAATGGGGCAGAAGCCCTAGGTACTTTCTGAAGCCCCTCCTGATTCTAACATCCTAGGGGCTAAATTACTTCCCAGTTCGCCTTGTTCCTAACTACCAACCTGCTAGAATTCAAATGTATTAAAATCGGATTTCTTCTCCTGTCTGTGTTTGGCATTTGTTGAAATCTCTTAAGTATTTGAAAACTCTCCTGTGGGGAATACGCTTAGAAATTCCCTGAGCTTGCACTGGTGGGTTAACAAGGCATAAAGAATTAGAAATCCATGGGATGGACACACCCGAGTTTGGGTAAACAAGATTAGGTAAATAAGATTAGGTACACGGGGCAAAGGCCCCCAGTATAGGACAAAGGTATAGGATACAAGAAGCTCTCCTGTAGGACTGGTGTGTCTTATAAAGAGGCCAGAGAGTCAATGGGCCTGAAAATTGAGCTTTCCTCTCTCCTTGGAATTCATTTGCTGTACGCAGATTTGAGACAGCTTGACATGGGAGAAATGGAGCCTGAAAGCCCTTCTGTATGAGTTCCCATATCCAGTGTTTCAGTCTTTCACTCGGGTGGCCCATCCACCGAGGGCTATTACACACGACCCATGGCCCTGGCGCTCATTCAGAGCACTGGGTGAGGAGGGGACACTCAGGCGACCGAGTCGGTTGAGTGTCAGATTTCAGTTCAGGTCATGATCTCGAGGTTTGTGAGTTCCAGCCCCGCATCAGGCTCTGTGCTGACAGCTCGGAGCCTGGAGCTTGCTTCCGATTCTGTGCCTCCCTCTCTCTCTCTCTCTCTGCCCCTCCTCCGCTCATGCTCTGTCTCTGTCTCTCTCTCTCAAAAATAAATAAAATATTTAAACAACAACAACAACAAAGCCCTGGGGGAGGAAGGAAGAAGGTAGAGGGCACCACTCTTGCAAAGAGCTTTTGGGGGAGGCTGCTAATGAAAAAGAAGATTCCATAGAACATCACAGATGTATTCCACCTCACGTAAAAACATTTTTCTGGAAAGTAATGTCCTTGACTTTTTTTCCCTTCAAAAAATGCCCAAGAGTACAATACATCTTGCGGCTCGTTACTACTTATGCAGCATGTGGTAAAATATGAGTAAAAGGTATAATTCCAAAATGCACAATAGATCTTCTTTCCCTGGAATGAATTTATTTGGTCATTGCCCAAACTCAGGTCTGTTTTCAATGACTCTGGAATACATGGTTCTGACAAGGAATCGAAAATGAGGCTGAAAAGTGCCTCAAATTAAATGCGGCATCAAATGAGAAAATGTTTTTCAGCACTAAAAAATCTAACGAGAAGAGTGGAATCTAGCTTTGGAACTTCCATACACTTAGTTTTGCACTTAGAGTGCTGATCACTACAATATACAGTTAAAAAAAAAAAAAAAACCACCACAACTTAATGCATTTATCTGTACCCATGAATCCTTCTAAATGATAGTAGGTGAGGCAATTGTTTTTAAATACAAAAAATTGGAAAGTTTCTAAATATTAACTTCAGTGCACGTAACGTGTTAGATCAACTTTTTTTCTGAAGATATTTTTTTTCTTGAGAAAAATGTATAAACTACTTTGTGGCTCCCTTGCAAATGGAAATGCTTGTAGTATAAATTTTATCTACTGAAGTTATCAGGAGCATTTGGGCTAAAAATGATTTATGTCTCTTGTGCTTCTTCAGATGTGCTTGCTTTAGCTTCTCTGATATATATCTGCCTTCAACAAATCACTGGATCATCAGGATAAGGGGTGCACGGTTGCTTCTAAAAAAAATGCTTCCAAAAAACAGTATAAAAATCTCGCCTGATGCTTTAGTCACAGTAAAAGAGCTAACCCAGGATCCTTTTGCTTTAAGGGAAAGCTGAATTGAACACAGTCCATGAGCTAAGTGAAATTGAATTGAAGACAATTTTCTCCTGTTCTGCCATTTTTATTCCATTGTTACTTGATAAAAATTAGAATTGGCTGTCTGCAGAAGAGCTATGTGTCAAAGAGACAATCGGGTGTGCGAGTGGGAAATCATCCCTCCTGGTTCCTCATCAGTAAAATGAGCATATTGGGCAAGATTATCTCTAATGTCACTTCAAGCTCTAAGTTTCCTTGACTCGCTGGCTATTTCCCTAACGTCCTCACAATTCAGAAGAGAATTAATCTTCCTTCCCTGATACTGAAATTAGTTTCCCAAGCATTTCTTTAATTGTACCATCACCAAAATTCATGCTTCTCTAAATACAGAGATCTTACTTTTCATACACTCGATTTTCACATTTCCTCCTCTTTCAATAGTGACCTATTTTGATGAAGGGTTCATGGTTGCCTCTAGGAGTAGGTTATAAAACACACAATCTAAAAAAAAGAAATTCATTTAAAAAATTATATCGTCTAAGCACTTTGTGAGGAGTAATGAGGATGAAAATGATCGTTTACCTTATTGAGACAAAAGTGAGGATCTTGTGTGCGCATCTCGTGGGAACCCCTGGGGGCCTTTACTGCAGGAAATGCAGGTTTGATCTGGACTCTTCCTCAATCGTCCACATTTTTAATTGTGACCGAAGAGAAGTCATGGACATGGCCTTGTTGAGCCTCAAGATCATGTCTAGATTTTTTATGGGTTTCCATAGCGTCAGGGGATGGAATTGTCTCTCAAGTCCCACAAGTAAGATTACTTTCGGGAGGGTGGTCTGGATTATGCTTGACCTGGCCAGCTCGGTGATTTATTTTCTGCATGCCCAGCAGTAAGCTATCTAGCTCCAATCCGCTTATCACCTCACCTACAAGGGGCAGTGATGGCGTCATTGACATCCTGCCGGGTTATTGGACAGATTAAATGAGGAATCACCTGTGAAGTGCCAGGCACATTGTTCAGCACACACATATTTCAGATATCAGAATTTATCACTGGGTGCCTGCGTGGCTCAGTCAGTTAAGCATCCGACTCTTGGTTTTGGCTCAGGTCACGATCTCATGGTTTGTGAGTTTCAGCCCCACATCGGGCTCTGTGCTGTAAGCTTGGGATTCTCTCTCTCTCTCTCTCTCTCTCTCTCTCTGCCTTTCCTGCTCTCTCCCTCCCTCTCTCTCTCTAAAAATAAATAAACTTAAAAAAAAAGAACTTACTATTAACCAACCTTGTAGGACCAAGGTCTTAGAAACCCCCTTTAAAGAGCCTAGTTCCGTCTCCAGTCCTGAAAGAAAGTCCATGAAGTGCTCCCAATCTTCTGAACCTAATGTCAACAGCACCTTGAGGATCTTTATATGTAATGTAAGAGGCCTTTCAAGAGAGCTGTTTATTAGTCACATTTGAGATCTATTAATAACATTAATAATTATTCATGGGGGATAAAGGTAATCAGGAAACAAACTGATTGCTAGTTCTCTCAGAAAGGACACATCAAGGCCATGATGACATGAAATGCATCACCTTGTTGGGAGGAATTAAGCACCAAAACCACTAAATTAAGAATGGGGCTGAATGTTTGGAGTCAAGGGAGAGTGAAGCCAAGAGACCCACTTCTGTCCACATTCAAACCATTGAGACTTGGTCAGTTCTTAAAACCTGGCCATGTTGGGCAGATGGGTCACTTCTAGAGTTTTCTAAGGGGTCTACCTCTCTCTCATGCATTCTCCATTCATGTGTGCACTCATTTGTTCCTTCTCACTCAATACCTGCCAGGCCTCCAACCACAGGCCAGGGCCTATATTTTATGTTGGGAATATGGTGAAAGGCAACAGACCCGATCCCTGTCTGAGTGGATAGCTTCTCCCTTCAGGAGGCTGCTATTACACAAATAATAATCACACAAAGAAATACCTGGTTATAAATTACAATACATACTATCAAGAAAAAGGACAGGGTGTTACAAGAATAGCAGGGGGACTATTTCCTGAAGGAGATCAGTGAAGCCTGCCCTGAGGACTGACTTTTAAACAGACCTGAAGAATGAGTAGGTCTGGGTAGGCAAATCTTGGAGGAAGAACATGCTGGGCAGATGGCCTTCATAGGTGGAGAACCTGATGGTTTTATTTGAGATAGAAGATTGCCAATGTGTTTGGGGCTTGGGAAGGGAGCAAGAGCTGGGGATAAGGTCACAGTCGCAGTGGTGGTTAGGAGCCAACCAGCAGGGCCTTGAGGATATGGCATGCATGTGTGGTTTTCTCTTAGGTGTCAACAGAGTCAACTCAAGGAAGAGAATAATCTCAGCAGAACTGTAGTTTAGAAGATGCCCAGTGGCTTTCATACAGCATGACAAGCAAGGTTGGGGGCTCAGATGGGAGAGGAATCCAGGTAGTGGGGAATGTGCAACAGAAGCAGAAATTGTTAATTATTATTTTTGTTTTTCAGTTCAGCCCCTTTCTAGACTACATGGGAGGGGCATCAAGGTTACCCACTGTCCTAGAGAGCCACGGGTCTAATTCTAACCAGGTCCAGAATAGCCTCTTCAAACCCCTTCTGGATTGAGAGGTTTGTCACAACCCGAGCCCTTGCAAATCAGAGACCATCAACAGGGTTCATTCAGAGACCATTCCTTCAGGGATGGCTGTTCTGTTCTTAACTCCCAATCTAGCACTGACTCACCCTTTTCCCAATTGCTCACTAACTCAAAAAAAGTGGGAAGACAGCTTGTTTCATTGGTGTCTACTAAAACAGGGCAAGTTGACTGAGGATTGAGATGCAAACAGAAAATTCAATCTACTATTCAGATGGCCTTGTCCATCAGCTAGGTCACAGTCAGGAAACAGGAACCATTCCAGTTATATTAGCAGGAGAATTTAACACAAGCATTGTTAGCCAGGTATTATAGAACTGAAAAAGGCAAAAAGTAAACACTAAGGGATAGAGCTTGGGGAACAAATGGAAGCTGTCGGAACTGTCAAATCTTAGAAGTTTGGAGGAGAGTCTTTCAGGGGATGGGACACAGACCTTTGAGGAAGAGAGTCACTGCTTGGTTGGTGGGGCAGGTGTCCCTGAGTGGAGCATGCTGAAGCCAATTGTCTAGATGTTGGAAAAACTGCAAAATGACGTCAACTTCTTCTGGAACAAAGTAATGCTGATTGGCACAGGGAAGAGTCCCTTCTCTATCCCTTAGGCTTGCTGCCTCCCTCTAGTGCTCCCTAGTGGTAGTGGCCAACAGGGATCGGCAAGCAAAACTAATCTGCAGAGTCCCAGGGCCTAGATCACAAACCAGGGAAAAGAGAGGTTGTGTGGCTGAGAGACAAGAGCTCTATTACTGGCAGAGTCCCAAATGATCATCTGGCAAAGTGTAACCCCTAAGTCCAAATTTTTAAATATTTTTCATTGTTTTGTAGAGATATATGCCTGTGCATTCGTACCTACATTTTCAGACAGATATATAGATTAAATAGATGACAGATGATACTATGCATAAAATATTACTTTTCCTTATTCCCTAGTAAATATGCCTGCCTCCAGCAGGTCATTAAGTACCTAGAGCATATAAAGAACACTAACGACTCAATAAAAAGAGAACCCGTTTTAAAAATGGTCGAAGGATCAGAATAGACATTTCTCCAAAGAAGATATACAGATGACAAACAAGCACATAAAAGTATGACCAACATCATTAGTCATTAGGGAAATGCAAATAAAAACCACTTACCTACTAGGGTGGCTAGAATCAAAAAGGCAGATATGACCGGTGTTGGCAAGGATGTGGAGAAACCGGAGCCCTTGTCCACTGGTAGTGGGAAAGTCTAATGGAACAGCCACTTTGAAAAACAGCCTGGAGATTCCTCAAATAGTTAAAGAAGAGAAATACAGCATGTCCACACAAAAACTTGTACATGAATGTTTATGGCCGCATTATTCATAAGAGGCAAAAGGTGGAAACAAACCAAATTCCCATCAACTTATGAATGGATAAATGTGGTATATCCATTCAATGGAATATTATCTGGCCGTAAAAAGGGATGAAGTGCTGACTCATGTCACACATGGATGGGCCTTGAAAAAAGGATGCTAAGTGTAAGAAGCCAGTCACAAAAGCTCACATATTTTATGATTCTATTTATATCAGGTATCCGGAATAAGCAAATAGAGATATAGAGTAAGCTAGTGGTTATCTAGGGCTAGGGGTGGACCTGGGGGCTTGAGAGGTGACCGCTAAGGGGTACCAGGTCTCTTTTGGGCATGATGAAAATGTTCTAAAATTGATTGTGATAATGGTTGCACAACCCTGCGTTTGCTAAAAACCATTGAATTGTACATTGTACATTCTCAGTGGGTGAATTATATATGAATAATATCTCAGTAAGGCTGCTACTGAAAAATAAAAAAGACATGAAGACCTAAATGCTTCCAGGCATGTTCACCTGAAGAGAAAAACAACAGGAAACCCAGTGATAATTACTCCGCAAAAGTCATATTTAGGCTTTCTCTTCTTTAAGTTAAGAAGAAGCTTTTAAATATTTTGTTCCAAATCCCATAAGTACCAAGGGCGGATTAAAGAGTCAGAGCTATCCAATTCCAAAAACAAAATTTCTTGATCAGAGTCAACCCCATCTTCTAGGATTCTATAGTTTCCTCCAGGGTCTCTGTGTACAGTTGGGCCATTTGTACAGGGGACAATTTTGCCCAACCAAGGGGCCAAGTGGAGGCAAAGTCCCTTCCCAAATTGCTTACCAAACTCTGATGTGCCTGGCAGGGGAAGGGGCCTTCTTCCTTGCTTCAAGACTTTGTTTACTCACAGTGACATGAATTCAGTGCCTGCCCAGGATCTGTCATCCCTTGTGTTCTTGTTGTGATCTAACTATGTTATAAACTACACAACACAGTGCCTCAATTTTTATTTTAATCAATCATGTGTTTTAAAGAAGTTAAGAGGAGGGGCGCCTGGGTGGCTCAGTCGGTTGGGTGTCCAACCGCGGCTCAGGTCATGATCTCATGGTTGGTGAGTTCGAGCCCCATGTTGGGCTCTGTGCTGACAGCTCGGAGCCTGGAGGCTGTTTCAGATTCTGTGTCTCCCTCTCTCTCTGCCCCTCCCCCACTAACTCTCTGCCTCTCTGTCTCTCAAAAATGAATAAATGCTAACAAAAATTTTTTTAAAGAAGAGGAGAAATTTTTCAAAAAATATATACCCCCATATTTACCATTTCCAGCACTCTCCATTTCTTTTCACAGACCCGTTTTCCATGTGATACTTTCCTTCAAACTGAAGAATTTCTTTTAACACTTCTTATATTGCGGTTTTGACGGTGAAAAATTCTCACACTTTTCGTGTATCTAAATACATCTTTATTTGTTTTCCTTTTGGAAGAATACTTTCACTGGATACAGAACACTGGACTGACCATTTTTCTTTTGGTACTTGCAAAATATCATCCTATTATCTCTTTGCCTCTATTGATACTAATGAAAAGTTTGCTCGTTTTTATATTATTGTTTTCTTGCATGCAATGTGCTTTTTTTCTCTTTGACTGCTTTTAAGATTTTCCCTTTATATTTGTTTTCTTGAAATTTAGCTATGATGTACTTAGATGATTTTTTTTTTCGTGTATCCTTCTGGGAATTTGTTGATCTTCTTGGATCTATAGGCTTAAGATTTTACCAATTTAGAAAAATGTTAGCCCTTATTTGTTCAAATATATATATATATATATATATATATATATATATATACTTTTTTTTTTTTTTTTTTTTGCTCCATTCTCTCTCCTCTTTGTCTGGGACTCCAGTTACAGATCAGTTAGAATCCTTGATATTGTCTCAAAGGCCATTGAGGGTCTGTTAATTCTTTTCTAATCTTTTTTTCTTCTTTGTTCTTTAGCTTTGAGAATTCCTCTCCGTTTATCTTCAGGTTTAGTGATGCTTTTTCTGCTGTCTCTAATCTGTTTTGAAACCCATTCTATGAATTTTATATTTTAGGTAGTATTGTTTTCAGTTCTAACATTACAATTTTGTCCCTTTTGGAGTTTCCATCTCTCTCCCAAGATTCTCTATCAGCACAATCATAATGCTACGTTTTCCTTTAACTCTTGAATATATCTCTAATAACTCCTTTTAGATCCCTACAAACTAATTCCAACATTTAGATCACACCTGGGAGGCTCAGTTTCTATTGCCCTTCTTTCCTCTTGATTGTGAGTCACACTTTCGTGTTCCTTCCTCTATCTAGTAATTTTTTATTGTATGCTGGACAATGTGAAAACCCTGGATTTTGTTATGTTTCTTTGAAGATTGTTGATTTTTTTTTTTTCTCGCATGCAATAAACTTGGATAAACTCCAGTCTCTGCCCTGGGGTGGGCAGGAGCTAAAATTCCCACTCATTTCTTTCAACTTTTCATTTTTTGCTGTCTGTCAGGTCTCTTGGTGTCTTTCCCCAGGCATATGTAGTTCAGGAGTCAGCCAAGCATTTGAGTGGAGTTTATGTTCAGATTTTGAGTCTCTTCCCTCTCTATTTCAGGGTATCCTCTCCTACTTTTACAGCTACCCTTGCAAGGCTAAGTTCTATTTTTTTTAATAGTCAAGGCAGTAAATCTGTGGATTTCTGTTTCACTTCTAGCTACCTCACATGGTGAGAACTGGGGAGTGCCCTCAAGTAAAAGGTTGCATCGATACCAATCTCACTCAGCGAATCCCCACTTTCTGACTTCTTTTGATCACTTTCTAATTATTCAAATGTGATTTTAAAACTATTTATATTTTAAAAATATTTTATAATTGTTATATGTTGATAAGGCCTAAAACAAGCTACCCCATAGTTATTGAAAGCAGAAATTTTGGTTCACATTTTTTTAATTTTTAAAATATTAGAACACAGCCCTCTAAAAATGGTCCTAAGTTTTCTTTGAGGATTATTGATATTTTTATATTTAAATTTTTATATTCTGAGCATCAGTAACTGAGGTTTTAGGTTTTATACTTAGGCTAGCACTGGGTACTATAAAAATTTTAACACTCAGATTTTAAAATGTTATGTTGTTACATTTATTTGCATTTCTTTAATTATACACAAGATATTCCTAAGTTACTCAGTAGACTTTCTTTGTCATGAACTCCACATTTATTCTCTTTGCTTGATTTTCCATTGGGTTGTCTATCTTTCATTTATTTTATGAGCTTTTTGTAAATTAAGGAAATTAGCCCATAATTTGCCATATGAGTCACAAATGTTTCTTCCTAATTTGTCATTAGTCTATTGACTTTACTTAAGATATTTTATCCATACTGAAAATTTAATTTTTATAAGTAGTAAAATCTCTCAATTTTCTTTTATGGTTTTGAGGTCTGCGCCCTGCTTCAAAAGGATTTCCACATAGTGTAATTATACATAAATTCGTGTGTAAGAGTTTTTTTCCTTGTCTTTTAGGGCTTTTTATTTTATTTTATTTTGCTCACTCTTCAATCTGTTTAGAAGTGATTATGATGTAAGAAATAAATAGAAATCTCTCTCTTTCTCCCTCTTTTGCTTTCTTTCTAAAGCCCAGTCTATAGTTATACTTTTTAATGAATAATCTTTCTTTTCTCTGTTTATTTGAAGTGTTTACCTATATTATACGGTAGCTCCCCCCCCCCCCCCTTGAAACACATCCCCGATGGATGCCTGAAACTTTGGACAGCACCAAACCCTACACGCTATGTGTTTTCTTATACATATACACCCATGATAAAGTTTAATTTATGAATTAAGCACAGTAAGATGTTTACAAAAGCAGTTATAAAACAGAACAATTATAACAATGTGCTATAACAAAATATGGAGAACAAACTGAGGGTTGTTGGAGGGGTTGTGGGGGGGTGGGCTAGATGGGTAAGGGGCATTAAGGAATCTACTGCTGAAATCATCGTTGCACTATATGCTAACTAATTTGGATGTAAATTTTTAAAAAGAAAAAAAAATTTTTTAAAAAGTTACGTCAACGTGGTCTCTCTCTTCCAAGATATCTTATTATACTGTACTTACCTTTTTTCTTGTGGTGATACAGGATGATAAAAGGTCTACATGATGCGATGAAGGAGGTGAATGGCACTGGCATTGTGGGATAGCCTGAGGCTACTACCAGCCTCCTGATGATACGTCAGGACGAGGGTCATGTGGTTCCAGACCACAGTTGACTGCGGGTACCTGAATCGTGGGAAATGGAACCGTGACGTGGGGAAACCACTGTATCCTGAGTTGCCTTTCGAGTTTGATCCTTTTGTTAATCTACTGCTCCATTCTGCGTTCGTCCCTTTTTCATCACCAAACTATGTTCGTTATCGGGACTTCATTTAACATTTAACACCCATCAGGGCTACTCTTGAGCAGCAATTACTTGAAATGTAGTATACTTTAATAGTCCACTTCTGCGAACATCTTTCTCTGCTTCTTTATTTTAATTACAGTCATTAAGGTTGTCTGGCCGTAGCAGGTCTCTGCTTCCTGCTGACAATGCTTGCGTGGCTACTCACATTTTTCCCCTCTTCTCTCGTGTCATGGGCTCTGGATCCAACTCTCAGAGCTTTCTGCCGGTGAAAGATGATGGTGACACTTTTGGAAAGAAGAACATGTTTTGGAGTACCCAGGCAAACTGCCCTCCCCTATAAATAACATCAATTACATTCCCCAAGTCTATTTTTTAAGCATAATGAAAATAATTCTAATATTACAAAAATAAAAGATCTATGGAGTCTAACTCTTGCTGTTATCTTTGTATTGTATTATATTGTATTGTATTGTATTATTTTTTAAGTAATCTCTTCATCCAATGTGGGGCTCGAGCTCATGAGACCCTGAGATCAAGAGTCGCACACTCTACTGACTAAGCAGTCAGCTGTCCCTTCTATGGAGTATATTTCAGTCATAATACATGATCATCATCACAGTTCAGTTGAAAATAATTCAATGTAACCATAATAAACTCATTCACTAAGTAAATGAATATGACAAATGTTCTACAAACTATAATGTAGTTATAGATCAAACTGAAATGTACTAGAAATTAGAAATGCAGAGTAAAAGCGTTTTTATATGATTATAGACTTAAAGACAATATTGTTTTGTATGCATTTGGGAGGTTTCTTTTTTTTTTTTCATTCCAACACAAGATGTTTGTTTGCTGACATTTATTCAGACGCAGAAGCATTCCCACTAGATAGTACAAACGAGAGGCTGGGAAAGACACAGCTAAATTAGCTATAAATGTTCAGAGAAATTTTATTTTTAAATGAAATCTACTTCTTGATAGGATGAGTGAAAACATGGAAGTTAAAAGGAATTAGAGATCAAACAAAATAAATAAAAGTACATATTGAAATCTGAGGAGGATGAGAGCCATTTTTCCTGTTGATAGTTAATATTTTCACTTTCTATTCAAACCCGGCCCCAAGAGAAAAATAAGGCAGAGTTTCAGTAGCAGCAAATAAAATGTAATAAACCCATAGGAGTGTATTAAGAGAGCAATCCACACCTGCAAATGTGATTGATGACTGAAATCTTATGAAATCAGGAAACTGAAATGTCAAGCAATAGAACGATTTAAAAAAAAAAAAAACTATATATGCACAAATAAATTTATGTATATGCAAATGTACGTCTATGCACGTCTGTGTTTATAGACATGCATGTGTATTTATAAATAGATGTGCATGCATTTTTAGTTTTATCTACTATTGCTTTTAAAAATGACCCTTCATATTTTCATTTTTCCCTAAGGGGTATGTTACCTTTTAAAAACACTTTTAGCTTTTAAAAATGCCACTTACCATAATAATATCGATGTGCCAATATTACTGAAATACAACGTAAAGGCACAGAAAACAACTGACAGCGGGAGATACTGCTTACGTGTAGATCCCTTTACCTTTTTAAAAAATCTTACCTCAAAAATGGAATTCGAATGGGGGCGCCTGGGTGGCTCAGTCGGTTAAGCGTCCGACTTCAGCTCAGGTCACGATCTCGCCGTCCGTGGGTTCGAGCCCCGCGTCGGGCTCTGGGCTGATGGCTCAGAGCCTGGAGCCTGCTTCCGATTCTGTGTCTCCCTCTCTCTCTGCCCCTCCCCTGCTCATGCTCTGTCTCTCTCTGTCTCAAAAATAAACATTAAAAAAAAATTTTTAAAAATGGAATTCGAATGATTGGCTCATCAACTTTAAAATACTAATATACGTTGAGAGTACTTTTAGCCGTTTTCTAAAACAATAGACCACAAGTTTTCCGTAAATAATATTTAGGCAACTGTCTGTACAAGTGTTTATCTGTACTTCACAAAAAGTATTCAGCACCCTGAAGGGTGCCAGGTAACAGCGACAGCCTGCTTCCCTTGTATCAAGTATGATGCCGGGGCGCCTGGGTGGCTCAGTCGGTTAAGTGTCTGACTTGGGCTCAGGGCATGATCTCGCATTCATAGGTTCGAGCCCCACCTCAGGCTTTGGGCTGACGGCTCAGAGCCGGGAGCCAGCTTTGGATTCTGTGGCTTCCTCTCTCTCTGCCCCTCCCCCACCCACACTCCATCTCTGTCTGTCTCTCAAAAATAAATAAATGTTGAGTAAATATTTTTTTTAAAAAAGTACGACGGCAAAGATTCTGAGAGTTACCCGTTGAGTACATATTAGATTAAGCCATCGTATTGTAGACTAAAAAGAATACACGGCACCAGACGGCCCCCATCAGAAACACAGCTCTGTGTGTGGGCACCATTGGGAGGGAACAGAAGAGGGAGGAAAAGAAAAAGCGGAAGCAAGTGTCAGCTGGCAGTGAATGGAAGGATGTGCCAGCCTCCCGGCTGCCAGAAATGACCCTATTGAGAGATTATAACTTCCATTGGCTGATGCTGGCCACTGGGGGCAAAGAAAGCAGATCCATACCATAGAAACACTCCAACCATACCCACTCGGCAGGGGCAGCAAGAGCCCGAATCCAGAGATTACTGGAAAATCACGCTGGGGAACACGGGGAGAAATTCTGAAATAGACAGTGTTGGGGCCCCCGGGTGGCTCAGTCAGTTAGGCATCCGACCCTTGATTCCTGCTTAGGCCATGGTCTCGTGGTTTGTGGGATCAAACCCCCCATCGGGCTTTATGCTGTTGGTGTGGAGCCTGGTTGGGATTATCTCTCTCCCTCTCTCTGCACCCGCCCCCCCCCCCCAATAAATAAAAAGCATTTTAAAAAATCTTTAAAATAGACAGTGATGATCTGTTCCCCTGGGGCCTTTCAAATGCTGGCTTTTCAAGCAAGACTCCCTTCCCCCTAAATTCCCTTTGAAATCAGAGCGTTTTGCTGCACTACTGTTTCCAACGTTCCCCATATTATAGCATTATCCATAAAACATGAGGAAAACCTGGCCCCAAAGAGAGTGATGTGTGTGCCGCTGCTATGGGGCCGGGTGAGGACTGAAGCGTTCTAGTCCTCCCCAGGGTGCTCCGTGACTCAGCAGAGGACTGATGATGAGACATCAACCACCCCAGAATCTTGAAGGCATTTTCCGAGCACCCGTCAGCCACTCTTACATCTCTCCTACTTTTAAAGGTCCTAGAAGGGGGGGAAAAATGCCACTTCTTTGTCCTAGAAGTTGGGAACAGAGGATGCAGAACCCATCCTCCTGGGCAGCTGTCCCTGAGCCATCTAGCATCTGTTCTGTTCTGCTCCTGTGTGGGTGGCTTGGCCTTCCTGCCTGGTGAGTTCCAGCCTGATTGCCAGAGAATTCCAGCAGAGATGGAAGTCGGTGCTAATGTGAAGTTTTCACAGGACAAGGGCCAGCTGGGGGGGTGGGGTGGGAGGAGCGAGGGGGAGGATGTGTCAAATGAAGCCTGAAGTCACTTCATAGAAGCCACCCGAGGAAAAGGGCCAGGACCAGGAGCATCCCAGCTGGACCTGCTTTGTGTCTGCCTTGCACCAACATTTCAGAAGTGCCTCTCCCACCGTGACGTGCTTTGGCCGTATATTTTAATTCCTGCCTTCGATTAAACATTGATCGTAATGCGTCACTCCATGATGCTTCATGAAAGGAGAATTCTGCCGTTACCTCTGAAAAATTTTATGACAGTCCTCTGCAGAGAAATTGATCAAACAGTGGCTCAATGGCCAGGAAGGCGGACAACTTGTAGGGGTGCCCGTATCCCGGGCATTAAGAGCTCCAAGGGAGGCCACGATTTAACGAAAACACCTCCGGACTATACCTGCTTCATCCAGAAAATAAAGCAGGGCTCGCCCGACCACATGTTTTGTCCTCTTTACTTTAATGTCAGACCTGCCCGGAGAAGCCTGGGCTTCGTTTGGTTTCTAGAAAGTACACATTTTACGCTCTTCCCTTCTCCGTTTGCATCAAGGTTAAACTCTATCGTTACTGAACGGGTATGAAGCACAGGACCGATTCTGACCCGGAAATGAGAGAAATCACAGAAGTTCACATGCTAAGAACTCTGATCCTGAGTTTTTAAAAGACCCATCTCATGCACCGAACACTTGCATTGGAGGATGCTACGTGGTTTCATTTATTTACCAGCCCTCATTTCCCCAGTGCCAAAAAGTGGGTGCCACTCTATTCACAGGCAAGTCCAGGAAGCTGTGTAGGGGACATTTGTGGCTTCTCAGATTTGACATTTGCAAATAAGCATGCCATTCATATGGACTTGCACATTATAGACGATTTCTGGCTTCCATTCTTAATAGAACCGCAGATTTCTGGAATCAGCGCGTAATGAATGCATTACAGATCTACGCACCTCTCAAGCAATTTTAGCACTGATGTGACTTCTAAATTGTGAGTTCTTCACTTCTGATTCCTGTATTTGCATATCTGTTCAAATCCAAATGATTAAAAAGGAGCTATCAAGGTTGATAGGCCTAAAATTAGACTTGTCTGTTCGTTTTGAACGTACACATTAATATAGATGTCTCCACTTCCTATTTTTTTCTGAACCTTCAGTGAAGGAGAATGAGGTACGTCAACAGTTTGAGACATTTTATTTCTTTTCTTTTCCAAAAGAGTCACTAACAGCATGTAAATCAATCAGTGATGAAAAGCCGCTCCGCTTTAGAAACATGTACAGACATTTTTAAAACCACAATTTTAGGAAAGAGTAAATTTCTACCAACTAAATTATTGTAGGTGTTTTTAAAAATCAATTTACTTAATGTGACTAATCCAATGTAAAACATATTTGAACACTTGTCTTTAAGCCCACAAATGCATTCTGATTGTGTGTCATCATTCATGGTAATTTCCCATACATTTAGTCACCAGGAAAATGACTATGAGAAACACTTTTTTTTTTAAGTCTTCTTGTTTGTTTAAAAAGAGTAATTAGTTATTTAAAGGAATTGTGCTATATTTATGGACCCTTCTTTGAAATGCAGTGTGCAGAAATAACACGCCATAAATAATCGCAGGGCTTTCTGAAAAAAAAAAAAAATTACTTTGTTTTCCCACATCTTCAAGGCAGGACCCGTCCTGCCTTTCAAGGGATGGGACACTGGCCAGAACTTTAGGGCTGATACGCTAAGTCTGGCGACATGTGTGCTTTTCAATCATGCCTCAGATAAAATCAGAACCAGAAGGATCCAGTCTGGTTTTTGACAGCTATTTAATCAGTTACTGTCCAGGATACACGATATGGCTGTTCACTTTTTCCAGGAAGCAGCAATTTTGGAACGAGCCGAATAAGGCACATCCACCTTTTGCTTAAGCAAAGACTAAGCCCTGTGACCTTTCTTTGAGAAATGACACTATTGTCAACTAAACCATTGTCGCTGCCGCCTTCAGAGAATTGAGGTCTGTTTGGGAGGTCCCCGCCTGCCCGAGCTACTGGCAGAATTACAGTCATGCACATGGCAGGAAGTTAAGACCGCAAAAGGTTCAAAGGTGTTTTGGGTTGTTCATTCCAAGCCGGGACCGACCTTTGTGTTTAGTAATTTGAGCACCTCTGCTTTTAAAGAAAGGTACTTGGAAGCTAAAACCATGATTCCTCCAAGGCAGATGCCGGACCCCAGGTAACTTCTTGAAGGAATTTTTGTATCCATCTTGCTTCGACTTGATGAGAGCCCTAATTATCCCCACCCCCCTTGAGTGATTAATTGTTGGAAAGGAGAATCCTGCCATCTGGGATGTCAGCTCACCAACAAAGAGTGATTCTTAGGGTGAGCAATTAAACTGTGGCCGTGTTCAAGCCTCTCATTCTCTGGTCTTCCGTACCATCAATTAAGGTGACTTGCAGATTAAGTTACCTGGCTAGCCTGTGCTGAGGGGCTCCCCATTAGGGGACAAATGATGTAATAACTCCCCCAAAGTATCCGACTGGGCTATTAAGTACTTGGAAGGCGATGCCAGCTGCTTCCTTGAAACAAGGCATGTTCTGGCATCTACACCCTGCTGTGTCCTTTCCATAGAATTAGACAAAGAATCTTTCCCAACAGCACAAGAGGGATTCTTTTTCCACCCATATCCTCCACCGTGACACCCAGTGTCTGGGAATTCTACCTCCCTCTAACAGTAGGTTACAGACACTCAGCTCTATACACTTTTTGGTTCCCATGCAAAATCATTCTCCTGCTACTTAATACGGTAAAGTGATCCTTGGGTCCTAACTCAGGTAGGTGTTGATCTAATGTTTAGATCAGCTATTTTACAGGAACGGGTCAGAAGATATGGTCGCAACACTTGCTTTATAAAAATACAGTCACTTCTAGCAGGTTTTGAAGCTTAGATAGGCAGGGATGGAGGGGCTGGTAATTAACGCAGGGGTGAGGTGTGGTAACTGCTGACAATAGAGTCCCCAGTCGCTTAAAGGACTTTCATGATAATTAGTGAACTTTGCTGATCCTTACAAAGCATTAGATTCAACATGTTATTGGAAACAAGCCAATGCATCCTGAGAATTGAAAGTACCAATTACTGAGCAAGGCAGAGATGACGTACGGGACTAAAGATAGGACGGGTGGCTTGAAAATCCATATAAGAGAGTAATTACAGCTCTCAGTCCCATCTGGTGTTTCTGAGACACTAGACCCCTAAAAGAAAGGACATTTAACTTTTTTTTTTTTTAAGTTTTTTTAATGTTTTTATTTACTTTTGAGACAGAGAGACAGAGCATGGGCAGGGGCGGGGCAGAGAGAGAGGGAGACCCAGAATCCGAAGCAGCTCCAGGCTCTGAGCTGTCAGCACAGAGCCCAACACGGGGCACGAACTCACGGACCGTGAGATCATGACCTGAGCAGAAGTCAGACGCTTCACCGACTGAGCCACCCAGGCGCCCCATGGGACATTTAACTTCTGGAGCAACTAAACCAGAGGGTCTCAGACTCAAGAGCCTCAGGCACAGAGGGAGATGGGAGTAAAACATCTTACTCAAACCAGGCAGCTGGAAGGAAATTCTTACAAGATGAACACTGAGGCAGGAATCCTTCCCTCTCCCGGGCCCACAACATCACAAGGAGGCTCTATACCCAGGGGGATCACTGGGGCATCTCTCTAAGAAATTTGCTTCCATATCATTTTCTGAGTCGACATTCAGGGATCAACTCCAAAGTTGCCTTGGTTTTGCCTGTGTGTACACGCACCACACCCGTGCACACAAACAAGTTACCAACCAACTTTTTTATTGCCTCACTCCTAAATATGAATGGTTCCACCAAGAATCACTAGACCTTTAATGACAGACCCCAACATGAAAGAGAAAGATTGAAATGGTTTAAAACATATTAAGTGAACTCAAAGGAAAGAGAGGCAGCGCAGGGTGCAGAAGATAATTTCAAAATAATTGTAGTTAATATCCTAAAAGATGTAAGAGGGAATTTTGCAACCATAAAACAAGAACAAGAAGCTATAACAAAGAAGAGTCAACAAATAAGACATTATCGAAAATATCGATGAAACTAAACACTAAAAACAAAATAAAACAAAACAAAATAGAATAATCGCAACATAAAGTCAAGGAATTCTCCCAGAGAGTAGAACAATAAGGGGGCGGCCTGGGTGACTCCGTTGGTTAAGTGTCCGATTCTTGGTTTCAGCCCAGGTCATGATCTCATGGTTTTGTAGGTTCGAGCCCCACGTCCAGCTCTGCACTGACAGCCTGGAGTTTGCTTGGGATGCTCTCTCTCTCTCTCTCTCTCCCCCTCTCTCTCTGCCCCTCCCCAACGTGCACTGTCTCCGTCTCTCTCAAGTAAGTAAATCAACTTAAAACAAAAAAGAAAGTAAGACAATAAGAAGAGAGTTTGAATATGACAAAGAAGATAATAAAATAACAGACCAATCTAGGATGTGCAACATCTGTCTGTCGGGGCATTACAGAATGAGTGAGGAGAAAAGAAGAAAGTAAAAATTATTAAAGACAATGGCAATCTATTCTTTTCCACGGGCAAGGGACATGAGCCTCTGGATAGAAAGGCCACTGTGTGTTCCAGGTGATGAACGAAATAGAAGTCTATAATCATGAATCTTCAGGACCCTAAGAACAAAGGGAAGATCTTAAACACTTCAAAGGAGGAAAAAAATAGATCAAACCCCAGGAATCAAGAGTTTTAAATGATTTTCTACTTCTCAGTAGCTTTGGCAGCTGGAGTGTAATGGAAAAATATCCTCAAAAATTCTATGTCAAATGATTTCCATCTATAAATCTATACCCAGATAGACTACCAATCAAAATGAAGGTAGAAATTTCAATATATAAAATTCTCAAAAACATGCTTCCCAACCATCCTTTCCTGTAAGGCAAGAAGAGGGGTCCTACCTTAAAAGAAGTGAATAATCCAAGAAAGAGAAATATATGAGACCCAGAAATCAGGAGATTCGAGAGAGAAAGAGGAAAAAGAAATTCCCTGGACAATCACAAAGGAAACACCTTATGAAAATACAAAGCAGGAAGTCTGGTTTAGAGAAATCAATTAAAAAAAGGACTTAAGAAAGACGATTTCTCAGACACATACACAAAATTAGGTAATTTGTTACCTGACAAGTTAGACTTTGTAAAGAATTGTACTTACGAGCCTATAGAACATATTGAAGGAAAGACTTAGATGTTCAAAGAAAACAATGTAAATTTTAAAAACTGAGGCAATCGTTAACTCTCAGAAAAGTACGAATTTACATAGAAGAAAATGTCATCAGACCATTCTGCTGGGTCAGCAGTGAAGGAGAGTTAACATAAATAAAATAGCTAAACCACTGGGAATGAATTTAAATAAAAATTAAGACACTATGGGCTGGAAGATTAGATATAAGTGAACGAAAATCTCATCTCTTTTAAAAAGAAGACAATAGATAAAGCTAAAAATTGACAAATTGGGAAAAAGCAGTATCTGCATATTATTTCAATGTGGGGGGAAAATTTTAAAAACCAGGCAATAGAGTTTACAAGTTATTACTTGTATGGAGCAGAATAAGGTAGGGGGAATAGGAAAGCAAGTAAGGTCTTGCTATAAGTTCTCTGTATTGCTTTGATTATTTTTTAAATGTAAATTCATGTTAGTTAGCATACAATGTAGTCTTGGCTTCTGGAGTAGAACCTAGTGACTTATCCCTTACATATAACGCCCAGTGCTCATCCCAACAAGTGTCCTCCTTAATGCCCATTACCCGTTTAACCTATTCCCCACCCACCTCCCTCCAGAAACCCTCAGTTTGTTCTCTGTATTTAAGAGTCTTTTAGGGTTTGCCTCCTTCTCTGTTTTTATCTTATGTTTCCTTCCTTTCCCCTTTGTTCATCTGTTGAGTTTCTCAGATTCCACATATGAGGAAAATCATATGATATCTGCCTTATTCTGACTGATTTATTTCGCTTTGCATAATACCCTCCAGTTCCATCCATGTTGTTGCAAATGGCAAGATTTCATTCTTTTCCATTGCTGCATAGTACTCCTTCATAGATTCATACTTCGATTACAAATTAATTAAAAAACAAAAATGAGTGCCAGCCTGTACTTTAGAGTTATGGAAAAACCTCAGAATGCCTAACACAGAAAAAATCAAAAGTAGTCACCTCTGAGGAATAGGGAAGGAAGCCCAGAAGGCGTATGGGGGAGGAGATTTTTATGTTTTGCTTTAACTCATTGAACATCACACACGTTACTTTAATAAGTAACAAAAACCAAAAACGACGGGATTAAAAATTAACATATTTAAGTTCATGATAGTACTTTAAAAAATAGAAGTCAAAATATCTAGTGATCCAGGGGTGCCCGGATGGCTCAGTCAGTTAAACGGCCAGGTTTGGCTCAGGTCATGATCTCGTGGTTTGTGGGTTCGAGCCCCACATCGAGCTCTGTGCTGACAGCTCAGAGCCTGGACTCTGCTTCAGATTCTGTGTCTCCCTCTCTCTCTGCCCTTCCCCAACTTGTACTCTCTCTGTCTCTAAAAAATAAATAAATAAACCTGCAGCATTTTGAAGTGACACTTCTGGTCACGACCCTTTCATAGAAAGTGGAAAGGGGCTTTCTCTTCCTTGAAAAAAATCTAGTAATCCACCAAAAGGAAGATGTCCTATCTAACAAACACTGAAGGCTTACTGAGTGCCAGTTCACTGAACTAAATGCTTTTACATGAATTAACACATTCGGTGTTTAAAGTGCTAGGAGGTAGTCACAGCCAACTTAACCCCATTTTAATGTATAAGGAGGTTAACATTTAGCAAGGTTAAGTAACTTAATTACTTACAAGCCATAGTGGAAGAAGATGCAAGACTAAGTAATCCCAAACTCAAACACTATGGTTTTTAACCACCACACTGCATTACCCCCCTGCGATCTGAAGTCTCCAACTGGGCTCACGACCCTTCTTTTCCTTGTGTCAAAATGGCAGCAGCAGTGATTAATGTTTGGAAGGCATTTACAGCTAGACTTTCAAGGCTTACATTCCTCTTTTGCTAAAGTTCTTGTTCACATCTTTCATTTATGTTGAAACATGTTTCCCCCTAGAACTCGGATTCTGGGTCTGTGTTAGAGTATAGAGCTGTGTTAGGCTAAAAAAAGAAGCTCCGGTTTCGGAAATATGAGCTCTCAGGGAAGAAAATGTCAGAGACTTGAAAACTCAGTGACGTGAAGTCACACGACGGAGCCCCTTGCCAATGCAATTAGGGTTCAGAGCAAGATATTTTGTTCGTGGACGTATCCATTACAAACCCCGAGGACAAAACCTTATACCTACCACCCCACCCAAAGTGTACTAAGTCAACAAGATGAAAAAGTTGGACATGTTAAGGTGTGGTGGGGACCAGGGCAATTGGAACTCTCACACAGGGCTGGTACGTCAATTGGTGTAATCTCTTTGGAAAGTTATCAATGTGTCATAAATCTACGCATATACATACACTACGAGTAGGCAATTCTACTCCTAGAAGTTCTTCTATCTTCGCCAAAAGATTCGTATAGGATATTCATAGCAACTCTGTAGCTAATAGCCAAAATACCGGAAACAGTACAAATATCCACCTATAGGAGGGATGGATAAAATGGCCACATAATGGAATGTATTACAGGGAAAAAAAGGAACTATAAGTACTCGTAACACTATAGCTGAATTTCATCAGAAGAAATGTTGAGTGACAGGGGTGCCTGGGTGGCTCAGTCGGTTAAGCAGCCGACTTCGGCTCAGGTCACGATCTTGCGGTTTACGAGTTCGAACCCGGACTCAGGCTCTGCGCTGACAGCTCAGAGCCTGGTGCCTGCTTCAGATTCGGTATCTCTCTCTCCCTCTGCCCCTCCCCACCTCGCGCTCTGTCTCTCTCTCAAAAAATACATAAATAAGAAACATTTAAAAAATTAAAAAAAAAAAAGAAACATTGAATGACAGATCTCAACATAAAAGAGCACACAGTCATGATTGTATTCATATAAAGTTCAAAACCAGGCACAATTCATCCATATTTTTTTTTAATTTTTTTTTAACGTCTTATTTATTTTGGAGACAGGGAGAGACAGAGCATGAACGGGGGGGGGGGGGGTTCAGAGAGAGGGAGACACAGAATCTGAAACAGGCTCCGGGCTCTGAGCTGTCAGCACAGAGCCCGACGCGGGGCTCGAACTCACGGACCGCGAGACCGTGACCTGAGCCGAAGTCGGCTGCTCAACCGACTGAGCCACCCAGGCGCCCCAATTCATCCATATTTTAAATCACAATAGGAGGTGCCTATGGCTAGGAGGACAGGAGGGCCATCTGGAATTCTCTAATGGGTTGTAACCTTTTGGGTGCTGATGGATGAATGATTCACTGTGAAAATTCACCAGGCTGTGTACCTGACTTGTGGAACTCTTCTGTAGAAATATCAATAGCATTCATCAAAAAATACAACGAGGCAGAGAAGTCTTGGTGCATTTGACACATTCTTAGGCTTGTTTACCATCAGTTTAACCTGAGCGCGTTATAAAATTCCTAGCTTAGAGGAGAAAACAGGGCATATACACATCATTACAACAAGCTTAGGTATCCTTACCTGCTCCAAACTTTTGTCCCAGGTTGCTCTGTCTTTGAGCCTTTGCCCTTTGCAGGCCTTTTTTCCTAGCACACGCTTTCTTCCCTCCCGATGCTGCCAGCATCACCGCCGCGAACCAACATGGTGCCCTTGCATCATCCTGGCCTCTCCTGTCCTACCGCACTTAGATGCTTGCCTCAGTCCTTCCTCACGGCGTCCTTCCTTCTAGACAGCTCCACGCCCGCACCACTTAACACAGATCCTGGCATACGGTTAGGTGTTGAGTAAACTCCTGTTGACGAAGCATTAACACACGTCCTTCTGGTAACTTGTGAGAACTCTAAAGTGTGGCCAAGGGGGAAGACAAATCGCAGGAACTGCCATAGCCTTGCTCCGTGCACTTTCATACAGGTGACATCTTGTGAAAATCATGACCGTGGACAAGCCTCGAGGACAAAGAGACGATCCAGAAGGGTATTGCGCAATCAGAGGTGGAGGAGACAGGTACCGTTGAAAGGGAGGAAGTCAGTTTGTCCTTCGGGGAGTGCTTTCTGGAGGAGTGCTTTTGAACCCGTGCTGAGTGCTCCCACAGCAACCTCTGACGGGTGGAATAAACCTTAAACCTCAGAGACTTTACTCACCCACCCCCGGTTTCTGTGTTCTTACCTGCATAAAGGTGATCACTCTTTCTACCTCGTGCATTACTGGAAAATCTCAAATGAGACCTCTGCCAGGGTGCTTTGCGTGTTCCAAAGGCCGAGCACATACGATGAATTATAATCCTTTGCTGGCGTGACTGGCTAATTAGGAAAACCGACATGACTCTAGGTATTACAGAAAGAGAGGATTTGGCACAGGGAATTCAGTGACGAAATGACCGGATAGAAGCGGATAGAATGACCCGGAAGGCTGCCACATCTCTGCGGGAGCCTGCAGTCCACGGCCTCTGCTCTCCTGGGCAGGACTCCGGACGCCAGCCTCCGCTGGCCACCACCTCCCTGGGAAGAGCTCGGCGTTCCTGCCACCTGCAGCCAGGCGCTCCTGCCAAAGCTTGCAGCTTCCCATAGTTCCCCGCTGCTGCCCCTGACCTACAGCCCCACGTGGGCTGGAGGCACCGCCCGGAACAGAATGGCTCGTGCCTGCTGCCCCTCCCTGATGCAACCTTGCATCGGCAGAAGCGAACAGGAGCCCTGCTTCTGAAGGCTCCTATCCTGGCAGAGCAAAAAAGCAGCTAGAGGTCCAGAGGGGCAGAAGCGTAAGGACTGCAACAGACAGCATCTGGCCCTGTTTTCAATGCTCGTTATTTTGGGGGCATCTGGGCGGCTCAGTCGGTTGAGTGTCTGACTTCGGCTCAGGTCATGATCTCACGGTTTGTGAGTTCAAGCTCCATATGGGGTTCGCTGCTGTTAGCTTAGAGCCTGCTTCAGATCCTATGTCCCCATCTCTCTGCCCCTCTCCCACCCCCCCCCCCCGCCCCGGTCTCCCTCTCTCTCAAAAATAAAACATTAAAAAAAATTTTTTTTAGATACTTGTTATTTTTCAGAAGTATCCAGCCCTGATCGTTGTAACCACATTGGCATCTAAGGAGAAATGGGTCAACAGGTTAGAATTAGCTTTAAAGGTCCTTCTTTCACAAATAAATGGTAAGGATATTTCTGGTTTTGGAGAGGCTTCATTGAGCATAACTTCATCTTAAAACGTGTGCATACTTAGCTCCCAACAAAGCGTTTTCTGTAGAGAAAATCCCACCATCAGCTTGTACAGCACATTGCAAATTTTTCTGCATCTTTTTTTTGAATCCTTCACGAAACCCTTGTGAGAAATGGCATCTGTTACGGATGCAGGCATCTGAGGCTGGGGGAGGTTGAGGGACAGGTTCTGGGGGCGGGGATGGTCGGTGGCCTGAGCGTTGAAGGTGATTCACCTGCTCCCCTGACCAGCGTCCTTCTCTCCGCAATGCCTGTGAAGCAGTCGGGTACGGCAACCAGAGGAAGCTAGACCGTGTGGGCAAAGAAGCCAGACAGCTAGACCCGATCTGTACCGACTAAGTAGGGTGTCTGGGACCCAGCGCCCCTGTGATGCCTCAAGGTGCCTGAGCCAACCGTGAGCGGATGCCCTGCTCCGCCATGCCCAAGAGACACACAACTAATTATCATCATGTAATTGGATTGGTTCCGTTTTTTTAATGCAATTCTCTATAGATGTGTAGCCAAACGAAACAGATGTTGGGTGTTTGCCTCCATGTCTGCCGAGCTGCGTTCCGTGAGGAACCTTCTAAAGGTGGCTGAAGACACAGGGGATGGTTCTAAAATGCTGAGGAAAATTACTTCTTTTCCACCAGGCCCTGGGAGAATCTGATAGAAACGGAGCAAATGCTCCGCCATCGGCTGGGAAGAAGGCAGTGCCTGGAATGGCATAGAGTTCGGGGTGGAAGTTCTTCGGGCGCAGTGCACTTCACGTCAGTTCCAGGTCATCATAGACGGTGCTCGAGCCGAGGGGGGCACAGGGAACCTGCAGATGAAGTCCACGGGGGTCAGAGGGTGTAAGCCCTGGTTACCAATCCGCTCCAGAAAGCACTGATGAAATTGATGACACTGCAGAAATCCGAAGGTTTTAGAAAATACTATAAGCAAGCAAACTCCAAGGGGGTAACCCCTGAAAAATGCTCCAATTCTGGAAAGCGCAGCAAGGAGATGAAAAGCCAGCATCATCCGTCCGATACGTGGATGCGGCAAAAGCTAAGGACAGGCAGCCGTCATGTGGAAATGGGAACACCCTTCCTCCAGCCACGTGTCCCAGAAAACCAATTACACAAACAAGTACATTAAATAAATGGAATATGACATATTCATATTATACTATATAATGTGTCTTTAATCCAATAGTTTAATTTAATATATTATTAGAATATATAAGAAGTAATACATATTTTATTATAGGCTACATAACATATTAATGTAACAATTATGTTGTATGTTGTATATGCTGTTCCATATATGTGATTGCAACATTAATATATTAATATATAATTAATTTGATATTTATAACAGTTACTCTTTAATAACGATGTATGAGCACTAAACAGGTGCTTCTCATGCTCACTTGCCCCCCATGACCCGGTGAAGCAGATACTATTATTCACAGGGAGAATGAGGCTCAGAGAGGTTTGCTAACTTAGGCAAAGGAACAGAGGAAGGAAATGGGTTCCAAGACAGGACCACCTACCTCCAGGGTCCACACTCCTAAATGCTAATTTCCTTGCCACTTAAGCAACATCTGGGCTCCTGCAGCCTTTGTGGAATGAGCATTCGTGGCTCCTGCTCTGAGTCGGGAAAGAACAGTGAGAGGCAGTCTGAGCCTCAGCAGGATCTGGAAAACCACTCAGGCCTTCCTCATTTCTGGAATGGCAGCAAACTTCTCTGTGTGGCCCCTCAACAGACCAGACAATGACGCCAGAGAAACTGTGCCCTTCCCCTGGGTGTTTCAGATCATTTCCACCTGCATCTCAGGCGAGGAGCCAGGAGCCCAGCCCCCTCTATCTGCCTGCGTGTGCTGCTGTGCAATGCAACACTGAACCAAAGTGGTCAGGAATTAGGGGACCTTGATCAAGCTTGAGAAATAAAATGACAAGAAATTGAAAATAAAATGATTTTGTGATGTTTCCTCAATGCAGGACATAGCCAGAATTACATCGGGGAGCAGCAAGGAGGGAGTGGAAAAGCCCTACTAGTCAAGAGCATCTTATTCTAGTCTATTATGTGCATATTACTGTAAACATTTCATAGGAAAAAGATGACTTCAATGCTCACACAAGTGGCAAGTTAGAGTTGTAAACAGCAGGTCTCATTTATACAGACCTGATCATTCACACCTGAAGCTTGGATAGGGACTCTGCCCAGCCAAGGTCACACAGCGGGAAGGGAACAAACCAGACAGAAACTCCAGTCCACTGACTCCCAGGCACTTCCTGCCCCCACACGAAGCTGGATGCCCTTAGCTTCATAGTCAGTGTAACTTTACATTCATTCCAAATACATTATTCTTTAAAAAAAAAAATCAACAGAATATTCATGGTGTTTAATTTCAACAAGTCTTTCTCTTAAATAAAATTTCTGTACCTATTATAACGTCCTGTGTATTTACTAGAATGTTTTTTTTAAATTTCAATAGAATTATCATGAAAATTGGCATTATAATTTTTAATTCAAATTTTAAAAATGTAAAAGAAAACTTTATGATAAAACCAACTTAACCACTTTGTAAGACATCTTTCTAAAGGAAAGATTATATCCTTAAAATTTCCATTCAAAAATATATTTATTGATGGCTATGGATTCTGAATATTTCTTTCCTCTTAACTATTTCACTACTTTCTAACAAGGAAATAATGGAAATTAAGCTACCTATTATGTGACATAAATGAGAGGTTTTTCTTAACAAACGGGTCTACTTGAGGAAATAGACTGTGACTTCCCACTAGATGGCATTACAGCCACATAATTAAGGACAGGACGGCTCCCAAGAGGACTGATCAACACACAAAGCCACCATGTGGTTACAAAGAGGGTGACTTCATTCTTACCTCAGCTGATTGCAGTTTGCTGTCTATTTATTGGCTACAATGAAGACAAGGCATATTCATTACAAAAGAAAAAAAAATGTTTCGAAAAAAATAAAACAGACTAGTGAAGAGAAAAGTATACACCCTTACTTGCCACCCTAAGAACAATAATTGATCCGTCTTGTGCCAGGAAATATGCAAAGTGCTTTACGTGCTTGATTTCATTTTGCCCCAGTGGAGCGGGGAGGGCCTGGGACCCAGTTACTACTGCTTTGAAGATAAGGAAACTGAGGATCGAAGTTAACTCATTCAGGCTCACACAGTAACTGGGCAAGACCAAGATTCAAGCCTGAGTCAATGTGACACTTCGGGCTGGCCTGTCAAACTCAGCCTGATTGCCAAAGCCAACCACTGTTGACATCGTCCTGCTCCGTGTCTACAAGTATACGCCTGTCTACAGAGATACAAGGCAAAAGTGTTGCCATAAAACCTAGAACATGCTTATGTGATCCCAGTGGTTGCCATAACTTTTAACATTCAAGTAACCCTATGCAAATTCTATGGCACCTACTTACTACATATATGCATGAAAGGAAATAAATATCGCACAGTTAAGTTACCAAGTGTGTTTTCCAGCTTCGTGCCTCTCAGTATATTCAAGGCTTTAAACACACGTGGAATGAAATGAGAGGAATCTATCTGCCAAAACGGCAACAGGCCACACGGAGGAAAGAGACATTTCAAGTGACTTTATAACATACTCCCTTGACTGTACTTCATGAACGAGATATATTTTAAGGATAAAAAAAGAGCTCCAAAGAAACCTTAAATCTCATTCAGTAGTTGTTCTATTAGTAATTATGGTGGTATAGTTGTTCGAAACCATAGAAGTACACTGTGAAATAAAGCAAGAAGTAACTATGTTGATATTATCAGGAATCAGATTTCCAGTGTAAGAGAAATGAGACACAGGTATAGAGTAACAGCTTTAAAAAAAAACCCTGTAAGCTAAATTCAAAGAAGAAGTATATTAGTTTGTGATTTTTAAAAAATATATTTCTTGGGGCGCCTGGGTGGCTCAGTCGGTTAAGCGTCCGACTTCAGCTCAGGTCACGATCTCACGGTCCGTGAGTTCGAGCCCTGCGTCGGGCTCTGGGCTGATGGCTCAGAGCCTGGAGCCTGCTTCCGATTCTGTGTCTCCCTCTCTCTCTGCCCCTCCCCTGTTCATGCTCTGTCTCTCTCTGTCTCAAAAATAAATAAAAATAAAAATAAAACCTTAAAAAAATAAAATAAAAATATATTTCTTAGCTCTGTCCACAGAAATTTCTAGAAATAATGTTATCCTTTCCCCAAGAAGCCATTCTACTCCCTATATTTAGGATTCTTACACTATTGCCTCTAAAAGAGTACCAGTGGATCCACAGGAGAAATAGATGATTCAAGATCTGGGTCAGGGAATGTACCAAATGATCCTGGGACATCTTGTGTCGGAAAGAAAGGAAACGTTCAAAGACTAGCAGGGCCATGTCAAAAGGACACAGTGGCCACTTCAAAGGAACTCCCAATGTTCCAGTTTGGGGACAGTACAAGCATCACAAAAATAATTAGAATTTATGAAAACATTAAGTACGTAAAAATTCCTGACTCCGTGGTGGTACTCCAAAAAAGAGAAACCCAACAAAACTTGTTGTTTCCAATTAGGATGACTGCTTCCCTGACACCTGACTCTTAACACTGATCAATACAGAGAAAGAATCACATTTTTGTTTTTGCCTTTTAAATAGGACCTATAGTTCGGGGAAACCACATAAGTCCAGT
This sequence comes from Panthera pardus, assembly GCF_024362965.1. Lineage (NCBI taxonomy): Eukaryota > Metazoa > Chordata > Mammalia > Carnivora > Felidae > Panthera > Panthera pardus. Next base: position 82,226,139 of record NW_026526788.1, read on the forward strand.
TGATGACAGAGAGCTCTATTTTACAGAAAAATGACAGGTAGCTAATGTCAGTGGAGTGGCCAAATTAGAAAATTTCCAGGTTGCAACACCCAATGGCGTCATTGATTCAGGCAGTGACCACCAATGGAAAATAGGACCCGCGGCAATTCTCACCTAGGGATCCTTTTACCGGGGGAACTGGATTTTTTCTTGTACTGGAGCATCACTCCACAGATTAGTTCTTAACTTCCTTTACAATGGGGAGCTCGAGCTGTCACTTCCTTAACCCAGTGATCAAAATCAGTCAGTGGTAGGGGACCAACCTGGCATCGTGTGCCTGTGGACATGACGGGGTAAAACGACTTAAACAGAATCTATACCAACCTTGAAACTTAACTTCCAGCATAGATGAAATGGAGGGGATATGTTATTACTGGAGGAGACAATCAGACAAATCCAGATTGGAGGACCTCCCACACATCAACTGGACTGCTCTTTTTAAAGAGTCGGTACCTTTAAATAAAAGCTTTGGGGAAGGGAGGCACGAGGTAGGGACTGTTCTAGAATAAAAGAAACTGAAGGCAAATCACGAATACATGAGAGCTCTCATATGTACACATTCTGATTTGAAAAGGAAAAGGCTAATGAGTTATTTAGGAAACAATGGGGAAATTTCAGTATGAAGTGTTTATTAGATAATATTATGGGATTACTGCCGATTTATTAGCTGTGATTATGATATGGTGTGTTGGAGACTGTCTTCTTTTGAAGACGGGTGCTGACATGTTTAAGAGTAAAGAATCAAAAGGTTTATCATCTACATCTAAAGGCTTCAACAACAAAATACCCACGTACACAGAGGTGAAGCAAAGAGCAGTAATTTACAAACTTTAATTCAACATTCTTGTCTGGAATAAAAGTTCAAGTATACAACATGTTAGAGTTTTAAAATCCGTCAGATGTAACTTATTTATTATATTTCAGTATAGCCAGGTCTTTCTTTAATAATTGGAAACGAGGGTCTATCTGGAGAAAAAATGTCATGACTATAAAACCTTTCTTCAGTTACCTATCAAGAATATAGAGAACATAGTTGAGTGTATTTAACTTTTGGAGAGAGACAAATGCTAGCCTCAAGATTCATTCCCTAGAACAGCGGATGATCGATTCATTGAGAGCGAGAGAATACCAACAGACAGTATAAAGCAACCGATCACTACTTAATGCTTACATGTTTTACACACATGATGTCATGTAGTCTCCACAGGAACTCATGATATGGGTACTATTGACTCCCCTCTGCAGATGAAGAAACTGAGGCTTGCGGTGGGGGGTGGGGGCGGCTAGCAGTCTACCTGTTCAGGTTCTTGGGACTACGGCCAACACTCCGATCCCGGTCTATCTGTAGCTGAAGTTCTCACCATCTACATAATTTGCCTGAAAAAAAGTCTGGGCAATCTGCACAGCCCTAATGTCGCTTTAATCTTTTCAGCTAATAATTTCAGGTGTGAACCACCACAGGGCCGTGATGACACAGGTTATGTATTAATTGGGAAACCTAATAAGTCAAAGCACATCCAGCTGGGGCAAAAAGGAACTCAGAAGGAGAATCACTGACCTAAGGTCTGTAGCTGGAGGCCAAGGTTGGGTTGACTTCCCGCCAGGGCTCCTGGCCACAGTGGCCCCTGGCCTGACCCCTGCTAGTGCGAGAAACTGGAAATCCACACGTAATTCCAGAACTTGGGGCATTCTTTGGAAGACAAGGACGACAAAAGTCAAGGACAGCTTTTGTGGTTGCCGTAAATGATCCATTCAAAGACCCCAAAGTCCCTGGAGTTCTCTCCAATTTCAAATGTTTTAAAAAGTTAAGTAGACACCTCCAACCAAGTGCTGTCCTACAAACCAGCCTTGAACAAAAGTGGATGTGCCTTGCTCGGAGTCCCATACAAGGGATGGTGAGAAGTAAGGGCACAGGTGCATGGCCTTGCCCTGGGGAGGCCCAGGCCCTGTGAGAAGCGGGGGTCCTCCTTCTCACTGCAAAGGGGAGTCACTGAATTAGAATGACAGGGTCTTGTTTGTCTTTGCTTCTGTCTCAAGTTTTCTCTTGCGTGTGACAAATTGCCATAACTTAGCAGCTTAAACAATAGGTCGGGTGTAGGCTGGTGTTCTGCTGAGGCTTAACTCAAGGTGTTGGCTACTGTGTCCGGAGCCTCGGACCTCTTCCCAGGTCATTCCCGTCACAGACAGAACTCAGTTCCTTGCGGTTATAGGACTAAAGTCCCTGCTTCCTGGATGGCTTCAGCCTGGGGCCACTCTCAGCTGCTAGAGGCTGCTTCCAATGCTCACGTGTGAAAGGGGATCAATTCAGTTTGGGACACGCTGAGTTAGAGAAGAGGACATCCAAAGGGCTGACCAAAACGGCAGAATCTTTAGTGAATTCAGGAGTTCTCAATTGGGGGTGATTTGGCCCCACAGGGGACAGTTGGCCATGTTATAAGACATATCTGGTTGTTCCAACAGAGGGGAGACTGCCACCATCCAGGAGCGAGACATTAGGGGTGCCGCTAAGCATTCTACGGTGCACAGGCCAGCGAAGAATTATCCCGGCCATTGTCAGTAGTGCTGAGTCTGAGAAACCATACATTACTGGCTGGTACTTAAACCCCCAGAGTGAGGAGACGAGTGGTCCTAAAACAGAGCTCTAAGAGGAGGGCAGGCTAACCCAGGGCCTGAGAGAAAGCTGGGAAATGGGAGAGGCAACCCAGAGAACAGAGTCGAAAGCAGGTAGAGAAAGGGGGGTCGGCTCTGGAAAACCTCAAGAGCTGCTGAGGGTCAAGCAAGGAGGAGTAAAAGTAATCACCTGATTCAGGGAGACAGAGGCCGCTGGAAACTGTGCCTGGACTGAGTGAGCCGTGTGTCCTCCAGCCTGGAGGACTGAGCAGCCAGCAGAGGCAAGGGAGAAGCCAAGAGAGGGAACAGCATCTGGAGAAGACAGAAGACACTTGTCAGCACGGAGAGGACCAAGGTCTGTAACGCGCTGGTGGAGGAGGGGAGGGGAGTGACCACAGGGGGAGGGCTCGGGGAAAAGAGTGAGCACAAGAACTGGGGAGCACAGCACCTCTCACTCGGGGCCACCTCCCTAAATGGTCCACTTCAGGTGGTCCTCGTGCCCCACCTGGCCCCAGTCCTGCTAGGAGAGAGATCGCTGTGACAAAGAGGGACACCTTTCCCGCTGTGGCCAGAAGGAAGGGAGACAGGTGTGTTTAGCTGCAGGGGGGCTCAGAAGTTTTGTGGAGGAATGTTGGGGAGATGGATCCTCGAAGTAGGCAGTGGGGTCACTTTTGAGAATAAAAGGGAAAAGGGGCCAGGGGGTTGAGGAAGGGGTCTAGGTCTGTCAGTCAGGAATCCCGGGCAGGGCCAAGGGCTCAGGGGGAGCTGGGTACTCGGAAAATGAAGACTTTTCCTTCTTATTTCAATTCCCATGAGGGGTCTTGGTTTGTTCATTTTTTTTCCTCTTGGAAAAATTCTCATCAGATTTCCATCCAAGTCTGGCTCAAGTGTTAAAACATTTCTTCCCCCAAATGACTGTATTCTATCTACTGATACTCATTTTATGAGGCCAATCTGTCGAAAGATGCGGAAACTATTACAGTCAATAGAGATGGAATGTAACATTGGGCTCAGAAAGCAAAGAACAGTGATTAAAATGGGGGCATTGCTGTGCACATTGCAATGATTTTTCTAAAGCGAAATTGAGAGAAATTACATGAAGGTTCATCTGATCTCCTTAGAAGTCCTGAAACTCACAAGCGTTAAAGAATTACAATATTAACAGAAACAGAGGCTATTAAAATTAAAGGGGATTTGTTAAGAGCTATCATCTTTTTTCTTATTCCTTTTCATTGTAAGAGATGAGCCACGATGTTCTTTAAAATTCAGTATCTCCGATTTTATTATCACAGTAATCCAGTTAACTGCGATAAAATTAATGCTTCCTCCCAAATCACAAGCCTCCACCAAGATAAATGTCTTCTACATTCAGAGCCTTGGCCAATCCAATCCCTCCCTTTCCCCCTTCCCTCCCTCCCCCCACCCCCCAGGAGTAGAAGCTTCCAGACTCTTCTACAGAAGCTAAACATCTAAAGGGAAGGACCGACCATAGGTCCCATGGATGCAGGCTGTACCCCCACATGGTTGCGGTTCTGATCCGGACGCTCTTTCTCCATTACCCCCATAGTTTGGGTCAAGACCGAGCTGTGTGGCCTCTGTGATGCCCCAGCCTCATGACACACGGTTTCCGGAAAGCTGTCTCCTAACCAGTAGCCATTGCAAAATGTCAGGTGTGGAAACCTGCTTAGACTCTCAGCCAACTAAGTGTTGTTAAGGAGGGCAGGAAGGGTGTGTGCGCGCTGAGACCCAGTTTGCTCCATGATGAACACATCTGAGTCGCACTTTAGAAGATATTCGCTGATGGAAAGACTTCTTTTTTCTTTAAGCTACAGCTTGCCGCATCTATGGAGAGCGGTCCAGGTTTAAAATTGGGAGGACGTACTGAAAAACGCTAAGGTTAGAGGCAGATGGTTCTGGCTGCTGGTTTTTGTTTTTGTTTTTGTTTTTAGTTTATTTATTTTTCACACAGAGAGAGAGAGAGAGAGAGAGAGAGAGAGAGAGAGAGAGAGAGAAACAGAGCCTGAGTGGGGGAGGGGCAGAGAGAGGGAGACACAGAATTCAAAGCAGGCTCCAGGCTCTGAGCTGTCAGCACAGAGCCCGATTCGGGGCTCGAACCCACGGACCATGAGATCATGACCTGAGCCGAAGTCAGAGGCTCGACTGACCTAGCCACCCAGGCGCCCCTCTGGCTGCTGTTTTTGATGGAAGCAAGAAAAGCAGGTGGTGTTTTCCATCCTGAGTACTCCCATCCCCCCTCAGCTGTCCCTGCAGCTATGAGGGGGCCATGGACCCCCACAACCTGTACTCCTTTAACAACAATTAGAAATCTTTGGGGAAGGCGGAGAAGGGCAAGCGGGTACATACTGGCTAGGGAGCCCACCTCAGTGAACCAGCTCCAGCTTCTTCCCTGTCACTGGTTGAGAGTCCCCGGCTTCTACCTTCTAGAAGCCTTAACAACCCCTTGAACCGCCTTTAGGTCACCCATCACTTAAAGGGCAGTTACTTTTAAGTTGGAGAAGCCTCTGTGGCAATAGAGGGACTCTCTCTTCTGCCGTTTGTTAAAACCTTACGTGAATTGGTTGTTTTACATAAAATTTGCAATTACAACCTGAGAGGCCTAAGGCCACACCGACGTAAATGGCTGACTCAAACTGGGACCCTTAGTTCCAAAGTCCAGATCTTTTCCTCCATCCATCCTCAGCCCCAATCCCCTGCCCTCCCCTCTCCTCCCCCTCCCCACCACCAAAAAAAAAAGGAAAGGAGACAGGCGGTAGGATTGAAACTTTGGTCTGTTAAATGAATTTCAGTGTATCTGCTTTGATGATCCACAGACCCCGGATGGAACTCATCTCAATGATGGGCTCTAACGTGGCAGGTGCCGAATTTCCTGGCGACGGGGCCCACCCACTATGCCCGAACCTTGATCACCGGACGGGAACGTTCGCTTCTCCAAGCGCCGGCAAGGAGTGGAACTCGAGTCCCGGAGGCCTCCGCTCTTTCCCAAACACCCCGCCCTATGGGGCCTGGCGCCCCGGGGAGCCCGGAGAGCTGGTGGGGAACTGGGAGGCCGGGAGCCAGGCAGCACCGGGAGCCGGGAGGAGCCGGAGTTGGGGCAGACTCAGCCGGGGAGACTGGCGAGTTTAGGGGTGCGGAGGGAGCTGCACGGGTTTGTGATGTTGGGCGCACACAGACGTCCCCGTCTTTTCCGAGTCCCAAGAAAGCCAGTGGAGGGTTTTGCTAACCACTCACCCTGTCTGTGCCCGAGGCCACTTGCGGGAACAAGCGGTGGGGGCGGCGGCGGGGGGGGGGGGGGTACTTCCTAGGCAGCTGGGGCGTCCGGATCTTCCAGTGTTTCAACTCTTACCGCGGTCTGGTTCGCCTCTGCGCGTTTTTCGCGCGGGGACTCCGTAGGACTCCAGTGCCACTGTCCTGGCCCAGCCAACCCTGGCCTTGGGCCCTCGCGTCTTTCACCGCGGTGACTTTCCTCGTGGTCCCAGCCCCTAGACATCCGTGGGCTCTATCAAGACTCCTGGCCCAGCACAGCGGCCCTCTGCTCCCTGGGGCCCCAACGACACAGGGGCCTGGATGAGGAGATTCTGCAGGGCAGGGTGCCCCGTGGTCGAGCAAGGATGCCGCGCGTTCGACTGGGGGCCTGCGAGAGACGTGGGGTCTGGCAAGGGGCCAGGGCAACCGGGACTGAGGGGACCTAGAGGCCAGATGAGGCGGGGATAGGTGAGATCCCTGGGGACTCTGGTCCGGGGCTCGGGTGGTACTAAGTCGGGGGCACTAAGTCGCGTCAGGACCAGGGAGGGGCTGAAAGCTGACCCCGGGGCGGGGACCGCCCGGGGGTGCCACTCTTCCGACGCTGTGGGGGGAAGGGAGGGGGCTCGCCACGCACACTCACCCGGGAGTGCCCCCCCCCCGACGGCATTTAAAGGGCGGAGGGCGGGGCCCCGCGGGCCGCACCGGGGAACGGCGGGCAGCCAAGCTGGATGGGGCGCCCATGAGCTTCGGCGCCGAGCTTCCCGGCCAGGCCCGGGAACGGCCGGACATGGCCTCGTACCGCGACGGCTCGGGTGCGTGTCCCGTCCCGCACAGCCAGGCCGGGGCCACCGCGCACCCCGTGGCCTACGCGCGCGCCGATCTGGGCGCGGGGGCGGGGGCCCAGTGCCCGTGGCTGAACGCACCGGCTCTCAGCCCCGCGCCCTACACCGCCGGCCCCCGGCCCGCGCCCCCCTACGCGGCCCCCGGCCCGCTCCTCGGCGCCCCGGGCGGCCTGGCGGGCGCAGACCTCGCGTGGCTGAGCCTCTCGGGCCAGCAGGAGCTGCTGAGGCTGGTGCGGCCGCCCTACTCGTACTCGGCGCTCATCGCCATGGCCATCCAGAGCGCGCCGCTGCGGAAGCTGACGCTCAGCCAGATCTACCAGTACGTGGCCGGCAACTTCCCCTTCTACAAGCGCAGCAAGGCAGGCTGGCAGAACTCCATCCGCCACAACCTGTCGCTCAACGACTGCTTCAAGAAGGTGCCCCGCGAGGAGGACGACCCAGGTAAAAAAAAAAAAAAAAAAAAAAAAGGCGCGCCCCATCGTCCAGTCCAGGACTCCGCGGATGCCGGCCGCCCGGCCGCTGGCACTTAGGACCAGCGTGGCTGGGGGCAACCCAGTCCCTCCCGCACCGCACAGCTAGGGGAACTGAGGCGGGAGGAAGGGGAGGAGGGCAGCCTCCTAGACGACCCCGGAACCCGCAGATCCTGGCTTCGGGTCTACTGCTCTGTGCGTCTTGAAAGCTCTGTGCGCTCCCGCGAAGGAAGAACCCGGAAAGCCGGTCAGCTGGGCCAGCCTTGGAGTTAGTCCTCTGGGCTCCAGTGTCCTTTGCTGTGAGATGGGGAAGACCGTGCCTACCCCAAGAACTGGAAAGACAAATGGCATGCCAGTCCGGGAAGCGCTGGACACGACATCGGGGCCGGGCTCCACTGGAGGAGCGACAGCCCCCGTCCAGGTGGCTCTGCTCCCCATGTCTTCTCCCTGGCCTTGAACTTAAAGGGGCTCCGTATTTCTTGGTTGTCGCCCTTCCCAGGCCTTTCTGGGATGTCCACGTTCTTCCCAGTCCGACTGTGGAGGCCGTCGTGGGGGGGGGGGTGGGGGGGGGGAATGATGGAGGGACCGGTGGGGGTGATCTTTTTGAAGTTGACCTCCATTCCTCAAGCGCACACCATGGTCCCCCAAACCCCGTATTTTCCGAGCTGAGCCCTCTCTTCTTGCGCAGGTAAGGGCAATTACTGGACCCTGGACCCAAACTGCGAGAAGATGTTCGACAACGGCAACTTCCGACGGAAGAGGAAGAGGAGAGGAGAGGTGAGCGCCGCCGCAGCCTCGGGAGCCGGGAGTCCCGGAGGAGCCACGGCGCCGGAGCTGGAGGCCCTGGGCGCCGCCTCCCCGGACCTGCAGGCCCCGCCGTCCCCGCCCGCGCCCGAGGCGGCCACCTGCCTGTCCGGTTTCGCCTCGGCCATGGGCGCCCTGGCTGGCGGCCTCGGTACCTTCCCCGCGGGCCTGGCGGGGGACTTCTCAGTCGGGACACCGACGACGGTCGCCGCCCACGGGCCCCGGGCCCCAGGCCCCGCACCCGGCTTCAGTGCCGGACGTCAGACCCCCGCCTTCCGCGTGGACCCCTTCGTCTACCGTCGGGAGGGGACCGAAGTGTGAGGGGGGCCGGGACGTCCCCAGTGCTGTGCGGACGTGCGGAGCTCAAGCCCGGTTCCCGCCTGCTTGGCGCCGCAGAGTCAGCGCCCCAGAGAGAGCGCAGAGCCCCCGGAGCCGCCGAGAACAGACCGAGGCGAGCGCGCGTCATCCCCTCCCCCGCCCCGGTGGCCCCGCTGTCCTGCCTCACCCTCACCCGGCGACCGTTCAGACGGGGCAAATGGGCCGCTCCCTGCTCCCCCTGTTCTTCCAGCTGCTCTGGACCTCGAACCTGTGCTCTCTGGCATCCGCCTTAAAGGGGCGACAGGCTGGCGCTCGGCTCCAGCTTTTAGGAGGGGAGCCTGGCCCGCTCCAAAAAGCCTTCTAGGTGCTTGCGGGAGGGTGGCCCGCGTTCTACCCGCGGCCCATTTCCTCCTCTTCCGGCCCAGCCTGGTCCACCTGGTGGCGCAGGGCCTTCCTTCCTTTTAGGGAAGCGGGCAGGGGGGTTGTGGCGGCGCCGTGGGGCCAGGTAGCTTGTCTTCACCGTCACCAGCACTGTGGCAGCGAGGGGGGAAGGGAATCCCGACTGGGACGCGGGTAGGAGGGACTTTCTAGTGGCTGCAGCTGTGGGTGAAGGCAGGGGAGAGAGCAGCAGGCGGCCAGGGGACTCCAGCGCCTTTCCCTGATGGTGCCTGGCCGTCACCGACCCTGTCCTGGGACCGGGAGCCTCAGGGGACCGCAGGAGCAGTGCCTAGCACCCCAGAGTCACAGGATGGGCTCCAGTTTACTCCCCCACCCCACTCCCACCGGCTCACTCTTGCTCCTTATCCCCCAGTTTGGGCCCAAGCTGCCCCCTGCATGCAGAGGGAAGGGACAGCCTCCTATGTATAAGTGAGCCCACTCTCCCACCTGCTATTTACCCAGAGGGTTCTCTTGGGAGCCTACAGCCATTGAGAGGAGAACTTTTGGCCTCGTACCACACTTGGCCTGGGGCGCCAATCATTCCGGCACCTCCAGGCACCGTGGGTGCTTGGCAGGTGCACCCTCTTTCCCTGAGCCCAGGTGGTTGGAGGAAAACAGGGAGAGAGGAGTTACCTTGGGAGGAGGGTAGCAGATTAGTGAGCCAGACAACCCCCCCCTCCTGGCTGGCAGACTGAATTCAGAATCCAGCTGGCCCCTGGATGCTGCAGAGAGGCCAGAGATTGGGGACATGGATACAACAAACCAAGAGTTGGGGTGAATTTGGACCCTGGGTCACGTCTCCCTGAGCCTTCCTGGTGGCAGACACAGACTTGCTAAGGTCTCAGCATCGCGGGACATCTCGCCGCGGGCTGTAAGAAGGTAAGCAGCACCGACGCCAGATCTCTTTTGGAGAAACACTCCCCAAATGTAATAGACTTAAGACCAGAAAAGAGAAAGAAAATCCTTACCTTATAAATTGGAGAATTTTATCTCAAGCCTATTTTAATAAACTAAGATGCTAAAAACAAACACCAGTATATGTAACTTGAATGTTGTATATGCTGTTTTTTACATTAGAAGAGTTCTACTACTGTTCCCAGCTAACCCCACCAGAGACTCCGAGTTTGCAGGAAACTTAGAAAGAATTAACAAAAAAAGTTTGACCGGGTGCCGGGGTGGTTCAGGTGGTTGAGCATCTGACTTCGACTCAGGTCATGATCTCGCGGTTAGTGAGTTCGAGCCCCGCATCGGGCTCTGCGCTGACAGCTGGGAACCTGGAGCCTGCTTTGGATTCTGTGTCTCCCTCTCCCTCTGCCCCTCCCCCGCTTGTACTCTGTCTGTCTGTCTGTCTCTCTCAAAAATAAATAAACATTAAAAAGAAAAACAATTAAAAAGTGTGGATTTCAAGATACGGGTTTACATTTCACATATTGATTAAATATGGAGTATGTTCATATGTGGTGGGTTTGCACGTTAGCAGCGCTGCCCTGGGGAATAAATGTTCCACTTTCAATCTTTAATTTCCTAAGTGTACCCACTGCAGTCAAGTGGCATTTTTCATTCAGGGAAATAACATGACAGTAATTATTATAACTCTTCAGTGAAGCAGGAAACGGAAGTTGATCGCCATTTTTGCTGCTAGAAAAACGGAGTCAGTGGGCCAACTGGTCTCTAGAAGCTCATCTAATGAGAGCTAAAAAGGACTCTTGACAGGCATGCCACCTTCCTACGGCCCACATGCAGAAATGCCCCTTCATCTGCACACATCTGCGCACACACTCCCACCACACTGTCACGCTTTGGCTACGGTTCTCCAGCAAAAAGCCATAGAAGACAGTACCTAGCCTTGGTACACAAAGGCCTAGTATTTTCAACTGATACTGTGAGAATATCAAGTCTGCATCCAGGGTTTGAGTTCAGACGGAGATGAACACGTGCAAACGTCACAGAATGCAACAGGGGCCAAGTTCCACATCCTAATAAAGTGCAATTATTTCAATAAACCTTTTCGGGTGCCAAATATGTACCAGGCTTTGCATTAGTCCCTTCAGTGAATAGCCCGGGCCCTGTGCTGCCCTCACAGAATCTCCTTCTAGAAGGCGAGACAGAGGCGAAGGAGCAATTACAGCCTGGGTCTTGGTAATTTGGCCTCAAGACGATGACTTTATCATCAAGTCAATCAGCCGTCTCATTTGTGAACACACAATCTGAGTTAAATACACCTCACCGTGTTTTCCACACTCTTAACTCGGGGTGTGTTTGCCTGATTTCTGTTGCATGACTTGATGGTGATAGAGGCCAGGAGTTGAGCCCTGTCCCAGGCTGGAACCAGTCCCGTTTGCTCCCTTCTCTGCAGCATCTTTTAGGAACCTCATCATAAAACCCGTGCTCTTACTAGAAGATCTATCGTCTGCTAGTGACAGAAGGCAGCAGCTGTGGTGACCAGAGCTGGCCCTTCCTCAGGGCCCCTGGGTACGAGTTCCTTTCATGCATCCCTGTATCCACCAGTTGAAATTTGGGGAACGCTTTCTCTTTTAATCTAATATACAATTTTCTAAACAACATTATTCAAGGCAAGTGGCCTGGCACCTACCATGGGCTGACTTATTTCTCTGATCAGCTATCATCAGTAGCTGAACACAAAGAATGTGAAATATTTTTAGTTTCACTCAGCTCACGGAGGGCAAATGAATAGTATATTAAATTGGATTTTCATTTAAAGAAATCAGATTTGTATCCCTGCCTTAATATAGAGCGTATTGAACTGCTGAGTCATTGAGGCTTTCTGTAACCCGCAAGAACCACCCATCCGTCCATCAGACATCGATTGGACATCAAGGGGACAATCAGTCTGTTAGCCGCTAAACGGACATGATCTCATGAAGCCTTTACAGCCACCCAGCGAGGCAAATGTGATTATCCCCATTTTCCTGATACGGAAATTGGGGCTCTGACCTATTAAGTGACTTATTTCCCAGAGGCTACAGATCACGCTGAGGGGTGTCAGCAGGAAGCTACCGCCCCTCCTCCCCTGACTTCTCTGCCTCCTCATTTCATCATTCAGGCTCCAGGGAGATCTCACTTTTCAGGAATCTTTCCCTGGCGTCTCTTCCAGCCCTGCTCTGCTCCTACAGCCTGTGGAGAGGTTACTCCACACACCCGCAGATTGTGGTCTATGTGGGGAGCAGCCTGGCCCCTTTATTTCGCAGTAATATCCCCAGCATATGCACCCAAGTGGTAGCATTTGAATGAACGAATGAATGAGTGAGTATGTGAGTGTAGGTGTCCCCGAAGCTTTCCATGCACTCTCCATCCCATCATAGACTCCCCCCAACCCCCATCCCCTATGATGGGCCTGATTCCTCCCTACACAGGGTCAGGCCTTCTTCTGGACCCTCCAGATACAAAGATGACTGAGACAGTGCCCTGGGGACGCCTGCCATCATGCAGAGTGAGCTGTGCTGCAGGGCTATGTGCTGAGAAGGCGTGGAGGTGGGGGCCGGGGGGTAGGAGAGTTCAGAGATTGTATGATGCCAATAAGGTTTGGTTAGTCTGCATGAGCTTCCCTCTTGGATCATGACACAGATGATATTCCAGAGAATAGAGCTGACGCTTGGTGGCCGCACCTTGATCAGAGGTTAACCACCCAGTCCTTTATCGGAGGGCCGCTTCCATATTGGCCAGTGATGCCCAGGCATTTTCCAGGCCGCTCTTCCCTTTCACCTCTGCTCCCCCCAGAGCTAAGTCTCCTTGTCCAGCTGAGCAAGGCTCAGCTCCCAAGGTGGAAGGGAGAATTGGAGGGCGGGAATCGCGTGATGCTTCTGGGTTCCTTCCACGGGGTCTGGGCTTAACAAGACTGAAAGATGGGGAGAGGTAAAGAATGTGTGTGCCACAGGTAATTTTCACTACCTACTTCTAGAAGTGTGCAGAGGTCTGCCTGCCTCCTGGCCCTTAATCGGTTCCAGCAATCCATCACTGTGGCCGGCCCGCACGTGTGCACGCACCAGCAGTTTGGCTCTGCCTGGGGCGAACATTAACTTCTGCACCTGACCCAAGCAACCTGCTCCCTTTGACTGGACCTCACCTTGCCGGGTCCACTTTACTCCGGGAAGCCTGAGGGCAGGTCGGCGTAGGGGGAGATGAACTTCGAGAGTAGAATTAATACTTTAATGGAAGGTTTCTGTTTCAGGGTTCTTGAGAAGTATGGTGCTTAATTCTTTATGCTGTATTTGTTTGTTTGTTTGTTTGTTTCGTTTTTGTCTTTGTCATCCTGAGTGGAAGAGGACAGTTCCGTTGCTTTATTACATTGCCTTTTTTTTGATTTTTTTAAATTGTTAAATTCCTGCTAAAAAGAATAAATCACATCATATAATTTAACTGGAGAATATTAAAAACCATCGGTCGCATTAAATAGCACAGCATAAGAAAGAAGTTATTTTAAAAAAGGAAGGAAGGAAAAGCTTTTAAGTGATCATTTGTTATAAAATTCCTTTTTGGGCATATAACGGACGTATAACTGTATCCGTTTCAGGTGTACAACATAATGATCCCCTATTTGGGTGTATTTTGAAGTGATCACGTTAAGTCTGGTTACCATCCATCACTTCACATAATTAACAAACGTTTTTCTCTTGTGATGAGAACTTTTAAGATCTCCCCTCTCAGCAACTTTCAAATAGACAATACAGTATTATTAACTATAGCCCCCATGCTGTATGTTACCTCCCCATAACTTATTTTATCTCTGGAAGTTTGCACCTTTTAACCTTCTTTATGCGATTCTTAAGAGATTTATTGCTCCTAACCTTTTATTTATTTAATTTTTTTCGGTCATTTACTATTGCTTTAATTTTTTTCTGCGGTGCCCCAGTTGGTATCCGTAACGAATGGAAGATACGCAAGAAACACAAGAAGTCCACATCGATAACCCTTCTTTATTAACCAGATTTCTCTTTCATCAGTGCCAGGAATATTTTTTCATTTCCAAGGTTTCAGAGCGTAAGTCTGTTGGTACACATCGCGCTATTTATGCGTTTATTGCAGGCACAAAATTAAAATGAGATTTATAACAGGAAAAAGTCATACGTTTTCAGGTAACTAAGTAAGATGGATGTTACCACATTCCTCTGACCTCTCAGGAGGGACCCCACTCTTGGGCTCAGGTTTCACACGGACTCATTCATACAGCAACCTCAAAGCGCCCTTGATGGCCTAATGGGGCGTCCTGAGTCCAAAGGACTGTCCGCGTACGCGAGCGTGAGTGACGAGCATTCGCTGGGACGGCACACTCAGTTCACCACCTGCTGGACCAGCCTTTCACCGAAAACCAGACAGTCCTGTGGCCATTGGGAAATAGAGACGTTCGGTTTAGAGGTGACCAAATCAAATGCTTCGTAAATGCTTCCACACAACAGACTGAGTGAAATCTCCGTGGGAGGGCAAAAGTGTAGTGCCGGGCTCTGGAATTCAAGAGCACAGAGCCCTGCAGTCGGAACGAACCAACTTAGATGCAATGACGGGGGCTCGGGTGAAGTTCGTGGTGGTGCTGCCAAGAGCTCCATCAGTAGGAGCATCATGGGCACGTGTCTCCTGAAGGCTCATATGCAGGGGAGGTATTGTTAACTCAGCTCTACAAACGAAAAATCTAAGGCTGGGAGAGGCTCAGGGTCTTGCCCACAGGGGGTGGGGCGGGAGGCCAAGGTTGAAAGCCACACGTGTCTGACTCCACAGTCCGTGGTCTTCCCGTCGTCTCCACTTGCCTTTCCTGTAACAGACAGAGGTGGCTGAGAATTTCAGTGTCTGTGGTCCTCAAGCTCGGCTCCTGAGAACTGAATCCCTTGTGTCCCATTCCCGTGAAAGATCAGGCACAGGACAGAAACGTGACCAACCTTCGGACTTCATTGTGAGAGACACGAGCCAGTAGTCATGCTCTTTGAAAAAAAAAATTAAAATATGACCAACATGTCTTTACTATAAAATATAATATAGTAGGTATGATTTTTAAAATTAAGGGAAATCACTAAATGAATAGAGATACGATCTATAGCTTCCAAATAGGACGGAAGGAACAAAAACATTACAGACGGCAGGAAGTTCCAAGTTATTTATCATATCTGGCCCACCACCTGCTTTTGTGCGGCCCATGGGCTAAGAGTGGTTTTTTCCCCCATTGGTTAAAAAAGAACACACACACAAACCAATGTGACACGACACATGAGAATTACATGAAATTAACATTTCAGTCCCCCTAACTACAGATTTATTGAGCACGGCACGCCTATTTGTTCACATGCTGTCCATGTGGCTTTGGCAGTGGAGCACCGAGCATCGCAGACCACAGCTGCATTGGACACGAACACGGCTACCGTGGCCTCACGCTGCAAAGCCCAGGGACAGCCCCAGCGAAGCCTCTTGACCACCGCCTGTGTTGACATGCCAAGACTTTTTTTTTTTTTTTCCCATTGCCAGTGCAAGCCCATCATATGAAAACAAGAAAAGAAGACAAGAGTGGACTTCAAATGCTGAAATTTTAAGGCACGGGAGTTGGATTATTCCGCTACTGAGTTGCACGGCGAGGCACCTGTGGGCATTGTGCACTAACGCCATACATGTGCTGAGGACACACTCTACACCAGAATCGCTACGCACAGCACTTCCTCGTGCAGGACGGCTTTGCTCAGAAGAACTGGAAAATTCACAACAGGCCCTATCAGCACAGCCAAATTGCTTCACAAAAATAAAAGAAGATGAAAACAAGGCTGCCATCACGCACGGTAAATTTCCGAGTGTCTCATTTGTCACACGGGCAAGGAAAGCCGTTAAGTCACGATACATTCATTAAAGGGGATCTGGTGCAACGGTTGAAAAATGCGCCCACAAATTATGTCCAGAAAAAAAACCTAAACTTGTTTAAGACGATTAGCTTTTGCCATCAATTGTGTTCTATTATAATTATTATTATAATTTGAATGTCATCAAAAACTTTGTGGAAATTTGTTTTCTTTCTTGTTATAGAAGTATCAAAAAATACCCTCAGTTTTGCCCCTTGGCCTGCAAAGCCTAAAATGTTTACCGCCCGTCGTTTACAGAGAGCAGGTTGTTCACACTTGATTTATCAGATAATAGGAAAGGAGACTGGGAAAGAATCATTAAGAGCAAACACAAAGTCAGATATAGACATAAGCCCAAATATGTGATCAATTATAATAAATGTAAAGGCGAAACTGTTCCAATAAGGACAGAGGACTGGATTTATTTTTACTGCTGTTGCTAAGAAATGTACATAGAAAAACCTTTACGGAAAATTAAAAGTGAAGAAAGTAAAAGACATAATGGCCATATTTTAACCAAAAGAAAGCTGGAATGGTAATATTAATACAAAATAGAATTTAGGTGAAAATATATTGATATGGGTAAAAAAGAAATCTACATAGTAACAAGTCCACGTCAAGAATTTATAAAGGGGCGCCTGGATGGCTCAGTTGGTTAAGCGTCCTACTCTTGATTTCGGCTCTCATGGTTCGTGAGCTTGGGCCCCAAGTGTGCCCTAACAGTGAGAGCCTGCTTGGGATTCTCTCTCTCCCTCTCTCTCTGCCCCTCCCCTGCTCATGCTTTCTCTCTCTCTCTCTCTCTCTCTTTCAAAAATAAATACTTAAAAAAAGAATTTATAAAGAATATAAGTCAATGACAGTATTTTCTCATAATTCATTAAGAAAAACTGACAGGAAAAGACACATTTGACAATTCCACAGAGTAAGTGATCTGACCCACTTCTACCTAGCTCAAGCAGACACACACACACAGGTTCGTACCATTGTGGACTTGAACATCAAAATTACCCAACCTGATATAACATAGATAATAGAACCATATGCTAAAAATGAAGGTAGGCATCTAACGCACGTGTTAGTTTATCAGTTAACCACAGGCTCCATCTCAGAGGGCAATTTCCACAATGATAGAAGGACTTTGTCACATGTTCTCTGTGACATGTTCTCTGACCCTGATGCAACTAAATTAGAAACCAGAAATAAGAGATCGTTAAAAAACTGTCTGGATATCAAAATAAATTCTTAAAATTCTTAAAAATTTTCGTGTGTTTAAAAAAGAAATTGGGGCACCTGGGTAGCTCAGTGGGTTGAGCTCCTGACTCCTGATTTTGGCTCAAGTCATGATCCCAGGCTTGTGGGATCAAACCTTGTGTCAGTCTTTGAACTGAGCATGGAGCCTGCTTAAGATATTCTCTCTCTCTCTGTCTCTCTCTCTCTCTCTCTCTCTCTCTCTTCCTCCCTCTGCCCCTTTCCCCTGATTTTTCTCTTTCTCCGTCTCTCAAATAAACAAATAAATAAATAAATAATTTTTATAAAGGAAATTGAAGTGAACAATCCTGAAAATGCTTGAGAGACAGTCGTTAAGATAAATGTTTGGCATTATCTATTTTTGATGAATTTATTTAGAAAAACAGGGAATATAAAAATAGTTGAGTTACGTGTTCAAAAAGAGGCACTAGAAAAGAGAAAATACGTTAAAGAAACAAGAAGGAAGGAATCATAACAGTAAGACTAATGAAAAGGAGAGAACAAGAGAGGTAGTCAACAAAACCAGGCCTCAATTCTTTAAAAAAAATCATATGGATAAAGTGGGAAAAATGTTCACAAGGCGTATCAGCCAGAAAAGAAAAAGGAGGTGTTTCACCAAGCCATCCTAGGAAGCATGGGCACTGCCCGTCCGTTTCCCCTCCTTACCGGGAAGGTGTGGTTGTCCTCTGAGGCCCAATCCACGGGCCTTCGCCCAGGTGCTCCCAGGGACCTCCCTGGCTCGAGACTGTTGCCTCACTGCCTCCAGACAGGTCATGTGGTATTTGAGTCTGCTTCTTCACACTTGACATCACTCCTGAGCTCCAAACATGTACATCCACCTGCCTCGCGGCCATCAGCATATTGATGACCTCCATGTACCTCAAGTCCAATGTGTCCCAAGCAGAACTCATCATCTGAGAGATAAGACTTTCAGCACTGAGACAGGAACTGTATGGTTTTGGGGGGACTAAGAGGCTGCTCAGGAGCAGGGAATGTTGGTCCGGAGGAGACAAAGACCATGACCTCCTTTGAGACTCAAAGGAAGGAGCTGGGGGTCAGGGGGCAATTCCCATGGGAGGCTCTATCTTCTCTGAGAAACAAAAGATGAAGCCAGTCTGGTGAGAGGTAGAAGTAAGGAGGGAATGAATGAGTTAAGCAGGAAGTGGTCTTGAAAGGAAAGGGGCCAGGGTGCCTGGGTGGTGAGTCAGTTGAGCATCTAACTCTTGATTTCAGCTCAGGTCATGGGTAGGTGCCAAAGAATACAATGGCAAATAACAAAAAGGAGATAAATAAATGTCCCTGAAGGTTTTGGGGACAATCAACAAGATTTCAGATGAAGGCGGGGACAGGTTCCTCAGGTCTGAATCCCGGTATCAGACAGAGAGACAGAAGCAAGGTCTCTTGCAAGGTCCCACCCAACACCTAAAGATCTATGTCAAGGATCTTCAAATAATTTTTTCCAGCTAAAAACTTAAAGTTGTATTGGTTTAAAGTAGTTTAAAAATTCAAGCATTTTAGATCCAGAAAGACCCTTGAGATCATTCTTTCAGGGGCGGCTAATACATTGTGCTCCTTACTTCCAGGGCAGACATTAGTAATCACGGGGCTCTTATCTTCTCCGTCTGGACTCTTCTTCAGCATCTTTCTCATCATTGTCCTTCAGGAAGCCATTAGGAAGCCTTCAGGTAGCCAACGCTTCCAGAATTCACAAGTGGAGTTACGTTTGTTTTCAGCCATGATAACACAATGCATGGATTCTAGGTTTCTCAGCTCAGTCCGCCATTTTGTCATGCTAATGTACCGTGGAAAGGTAACCTACCCGCCCCAGGGAGTGGTCATTCATATTGTCAAACATTTTTCTCTCTTCCACACAAAAAGATGTGGCTTTTTTATTTTTCGTTTGGGAACACGTAACCCTCATCCACGTCTTACTGTCCGACAAGCTGGAAGTAAACAACAAGCAATAAATATTGATTTCTGCAACAAGCACCAATACGAAAATTGAAATGTTTGATTTAAAATTTTTATTGCACAGATGTTGCTATTATAGAATGGAAGAATCTGCCCTTCTCACTGACTTTTATCTTCATGTAGGCCTGGAGGTGACCTGGCTGATTTCCAGGTTTGTCCCTGTTCACTTGATGTTCTCATCATGGCCTCATCGAGTACACACTAAGTACACAGTCAAATGTTGTGTTAACCAAACATATAGGTTAGGAAAAGTAAACAATCCCATGCATCTTTAAATGTTTGTTTGTTTCATTTCACATGTTTTCATTTCTTGAATATATTATCTGACTTAAATGTTTAAGGCCCAACGCGAAGGAACCCCAAGTATTCACTGAGGAAGACAATAGTGGGATAAACAAAATCTCCATTAATGTGTTTTAAAATTGACTCAGACACGCCTCATAAAACAATAGACAGCAGCTTCTGGTTAATTAAGCTGGAGCCATGTTACTTTTTAAATAGTTGAGAGGGGAAAAAACCAGGCAGATTCCCTACTCTTTCCCTGCATTGATGTTGTTATATTGGAGGGGCTTGACTAAAGTTTATCAAAATTATGAGCAGGTCTATATATTTCTTCTCTCAGCAAACAATGACTGGGTGCTCAGCGTATACTTGGAAGTCTACAAGAGTAGCATGCAGGAGAGTCAGGAAAGGGATTAAGTAAATCAAGGGGGGCCAAGAACTTGGGAGACAGGGTTATATCCATCTCCATGGCAGTGTGTGGCCCAAGAAATACTTCATTATGAGGAGCCCCAACTCATGGACCCTGGAAGGTTGAGTAGAGGGTCCCACGTGAGCTGGGTGGGAGGCACTTCTGGTAGCAGAAGCTAGGCAAGCACGGACCTAGGAATCTGGAAACAGCAAACAGATATAGGGGGTGGCTTTAGTCAAAATCTTGATTTCAAAAAGAATCAGAAATCAAGTCCAAAATGGTGTTGCTACTCAACGGGAGGAAGAAGTCAGGTTAACCACTCAGGAGAACTTCTCAGGGAAAGGACTGATGGAACTAGAATTCTATCCCATGTGAAACTTGGCACACATGTGTCCACCGTGACCCAAAAAGACCACTTTGGGGTCCAAGCTCTGGCCGCAGTCTCTGGAAACATGCCATGCCTGGTCTTTTAGCCGAAATGACAAAAATCCTACTGACTCCTCCCAGATCCACTGGTGGAGCGGTCACTCAGTTCAGATTTCAATCAGTGGTTCTGTTCTTCTGTGTTTTAGCAGAGGCACTTTCTGTGGCTTCCCCAAACACCTTCCATTAAAACATCTGCCTAACAGCTCCCCAGTGTCCTTGTGTGGTCTCTGCAAAAACAACCAGAAGCTCGAGGCACCTGAGTCCAGGTAAAGAGCACCTCTGTGACATGTGACATAACAAAAGGCAATGGATGTCCCCCAAATCGTATGATGTCAATGTGTTCATATCACATGTCAGGTCAGGTCACCTTTTCTGGGTCCCCTTTTGGGGTGAATCCTTCCCCCATCAATGGGACACAATCACTTACTTCGCTATGACCCCCTTTGCCCCCATGTGCCTGTCCCACCATACTGAGACTTAATTGTTTATATACCTGCTTCCCTAGTCGGTCATTTTCTTGCAGGAAGAGCCTAGAACTTGTGCTTCTCCATCAGCCAGCATGCAGCTCTGTCCCTGGCATCCAGAAGATACTGTAAGGGTTTATTTTGGACTTATCTTACCTGCCACCCTTTTTCTTTTCTTTCCTAAGCTGAGATGTTTCTGACTCATTGCTGTATCTTCTCTGCTCCTGCCAAATACCTTGGGTCCCCCCACAACTGAGCATCTCTTCATTCCAGGCCCCAAACTAAAATTCTTTCTTCACCGGAGAAGCCTGCTACTGGAAACATGACCCCGTTTCTAGAGAATTAATATTTTAATTCCACTGTCAGTCATACGTTTATTTTACCTCAATTTCAACTGGGTCCAGGCAATTTTCGCGGGTGTGTTTATTCTGTCTGTGGACTGACACGCGGATTTTCTGCGAATAATGAGCCGACAGTCAGATGCCAGATAAATACTGTTCTGTTTTCTTTTTGATTCACTTCACCACTCGGGCCGTGAGTGGCATCACCATGACGTGGCTTGAGCCCACCTTTCATATACTTAACTGAAGATAATCATAATGTTGACCTTACAGCTTCTAAAGGTTTACAGTGATCAAGTTTTATCGTTCTCTTTTGAAATTAGAAGGGATAAAAAAATGAGACACCGTTTCTCCCGATGTCATTTCTCTGGGGAAATATCCTTCATTTTTACTTAGAGATAGGTTGATAAACAGCGGAAATCAGACGTCCATGGCTACAAAAACCTCTTTTAAACTGAATTTGTATGAAATGCTCGGGGTAGCGTTCTGCAGCCGCACTGGCTGAAAACCAGCCTTCCTCATCTTCTTGCTTGTCTAAACAGCAATGGCGTGTACCCGGAGGATCAGTCCGGTGGTGATGCCATGTGCTGGTGACAGGCACAACTGGTGTGGGGGATGCGCTCAGGTTGAAGGTTGGTTCTGTCTTCCCTGCAACCCAACTTCCCTCCCTCAGGCGAGTCCTCAGAGAGCTGGGGTCACAGTGTTTCTATTTCATTTCCCTCCCCAGCCGAAGGCTCTGTGAGTCACGGGTGCGCTGTTCCAACCTCATTGGAGCCTACAAAGAGGAGCATTTCATTCTAACAAGGGGGCTGAAAACAGCGTTTGCTGTAAGATGCCAGGCCCACCACCTACAGGCACCGCAGGGTGAAATTTCAAGAAGGTCCCAATCTATCCAGTCGCACAATCATCCATAAAGTGTGCCTCTCTCTTGATGGTCTTCGTTCTCCCAGGCAGGTTGCAAATGGCCCTCTAATGAGCACAGAGCGTGAGGCAGCACCAATGTGGTCTTTCTCCTGTACCCCGTTCAGCATCCTACTGACAAACCTCTAATTTTGGAGAGAATACATTTCCGAAAAGCATAATCAGAGGAAGGTTCAGCTGAACCATGCACATTCCTGCACACTTCGCGTAAGATCCAGAAGTCTATACATTTTTATTCACTGTGCGTCTAACCGAGTCTTTGAAAGTTTTATACAATAGGAACACAAAACTGGGAGAAGTTTTTTAATGACCTCTTGCTTTCTTTCAAGCATCATCAAACACCAGTTTGGCACAAAGTTCCTTGTTTGAGCGAAAGAGAAATTTGTCATTATTTTCCCTTGAATCATTACTATCTCTCAGTAATGAATGTGAGTCATTATCGTTGAATTGCTCTCGTCTCTCCAGCTTGGGCCTGGCTAATGACTGCAGCACTCAGGACAGAGGCTGTGTGGCAAGGAATAGAATAAGAGAGGAGAGATTCAGTCCCACAGCCGGCAGGTAACTAAGCTAATCAAGATGCCTGAGATATCAGCTCGAGTCAGGTGGGCGCTCTGCCCCACCAGCCACATCTCTTCCTACCCCGTGATTTGTACCATGGCTGAGGCTGGTTGTCCCAAACAGAGGTCACCTCATTCACCTCTGGAAATACCTAGGGGCACCAGAAAATGGAAACTTTGCCTAGAACTCAAATTCCCCTGGAAGAAGCAGGAAAGCCTTTCCAGCTTCAAGCACCAAGGCCCTTCCTTGGGAAGCTGCTTTCCCATTAATCCATCATTCCTTCTCTTCCCGCAGGGCTTTCTTCCTAATCCCAACAGTTAACCTTGTTTCATTCTTCCTTGTGTGTTGACTCCATTGCCTTCCTGTCTCCCTAACGGGATTGCCGACTCCCTGTAGACAAAACTGGCCGATTCGTCTTCTTATTCCCAAGACCCAGGTATGGTGCCTGTTGGTGGGCTCTCAGTAAATACAGGACAAGGTATCTAACTGTGTAGTGTTCATGCCAAGAGTAATCGGACACCAGCGGAGGCCCTGGACACTCCCTTTGTATTAACAGAAGCTTGCTTTTCATCTCTAAGTTGATAGGGAAGAGGGGGTCCTTGATTCTTCTTTGGAAGCTCCCCTCTCCCCAAGCAATTCTCTTATAAAGAGATGTCTTGGGACCACCACTCAGACATTCTGTGTGGCCTCTAATTTGCCTAAGAGGGGCTGGCAAACTTCAAGGTCAGTGGAGAAGGGCGGTCCCCACCCTGTGTCTCCTGTACCCCTCCCCTGACTCCCTCCAGCTCACCCACGTGGGCAGCTCCAGGTTGGTGACTCCTGGCACTTGGCTTAACACCCTTCAGTACCTCCTTCTTCCCCTGAAACCCAGTTTGCTGACTCCTCCTATAGGATTCTGTCTCTTCTCAGGTCACACTGGCATGCCTTAGTCTATACGGTACAGCCAGGCAGCCATGCTGGGCCTACTCTGTCCATTTCTCTCCTGCCTCACTGATTTTGCACACACAGCTTTTTCTACCCGAACCCCCTCCCTGGCACACCCGCTGCGGTCATCCTCAAGACCCCACTCACTTCATTGGCGTTTACACCCTCCGGGAAGCCCCTCTGGGTTTAACCTGTTCTTTCCCTTCACAGCCATGACTTCGTCTTGTGGATGGCTCAAGAGACACTCCGTTGCTCTTTGAGGGTGGGGTCACGCTGGGATTTTTCATCACAGTATCACCTGGAAATACCACATGAGCCAAGTCCAGTCTATGGTCTGCTTCTCTACAGCCCTGAGTGAAGAATGACTTTTACGTTTCTAGAGGGTTGGACACAAAGCCACGCAAACAAACAAGCAAGCCAACAAAAACAAAGAATGTGCGGCAGAGACCGTGTGGTTCGCAAAGCCTAAAATATTGACTAGCTGGGCCTTTACGGGCTGTGCCAGCCTCGGCCGAGGACACTGGTTACTCATCCAGGTCTTGCTTGACAAATGACTATAGCTGCGTGCAGGTGGGGCTGTGCTTTTGGGGGTGGGGGAGGCCCTTTAGTTCTCAATAGTAGCTTGGCAATGATTAAGCTTAGATGCTGGGAGTGACAGTTGGAAGCTTCAGGAAGCTGTCTTTGACACAGGATGAAAGTATTTAGGGGATGGCAGAGAGACACCTATCTTGTAAGTTTGCATTTGAAACCACCAGAGACATTTTCTACAAGGTGCTGGGGGTGGGTGCATTTTCCTGTTTGTAGGGAGCGCCTGGGACATAGTCACATTTTCAGAGGAAAAGAGGAAAGGGAGAAGGGTCTAGTGCATTTACTTATTTATTTATTTAGAGCACGAGCAGGGCGGGGGGGGGGGGAGAGAGAGAGAGAGAGAGAGAGAGAGAGAATCCCAAGCAGGCTCCACACTCAGCTTGGAGCCCAACGCAGGGCTCGATCCCATGACTGCAAGATCACGACCTGAGTCGAAATCAAGAGTCCAGCGCTCAACGACTGAGCCACCCAGGGGCCCCTGGTGCGTTTATTTCGAACTTGACCTCATTATCACAGGCATCTTTGGTGAACTACCTCTGTACATCCTGAGATCCTATAATCAACATTTCCATGATTTCATATGGTTTTTCTAAAACATGTTTTTCCAGCTTCAGAGTTAACATAAGCCTTTGCTTAAAAGGTTACGTTCCTGAGAAATTAAAACAGGCTCTGCGGTAAAATAATTTGACATTTCGGGGAGCCATTTCTGCTGCACGCAGAATGTCAAGAAACACAAAAGAGAATCTCTAATTAATGATAAGGAACAGAAAACAGCCACGTTTATTTTTAAGTCCGTTGCTGCAAACCTGATTAGTCAGATAAACAGCTTTCGAGTTCAGCTCACCGGGTGATGAATATTCTGTCTCCTTGTCTATTTTTCTCTTGCAGGGAGAGAGAGCTATTTTCCAACACGGCTCACTAACAAACAAAATAAATGTTGGTCCTTCGGATAGTTTTCTAGGCTTTTGACTGCGTTTCATTGTGACTTATCATTTTGTTCAAATAAAAAGCTAAAGAAGAATACAGGAATAGCTCGGGCAGCGGGATTATACGGAGGCTTGGAGGCAAGAGAGAAGCTGGTGTGTTTTAGGGAGATGAAAGGTTGGTTCGGCATGGCGCCCAGCGTGGGGGGAGGATGAACGGGCTGGAAGGCTAAGCAGGGGTCGTGTCCTCTCCACAGTCAGGACTTGACCCGGAAGGCAAACCAGCAAAGGAGCGGATGCTTATGGTAACCGGAGGGGCTGGTCTAGTGAGGAGGGAAGTGTGAAAGTGGTTGTGCTTCCTTGCTTTTGCAAACAATTATGGTAGAGAGGAAAGGGTGTGAGTGTTGACTTCACTGCACTGGCTCTATGTTTACAACATCAGGATGACTTTGGGGCAATTGTTGATTTCATGAACATTCTGCCTTGCAGGTTTTCTGGGAAGGATGCACAGGGAGCTATACTCAAAGTGCCCGGGAAATGCTTGGCATCCCGCAGAGGCATAGCACAAGGTTCCATATCCTGAGGTTCCAGACCATCTCTAAAACTCCCTCCATTTGTAACAAGTATAACTGGCATACTAGGTGCCAGCCTTCATTCTAACTGGTGTTGTTTTACCAATTAATTTGTGGAACCCTCACACCCTAGGAACTTAGGACTTATTGATTCTTCGTGCATGAGGAAACTGAGGCACGGGGAGGTTGAGTAACTTGCCCCAAATGACGCAACACCTAAGTGTAGAGCTGGGATCTAAACCCAGATGGTCTGGCCTGAGTCCTCCCACAAGCACTAAACCGGTTGGCCATGATTCATACGTGACCCCTCTGAGCTCTACAGACAACCTCTAAGGGAGATACATTGTTTTCATCATGATTTTTCACATGGGGAAGTTGAGGCTGACGGCCTCAGTGGCTGGTCCCCACCTGACCATTTCGCAGAGACGAAGCCACGCCAGGACTTGGATCTAAGCCAGAGGACAACTCTTGGCCCTTCCCACCGCCCGGGAGGCCTACTTTCCTAAGAGGAATCAAAAGCAGATTCTGGTTTAATCACTAGAGTAGACGTCTGTTCGCCGGTCTGCTAAAACATGGTATCACTGAAGGATATTTCAAGAACATCTCTCTGTGAGCTTGGCGTCTATTAATACTCATGGTCTCCAGGTATCCCAACACTTCAAAGTCACAGGAGCTGTGGCTTACGCATATGATTTATACATGTATTATTATTTGTACATATATTACAAATAGGCTTGTCTATACCACTTACACATAATGTTTGATAATGACTGTGAATCTCTAAACCAGCCTCGTGTTCGAAAGAAAGAACACAGCAGTACGTGGTGATTTATGAGCCAGAAAAGACAGAAGGCAGATAAAATATGTGTGGGTTTACACATATATGTGTGTCTTCTAACCCTGGAAAAAATGTGGTCTGAAAGGACACAAATATTAACTGCTCGAGTTCTCTATGAGATGAGACACCGAACCAGGGGCCACTAATGCCATTAATAAATTATAGAAGTGAAAAGGCAGGCGTGGAAACCCCTTGGAACCAGGCAGGCCTGTGGAGAGCTTCCTCACCCCCTACCCGTGTCTGCCTGTCTCATTACTACTGTATAACCTGACCTGTCTTCGTGCTTTAGGACTGGGCTTAGCACAGAGCCACACATCACCCTGGCTGGACAGTTACGAGAGACGCTCTCAAAGGTACTAATAACAAAGAGGGACACGATGACCGTAATCATGCTGGGAAACCAAAATCACAGCTCTTTCTTTTCCAGAAGATATCTAAACCATGCCCCAGCAGCTTCCTGCTGACTTTAAAGTAACCCAGTGGGAAAGCTGTGAGGAACCCGAGCTATTCCACGCTTGTGAAATTTCCCACCCTTTTGATGGTGAGAAGAGGGCGTATTAGCAGAGTTTTCCTTTTATACCCCCCAAACTTCATGCTGATTATTTACCAATTAAATGCACAAGAAAATCAATTGGAAAGACAGTCATTCTGAACTATCGAGTGTCAGTGTGGTTCAGTTACACTACATCAAGACCTTTTATATAGTTGGAGGCAAAAATTTCTAACGAGCCCTTGATGTTTTTCAATGCTTGTGAAAATGAATAAGAGACGTAAATGTAAAGAAAATGAAACCTTGTAAGTACAAGACAAAAACATGAGTGACTTTGCCTACCACACGGGTTGATACAGGTTGAGTGGGGAAAACCCCAATCCAGAATCAATAGCAAAAAGGCTGACGAATGCGACGTCACAAAAAAGTTTTTACACGGCAAAAAAAGTAAGCTTACAGTGTGTTGATGTACAAAATATTCTCCTTCGTAGTAAGGCTCTTTGCCTTTAAATCTGTTTTGTGCGATATTAATGTAGCCACTTCTGCTGAAA
The DNA here is from genome assembly GCF_024362965.1 of Panthera pardus. Classification (NCBI taxonomy): domain Eukaryota; kingdom Metazoa; phylum Chordata; class Mammalia; order Carnivora; family Felidae; genus Panthera; species Panthera pardus. Next base: position 82,253,260 of record NW_026526788.1, read on the forward strand.
AGTTTTCATAGGACATCTCTTCCGGTGTTTAACTTTCAGTCTGTGTGTGTACTCAAAGCACATATCTTATAGCTACAATTATAGAGCTGCTTCTTGAATTTTTAACCTGTATTTTGATGAGTTTTCAATCCATCTGCCTTTAAATTAGTCATTGATTGCCTTTTCACTATTCCTTTTTATTTGTCTCGTCTATTTTTCGTCTCTTCTGCTATTGTTACAGATGACATCTATAGATGTGATAAACCCATCCATTCAGTGATATTGGATTCACTTCAAGAGGTCACATATCGTTTAAGAAAGTTAAGAGAAAAAGTACATGAAAAATATTTATATGTGCCCACGTATTTAACATTTCTGGGGCTCTCTATTCCTCTAGTAAATCTGAGTTCTTTGTGTTATTTCCCCCAAATTTTCCTCGGCACTTTTTGTAAACATGTCTGTTTCTGATGGATTCTCTGTTCTTGTTTATCTGAAAACGTTCTTATCTTGCCTTCATTTTTGAAGGATGACTTCGATGGATAGCAAACTCTTAATTGACAGGGTTTTTATCGTTTTTATTATTATTATTATTATTCAGCATTTTGGATATGCTGTTCTGATGTCTTTCAGTTTCCATGATTTCGAATGAGAGGTTGCCATTAATCTCGCCATTGTCCCTCTGTGTGTGATGTGTTTCTTCATTTCTGGATATTTTCAAGATGGTCCGCTTATCTTTGTCTCCCAGAAATTTGTCTATGGCATGGTTAGGAGCAATTAATTTCTCTGTGTTTATACTTCCTAGGGTTTGTTGAGATCCTTGAATTTGTCAAATATTGTTTTACACCAACCTTCGACCATTATTTCTTCAAAAAAATATTTTTTTCCTGCCCCCCTCCCTTTTCTTTCTTGTGATTCCAATTACACATATGCGAGGCCACTTCATATTTTCCATAGGTCTCTGATGTTCTGTTAATTTCTCTACTTATTTTATTCTCTCTTTTGGTCAGATTAGATCATTTTTATTGATCCATTGTCAAGTTAACTAATTCTTCTACTCTCTTCAAAGGGATGTTGCAGTTGGCCAGGGAATTTTTATTTCAGTATTGAACTCTGTAACTCCAATGTTTTCTATTGTTTTCGTTTCTGTATTGAGATTCTCAATCCAATCTCCGGTAGCAAAGCTTCTCCAAGTATTTGAACATTTTTCTTTTCATTCTTTGGACATACTTGTAGCAGCTGCTTTGAAGTCTTTTCTGCTAAATCTAACAAGTGATTCTGCCTGAAGTTTATTTTTATTGACTGCTTTTCTTCCAGAGTATGCGTTACACTTCCCTGTTTCTTTGTACCTCTGGTAATTTTTGGTTAGGAACTGGACAATGTAAATTATGTGTGGTGATGGCTTTAAATTCTGTCATATTCTTCTGAGAATTATCGTCCTCTTGTCTAGATTCAAGCAATAAACCCTGTCTCTCACTAGCTGGCTTCTGCTGGTATCTGTTCTTAGATACAGACACCCTCTGCTCCTTTCACAGATTGGTCCCGCATAGTTCTCCCCCATGCTTGTGAAATGTGGTGGTCAGCCAAGAATCTGAGCAGATGAGGGCCAACCTCTGTGTTTTCTTTGCTTTTAGAAATTCTTCTCTAATTTTTGGCCACTCTGCTGGATTTGAGTTCTGCACTCTGACACTTTAAACTCATTCAGCTCCAGTTTTCTGCCACTCAATTCTTCTCATGGATGGAGAATGCATGTTATTAAAAAAAAAAAAAAAGGCATCAAACTCACTGATCTGTCCTGAATAGCATTTCTCTCAAGAATCTATTTTCCTCTGTCCTCTTGCTGCCTTTCAAGGGGTTTCCCCTACAGCTCTGTGCTTGACTATCAGCCAGGGTTTTTAGAGTTTATTCTCTGAATTTGTGTCTTATCCTGAGTTCTCGTATTGCCATAATTTCTCCTTTCAATTTTCAGCTGCTTTCCCAGCCAGCTCTGAACTCTGTTCCCTGGAAGTAACATCATATTTTGTCCAACCAACATTTCTTACAGCCATAGCCTTGGGGTTGACCAGCATCCTTTCCAGCGAGCCACAAACAATTTTTATCTCTTCCGTTTGCAGTCTTTTGAAATTAAACTTCTCTAGCTTCTGTTTGTTGTTGGATGCTTTCCAGTGTCTTTAATAGTTGGTTATTTTATTTTGCCTATTTTTTATATTATTATCTGCAGAGTTTCGCACGACCACTTAATTTCTCTGCCAGTAATGCAAATTGAGAAATTTTTCTGAAGTTTTCCTTCTTTTGTTATTATTTATTATTGTTTCCTAGAGTTTTTTAGTTTTCTGGCTGTTAAACAATTACAAGTATATTTCATTATGTCAGAGGGTCTGAATCCACTCTACATTTTGGAAGGAATTTGTTGAGACGTTATTTGGAACCTAAGATAGACTCAGTGTTTGTTAATGGTGACCCACAAGCACCGGAAGAAGTAGATGTATTCATAGCTAGGTAGAATGGAATAGAGTTTGATATGGGTATTAGGTAATGTTATCAGTTACATTTTGAATTTGTCCATCTGATCTATTATTGTTTGTCCTCTAGGTCTGCGTTAGTTTGTTAGAAGTTACGGAAACCTCCCATTGCAAAAGGTGTTTCTGTCCACTTTGTTCTTTCATTTCTTGGAATTTACATTTTATGCATATTGGTGCTACTATCATTATACATTATGTGCACGCTGATGCTAATAATATTGTATATTATTTGGTATATAAAGACCATGGCAGCTCTAGCCTTGAGGTACAATGTACCTTTAAAAGACTTCCCAGTAACTCTTCCCAATCATGAATTTTTTATTGTATTACACATCCTGGCCATTTGACATCATTTCGGTTGCTTAAAACTAACACGTGTGCTCCTTTTCTGATCCAAAAATATCACTAAGTAGAATTTTGCTGCGATAGCTATAGGAACATTGGCAAGATGGAAAATACTCTACGTCCTCTTCAGCTATTCATCCCTTCCAAATTCTCTTGCATCCAGGACTAAAATGTATGTCAGACATGGCACATATCCCGGGAAGTGAGCTGCTCAGCATCACTGGACATCACATGAGTTCATACGACCCATCTTCTCTTATTCCATGAGCTTTCCTATTTAAGTCATGTTACTCTTTACTCAGCCCTTCCCACGAGCCAGGAGCCATGATACACACTGTAAGAGTCAGATATTATTGAATCCCTGCCGCAACTCTGTGAGGAAAGTATTATCAGCACCAGTTGTACAGATGAGGATACTGAGATGTAGAGATTGGTTTTCCCAAGGTACCGGTACTTTGAAGGTACTTTTCAAAGGTTATATGGCAGGTAGGTCATGCATGCACTCATGAGGGTCAGAGCCAGATGGAAAAGACTTTGAACTTCAGACTATCTTACTCCTCCACCTACCTGTATCTTAACCATCATCTACCTTCCTCCCTGTCATACCACTTCCCAAAGAGAAGCTTTGAGTACTGCAGGGCTCTGGTAGGAAACCTCCATGAATGGTGGCCTACTGCTGATGCACCAATTTCTGCTTTGATTAGCTTTGGTTGAAGTGCCAGGGAAGCACTCACACGTGGCGAGTAAGCACAGCCAGATGGGCCAGGAAGAATCACTGGGGACCATCTTCCTGGGAAGAAAGCAGAGTTACTAACATCCATCTGGAGGGTGCTGGAATACTTATAGAGCCTTCCTATGTAGTTCATGCTACCCATTTTCAGACTCTTTCAGTTCATTGCTTTACTGCCTACACTGTGACCAGCTCTTCTGAGACAGTGTCCTCCTTTGGTACCTTCATATTTCCAGAACCCAGGACTCCGTCTGTCCCAGAGTAGGCGCTCAGTGCCTGCTTGTTGAGTTTTAAATGCAGTGTGGCATCAGAATGTCTTTTCTGTACAAGAAAACTTCACTTACTCAGATTAGCTGAAAGAAAAGCAAATGTGAGTTGTTTAAAACATTGTGTTACAGCCTTTTATACTTTTCGGTAAATTCTCAGTCTAGATAATAGCTGATGACTAAATGGAGAATTTATGTCAGGGCTTTTTAAATGATACAAACGAATAAACTTCAATAAGCACAACTTTTAAAATAAAAATGATGCTGTCAACACACAAACGTAAAGAGATTACTTTTCAAATAGTTGCATACACTCATTGGCATACCATTGCACCTTTGGGCTGAAGTGTTGGATTTGATGTTTTAGTGACCATTTTATTTATTTTTTTTTTATTTTATTTTTTTATTTTTTTTATTTTTTTATTTTTTTATTTTTTAATATATGAAATTTACTGTCAAATTGGTTTCCATACAACACCCAGTGCTCATCCCAAAAGGTGCCCTCCTCAATACCCATCACCCACCCTGCCCTCCCTCCCACCCTGCCCTCCCTCCCACCCCCCATCAACCCTCAGTTTGTTCTCAGTTTTTAACAGTCTCTTATGCTTTGGCTCTCTCCCACTCTAACCTCTTTTTTTTTTTTTTTTTTTCCTTCCCCTCCCCCATGGGTTTCTGTTATGTTTCTCAGGATCCACATAAGAGTGAAACCATATGGTATCTGTCTTTCTCTGTATGGCTTATTTCACTTAGCATCACACTCTCCAGTTCCATCCATGTTGCTACAAAAGGCCATATTTCATTTTTTCTCATTGCCACGTAGTATTCCATTGTGTATATAAACCACAATTTCTTTATCCATTCATCAGTTGATGGACATTTAGGCTCTTTCCATAATTTGGCTATTGTTGAGAGTGCCGCTATAAACATTGGGGTACAGGTGCCCCTATGCATCAGTACTCCTGTATCCCTTGGATAAATTCCTAGCAGTGCTATTGCTGGGTCATAGGGTAGGTCTATTTTTAATTTTCTGAGGAACCTCCACACTGCTTTCCAGAGCGGCTGCACCAATTTGCATTCCCACCAACAGTGCAAGAGGGTTCCTGTTTCTCCACATCCTCTCCAGCATCTATAGTCTCCTGATTTCTTCATTTTGGCCACTCTGACTGGCGTGAGGTGGTATCTGAGTGTGGTTTTGATTTGTATTTCCCTGATAAGGAGCGACGTTGAACATCTTTTCATGTGCCTGTTGGCCATCCGGATGTCTTCTTTAGAGAAGTGTCTATTCATGTTTTCTGCCCATTTCTTCACTGGGTTATTTGTTTTTCGGGTGTGGAGTTTGATGAGCTCTTTATAGATTTTGGATACTAGCCCTTTGTCCGATGTGTCATTTGCAAATATCTTTTCCCATTCCGTTGGTTGCCTTTTAGTTTTGTTGGTTGTTTCCTTTGCTGTGCAGAAGCTTTTTATCTTCATAAGGTCCCAGTAATTCACTTTTGCTTTTAATTCCCTTGCCTTTGGGGATGTGCCGAGTAAGAGATTGCTACGGCTGAGGTCAGAGAGGTCTTTTCCTGCTTTCTCCTCTAAGGTTTTGATGGTTTCCTGTCTCACATTCAGGTCCTTTATCCATTTTGAGTTTATTTTTGTGAATGGTGTGAGAAAGTGGTCTAGTTTCAACCTTCTGCATGTTGCTGTCCAGTTCTCCCAGCACCATTTGTTAAAGAGACTGTCTTTTTTCCATTGGATGTTCTTTCCTGCTTTGTCAAAGATGAGTTGGCCATACGTTTGTGGGTCTAGTTCTGGGGTTTCTATTCTATTCCATTGGTCTATGTGTCTGTTTTTATGCCAATACCATGCTGTCTTGATGATGACAGCTTTGTAGTAGAGGCTAAAGTCTGGGATTGTGATGCCTCCTGCTTTGGTCTTCTTCTTCAAAATTACTTTGGCTATTTGGGGCCTTTTGTGGTTCCATATGAATTTTAGGATTGCTTGTTCTAGTTTCGAGAAGAATGCTGGTGCAATTTTGATTGGGATTGCATTGAATGTGTAGATAGCTTTGGGTAGTATTGACATTTTGACAATATTTATTCTTCCAATCCATGAGCAGGGAATGTCTTTCCATTTCTTTATATCTTCTTCAATTACCTGCATAAGCTTTCTATAGTTTTCAGCATACAGATCTTTTACATCTTTGGTTAGATTTATTCCTAGGTATTTTATGCTTCTTGGTGCAATTGTGAATGGGATCAGTTTCTTCATTTGTCTTTCTGTTGCTTCATTGTTAGTGTATAAGAATGCAACTGATTTCTGCACATTGATTTTGTATCCTGCAACTTTGCTGAATTCATGTATCAGTTCTAGCAGACTTTTGGTGGAGTCTATCGGATTTTCCATGTATAATATCATGTCATCTGCAAAAAGCGAAAGCTTGACTTCATCTTTGCCAATTTTGATGCCTTTGATTTCCTTTTGTTGTCTGATTGCTGATGCTAGAACTTCCAGCACTATATTAAACAGCAGCGGTGACAATGGGCATCCCTGTCGTGTTCCTGATCTCAGGGAAAAAGCTCTCAGTTTTTCCCCGTTGAGGATGATGTTAGCTGTGGGCTTTTCATAAATGGCCTTTATGATCTTTAAGTATGTTCCTTCTATCCCGACTTTCTCAAGGGTTTTTATTAAGAAAGGGTGCTGGATTTTGTCAAAGGCCTTTTCTGCATCGATTGACAGGATCATATGGTTCTTCTCTTTTTTTTTGTTAATGTGATGTATCACGTTGATCGATTTGTGAATGTTGAACCAGCCCTGCATCCCAGGAATGAATCCCACTTGATCATGGTGAATAATTCTTTTTATATGCTGTTGAATTCGATTTGCTAGTATCTTATTAAGAATTTTTGCATCCATATTCATCAGGGATATTGGCCTGTAGTTCTCTTTTTTTACTGGGTCTCTGTCTGGTTTAGGAATCAAAGTAATACTGGCTTCATAGAATGAGTCTGGAAGTTTTCCTTCCCTTTCTATTTCTTGGAATAGCTTGAGAAGGATAGGTATTATCTCTGCTTTAAATGTCTGGTAGAACTCCCCTGGGAAGCCATCTGGTCCTGGACTCTTATTTGTTGGGAGATTTTTGATAACCGATTCAATTTCTTCGCTGGTTATGGGTCTGTTCAAGCTTTCTATTTCCTCCTGATTGAGTTTTGGAAGAGTGTGGGTGTTTAGAAATTTGTCCATTTCTTCCAGGTTGTCCAATTTGCTGGCATATAATTTTTCATAGTATTCCCTGATAATTGTTTGTATCTCTGAGGGATTGGTTGTAATCATTCCATTTTCATTCATGATTTTATCTATTTGGGTCATCTCCCTTTTCTTTTTGAGAAGCCTGGCTAGAGGTTTGTCAATTTTGTTTATTTTTTCAAAAAACCAACTCTTGGTTTCGTTGATCTGCTCTACAGTTTTTTTAGATTCTATATTGTTTATTTCTGCTCTGATCTTTATTATTTCTCTTCTTCTGCTGGGTTTAGGCTGCCTTTGCTGTTCTGCTTCTATTTCCTTTAGGTGTGCTGTTAGATTTTGTATTTGGGATTTTTCTTGTTTCTTGAGATAGGCCTGGATTGCAATGTATTTTCCTCTCAGGACTGCCTTCGCTGCATCCCAAAGCGTTTGGATTGTTGTATTTTCATTTTCGTTTGTTTCCATATATGTTTTAATTTCTTCTCTAATTGCCTGGTTGACCCACTCATTCGTTAGTAGGGTGTTCTTTAACCTCCATGCTTTTGGAGGTTTTCCAGACTTTTTCCTGTGGTTGATTTCAAGCTTCATAGCATTGTGGTCTGAAAGTATGCATGGTATAATTTCAATTCTTGTAAACTTATGAAGGGCTGTTTTGTGACCCAGTATATGATCTATCTTGGAGAATGTTCCATGTGCACTCGAGAAGAAAGTATATTCTGTTGCTTTGGGATGCAGAGTTCTAAATATATCTGTCAAGTCCATCTGATCCAATGTATCATTCAGGGCCCTTGTTTCTTTATTGACTGTGTGTCTAGATGATCTATCCATTTCTGTAAGTGGGGTGTTAAAGTCCCCTGCAATGACCACATTCTTATCAATAAGGTTGCTTATGTTTATGAGGAATTGTTTTATATATCTGGGGGCTCAGGTATTTGGCGCATAGACATTTATAATAGTTAGCTCTTCCTGGTGGATAGACCCTGTGATTATTATATAATGCCCTTCTTCATCTCTTGTTACAGCCTTTAATTTAAAGTCTAGTTTGTCTGATATAAGTATGGCTACTCCAGCTTTCTTTTGGCTTCCAGGAGCATGATAAATAGTTCTCCATCCCCTCACTCTCAATCTAAAGGTGTCCTCAGATCTAAAATGAGTCTCTTGTAGACAGCAAATAGATGGGTCTTGCTTTTTTATCCATTCTGATACCCTATGTCTTTTAGTTGGCGCATTTAATCCATTTACATTCAGTGTTATTATAGAAAGATATGGGTTTAGAGTCATTGTGATGTCTGTATGTTTTATGCTTGTAGTGATGTCTCTGGTACTTTGTCTCACAGGATCCCCCTTAGGATCTCTTGTAGGGCTGGTTTCGTGGTGACAAATTCCTTCAGTTTTTGTTTGTTTGGGAAGACCTTTATCTCTCCTTCTATTCTAAATGACAGACTTGCTGGATAAAGGATTCTCGGCTGCATATTTTTTCTGTTTAGCACACTGTAGATATCGTGCCAAGCCTTTCTGGCCTGCCAAGTTTCAAAGGAGAGATCAGTCACGAGTCTTATAGGTCTCCCTTTATATGTGAGGGCACGTTTATCCCTTGCTGCTTTCAGAATTTTCTCTTTATCCTTGTATTTTGCCAGTTTCACTATGATATGTCGTGCAGAAGATCGATTCAAGTTACGTCTGAAGGGAGTTCTCTGTGCCTCTTGGATTTCAATGCCTTTTTCCTTCCCCAGTTCAGGGAAGTTCTCAGCTATAATTTGTTCAAGTACCCCTTCAGCACCCTTCCCTCTCTCTTCCTCCTCTGGGATACCAATTATGCGTATATTATTTTTTTTTAGTGTATCACTTAGTTCTCTAATTTTCCCCTCATACTCCTGGATTTTTTTATCTCTCTTTCTTTCAGCTTCCTCTTTCTCCATAACTTTATCTTCTAGTTCACCTATTCTCTCCTCTGCCTCTTCAAGCCGAGCCATCGTGGATTCCATTTTGTTTTGCAATTCGTTTAAAGCGTTTTTCAACTCCTCGTGACTGTTCCTTAGTCCCTCGATCTTTGTGGCAAGAGATTCTCTGCTGTCCTGTATACTGTTTTCAAGCCCAGCGATTAATTTTATGACTATTATTCTAAATTCACTTTCTGTTATATTATTTAAATCCTTTTTGATCAGTTCATTAGCTGTTGTTATTTCCTGGAGATTCTTCTGAGGGGAATTCTTCCGTTTGGTCATTTTGGAGAGTCCCTGGCGTGGTGAGGACCTGCAGGGCACTTCCCCTGTGCTGTGGTGTATAACTGGAGTTAGTGGGCGGGGCCGCAGTCCGACCCGATGTCTGCCCCCAGCCCACTGCTGGGGCCACAGTCAGACTGGTGTGTGCCTTCTCTTCCCCTCTCCTAGGGGCGGGATTCACTGTGGGGTGGCGTGTCCCGTCTGGGCTACTTGCACACTGCCAGGCTTGTGTTGCTGGGGATCTGGGTATTAGCTGGGGTGGGTAGGCAAGGTGCACGGGGGCTGGAGGGGCAGGCTTAGCTCGCTTCTCCTTAGGTGATCCACTTCAGGAGGAGCCCTGTGGCAGCGGGAGGGAGTCAGATCCGCTGCCGGAGGTTTGGCTCCGCAGAAGCACAGAGTTGGGTGTTTGCGCGGAGCGAGCAAGTTCCCTGGCAGGAACTGGTTCCCTTTGGGATTTTGGCTGGGGGATGGGCGGGGGAGATGGCGCTGGTGAGCGCCTTTGTTCCCCGCCAAGCTGAGCTCTGCCGTCCGGGGGCTCGGCAGCTCTCCCTCCCTTTGTCCTCCAGCCTTCCCGCTTTCCGAGCAGAGCTGTTAACTTCTGACCTCCCAGACGCTAAGTCGCGCTTGCTGTCGGAACACAGTCCGTCCGGCCCCTCCGCTTTTGCCAGCCAGACTCGGGGGCTCTGCTTGGCCGGCGAGCCGCCCCTCCGCCCCGGCTCCCTCCCGCCAGTCCGTGGAGCGCGCACCGCCTCGCCGCCCTTCCTACCCTCTTCCGTGGGCCTCTAGTCTGCGCTTGACTCCGGAGACTCCCTTCTGCTAATCCTCTGGCGGTTTTCTGGGTTCTTTAGGCAGGTGTAGGTGGAATCTAAGTGATCGGCAGGACGCGCTGTGAGCCCTGCGTCCTCCTACGCCGCCATCTTTCAAAATCCTCTAGTGACCATTTTAAACGACAGCATTCTACTACGGATTTCCTTCCCTTAATAATTTTCTCACAAGAGGTCACACGGAACGTAATAAATCTTAGATATGAAGCGTACACATCATGCGTTTGAAGAACTTCTAAAATTTTTTTAAGCCGATATTTCCTTTTAAAAATGCCCAGCCATATTACCCAACCTATTGAAACTCTCTTTGCGTATATAATCGAATCATGACAAAGATGCCCCAAGTTTTACTTTCATATATTTTTAAATTTAGTGGGTTGTATACTTTGAGTATATGGGTGATAGACCTCCATTTGTCAGTGTTCATCAATTAAATGCTTCATTTTAAAACGGAGATAGTTAATTGCCTTCATAATGAGTAGTCTCTCCTCTTTCTTTATCTACCAGATATCAATATTATTGGGTGGGAGGGTGCTGGGGCACTTGCTCTGTGATGCTGCTCATAGCAAACCTGCCAGTTTCAAACCTCCATTGTATCATCAGGAATTGGCTCCATTCACTCATTCCTTCCTCAAATGTTTGGTGAGCAACACGTGAAGCACTGTCCTTGGTGTTTAGAGCTTCAGTGACGAGCAGGGACAGGCAAATCCTGTCGTCACATCACTCAGGCAACTTGTGTTGGCAAAGAGAAGATGGCATATCTAGGGAGATACTAGGGGGGAGGGAGATACTCCCTCCCTAGGGACATACTGCATAGTGTTTGATGCAGGGATGTGGGAAGGAAGAAAGGAGAGGCATTGAAGGGGGTAGGGGAGGAAGGCCCTCCTCATCTTCCAGGAAAACAATAACTTTTCACACACACACACACACACACACACACACACACACCCTCCAGGCTAGCTCTGCCCAGGGATGCTGGCCCTGTTTGACCACTCAGAGCCCTTGGCTTCACTTCAACTAGCAATTTGCATACAACCAGAGCACTCTAGTTGTCCTTGTTCACCCCCTAACCCAGTATTTACCTACAAAGCAAATGTTATTTACTGATACTTTTCAACTGAAACTTGATGCCTACAGGCGCTTCCGCCAGGAGTGGGGAGTCCTTCTGTCTTTGAAGGACTTCAGCTTTCATTTTTCAGTGCCAATGATTGGCTTCCGCCTCCGGCTGAGCCTCTTTTGGGGCACCTGGAGGACAAGGAGGAGAAATTTCTTGCTGTCATGGACAATGTTTTCTGTAAGTCCAATACATTGGACATCCTTTCTCTTGAGAACATTCCCACGCTTAGTGATAGACGTTTGCTCTTCTTAAACTTTCACACCAAATCAATAGTGTGAAAAGGTGACAGCCGGTAAAGGAACACTCCTAATCTACATCCTTGCTCTAGAAAATGTCAGAGCATGCGGAGAATCAGGCACAAACCAACTCCTGAGTCCACAAAAATAGCTGAAGCATTTCTTCTGAGACCTTAAAGCCACGTGCCCATTTTATGATTTGAGAGTCACAAATACCACCGAGGAAGAGGCTTTGATCATTTTAGTGATTGTCAAAGATGGTGAGGAAGGGGGAACACACGTGTGAATGAGGTCAGCTAAGCCATGTGTCTCTTCAATGTAAGCTAAGTTTTCCTTGTTTATGTTTTCCTTTCATCGTAACCGAAGCTGTAGACGCTCAGTCTCTAGGTTCGGGGGTGAAGAAGGTTCTAGAAGACTAGTTGGTCTAACAGTGTCTTTTCCCTTCTGGCACTGAACTTCCTACCACTCTGATAGTTACTCCACTTGGTCCAAACCATGTGTCTCTCTGCATCCCAACCACACCTCCACCAGCCGCTATTTAAAATTTAACATGGAGGCAATCTGTCTTAGTTTAGCAAGTCCTGGATGGGGCTCAGGCCATGGGGTCTAGTTCTGGCTCTGCCATCCACTCGCTGTGTAACTGGAACCAAAGTGGGCCTCTGTGGGTCTTATTTATAAAATGGAGAGAACTAGAAAATATTATTTCTAAATTCCCTTTGTCTCCGAAGGATGTCACCTGGTTGATAAAATAAATTATTGATGATTAAGGAATGTCTTGAGTTATGGCACCAGATGATGTCTGCTTTAAACACAGTGCTCTGAAGAAATGGAAGGAGTGGGGAGATAGTGGGTTCACTACAGGGACTGGGGGAACCTCATCTTCCAGGAGCATAGTGGGACCTTCCCACTGGAAACTGCCCAAGGATGCCACACACCTGCTGTCCCTTCTGCCCAGTGGAAGGAGGGCTTGGGTTAGTAGGACCTCCTTGCCTGCAAGTGGACAGGAGGCCTTGCCCCTCCGCCCACCCCACCTTGGGCCTCCAGGCTCAGGGCTGTTGGAGCACATCAGGGAATCAGCCAGTGTCCTTCAGTCACAACCCTGGCTGTGGGTTTTGGAAAGCTGGGGACTTGGAACAGGCATTCGTTGGTCTAAAACGCCCGGTTTTGGACTCTTGTTGTTATTTTTTGTTTGGTTTTGTTTTACCTCAAGTTGATTTCGCAGAGAAACTGGTGCTGTGTCTCACAAGAGAAAAGCAGCCCTGGGAACTTTTTCTTCTCAGGGATTTTTGTCCAAAGGCTAAAACCACACTCAAAATTGCTGAGACAGGTTGTTCCGCGGAGAATCTGGCAGCTTCCCCAGAAACACAGAGAAGTTTATGAACTCGACAGGAAACGAAACGTGAAAAGCAAAACTCTGCCGTTTCCTCGTGCCTCAGTGAACCAGGTAGATGGTGCGGGAGAGAGAGGGAGCTCCATGCCTCTACCCAAGACATGCTACTCCGTGCGTCTACCCAGGAGTCCACACGCTGGCTCCTGCTTCTGGCCTGGGGAAGAACAGGCAGGCACCCTGGACAGTGACAAGGCAGCATGGTCGCACCTCAAGGCACAGGGGAGGGATCTCCTCTGTCGCCCCGGGCAAAAAGCCTGTTAAGGAGGCTGTGGGGGCCTTCAAGATGTCCTTCTCATTCAGAACAGAAAGTGCCCCGGGATGGAGAGGGAATCAATCGCTTTGCATGAATGGTTTTACTGCTCAAGCTGTGCAAATACTTCACACTTTCAAATCCTGCTGCCAGCCCCGCAGTGGCAGCAAAATCCATGCACACGGTGATTGCGTCATCTCAAATCATCGATCAGACTCACAGTCCTCCAGCATTCGATGCCTGCCAATATGCAATTGCAACCGACGCTTCAAAATAATCTGTTTTCGATTCTGGGGACTACTGCAATGGCTTCTCGGAATGAATTGGTTTTGTGTGTGTGTGTGTGTGTGTGTGTGTGTGTGTGTGTGGAGAAGTCACCAAATTGATGCCAAAGATGAAGGAGCATAGCAGATTCCACCCAGGCTGTCCCCCCAACCAAGTCTTCTGCAAAATGGGGTTCCAGAAGACTCGTACCCTTTAGGGGGGCTTCACCCCCATGTCATGCGTTCTCATCGAAACCTGCGTGAGCCCTCCCTGGCACCTTGGCTGGCCGCCCTCTAGACTGCTCTTTTCTGGAATGTAAACTGATGGTGAATTTTATAGCATTCATCAAATGGCATCCCGTCACGTCTCACCTTGCAAAGACGAAGAAGAAAACTCCATAAACTCACATTTGCAGGCTACATATTTGATTGCTTTATTCTGAGTTTCCACCAAACCTTGATCCTCTGTGTTGTTGGTAGAATAATTTACATTATTAAAATAAAATTGTCCTCAAGACGTTTTTATGCAGTATGATGATGTATTACTTTGATGGCAGAAAATGCACAGATATTGGAGCCCTCCTTTCAGGTTCAAATTCATTCCAGTTCCACCATTTACTGTGTGACCTTGGGCAGGTTACTAAACATCTCTGAGCCTCTGGATTCTCATCTACCTATTGAAGTCCCTATCACAGTGCCTAACAAATAATATGCACTCAAACGGAAAGTTCCTTTCTCTTTGTTTATTCATTTCTAGATAGAAAAACCACAGTCCAGAAAGTCAAGTAATTTGCTTAATTGTTTGAATAATAATTATTGCTATTAATTAATTAATACTGTTGTTGTTTTCATTTATTATGTTACCATTGCACCCATAATCATAGCTAACATTCCCAACACTTATTTCCTTCCCAGACAATATGGTCAGTTACCCACGTACATCAGAAGTATGCAGAGGGCTGAATGATCTGAAGTTTCAAAGCTCTTTTATAATTAGGTTTCAAAAACAAAAGCGAGCAACAAAAGAACAAATAGATAAATTAGACAGCCACAAAACAAAAGACTTATGTGCTTCAAAGGACACCATTAAAGTATGAAAAGAACCCACAGAAGGACAGAAGAATTTCGCAAACAATTATGTCTGATAAGGGACTTGTTCTGGATTTTATAAAGAACATTTGCCACTTAACAATAAAAAGACAGCCCCATGAAAAATGGGGTAAAGGATCTGAATAAAGACGTCTCCACAGAAGATGTGCAAACGGCCAGTAAATACCTGAAAAGATGCTCAGAACCATCAGCTCTTAGGGAAATGCAAATGGAAACCACAAGGAGATACCATTTAGCACCCGCGAGCCTCGCTAAAATAAAAAAGAAGCGTCGTAAGTATTGGAGAGGATGGGGAGAAAACAGAACCTTGCACACCGGGAGTGGGAAAGTAAAGTGGAGCATCCAGTTTGGAAAACCGTCTGACAGTTCCCAAAACGGTGAAACGCAGAGTTACTAGATGACCCAGAAATTCTATCCTAGGCACGTATCCAAGAGAAATGAAAACGCATGTTCGCATCAGAACGGGTACAGGAATCCTTACAGCAGCATTATTCATAAGAGCCAAAAAGGTGGAAACAACCCCAATATTCACCAACTGATTAACGGATAAATACATGCGATATATCCATAGGATAGAATATAATCCGGCCATAAAAAGGAATAAAGTACCGATACGTGCTGAAACGGTAACATTCTGTAAGTGACAAGAGCCAGTCGCAAAAGACCACGTTATATGATTCCATTTATACGAAATGTCTAGAATAGGTAGATTCACAAAGAAGGAAAGATTGGTGGCTGCCTAGCGCAGGAGGTTGGAAGGTAATAGTGAGTGACTGCTAACAAATACAGGAGATTCCTCTTGAGGACACCACAGTGTCCTAATACTGACCACGGTGATGGTTGCACCTCTGTGAGTATCCTAGAAGCCACTGAAATGCACACTTTAAATGAGTGAATTGTATGGTATGTCAATTATATCTTGTCCAAACTATTATTTTAAAAATAAGCAAGTATGTTGATGTTTGGGGGACAAACCGTACTCATAGTCTCTTAAGCTTATGTATTTATTCTGAGATAGAAGGAGGGGAGGGGCAGAGAGAGCGAGAGAGAGAATCCCAAGCAGGCTCTGTCCTGTCAGCACAGAGCCCAGTGCGGGGCTTGGCATCACGGACTGTGAGATCATGACCTGAGCCGAAACCAAGAGTTGGACGTTTGACTGCCTGAGCCAGCCAGGCGCCCCTGCACTCATTGTCTTAAGGCGGTCTGTGGTCCCTGACCACCCTCCGTTCCTTCCCACCCCCAACCCACATCGTGATCAGGGAACCGGCCAAGAGGCTTTGGGTGACTGCCCGGGACGCCAACCCCATCCTGTTTCTTGAAGCTCCCCGGTGCGCCAAGGAGCCCCACCTTCTGCTCTGGTGCCATTCCGGCCAGGAATGTCCTTCCAGCTACATCTCCTGGTAAATGTCGGTGCTTTTTGTAGGACGTAGTTTTGGGGCCACTCTCTCCGGAGCCTCACCGGGTTCTTCTGGCAGGGTTGACCGCCTTGTTATTTCTCTGCTCGCAGACGGGCCGCGCCGCATCACCGTCAGGGGGTTACCTATTTACCCCCTTCCCCATTGGCCTTTCACCTCCTCGGGGTACGAATTGGACCATGTTCATCTGAATGTCCACATCACCTCGAAGTGCACAATAGAGAGTGAGCGAGAAAGTGAGTGAGTGACACACTTACTGTGTGTCAGACACAGCGCTGCAGGGCTCATACGCACTGCGGTGTTCGATCCTCCCCGACGCCTACAGGAGTTAAAATGATAAAACATGCTTTTCCAGTAAAATCCTTGAGGCTTGGAAAGGTCAAGTAACCTCTTCAAAGTCACAGAATTAATACATAGCAAACCCTACATCGAGGCTAGGCCACGTCACCTTAAAGGCTACAGCTTTGACAAAGAATTCAACCACCTCTTAGATGACATCTGTGGGCCTGCTTGCCTAAAAACTCTCTTTCTTCTTCTAGCTGCTCCTGCTTCCTTTGTGGTTTCTCATCCTGTGGCAGAGGCTTCAGGACCTGGCGCTGGGTCTTGTTTTTTGTGCTTTGGCTTAAGATGGACTTCGTCTGGGGTGTATGACGAACGGTTCCTTGTTCTCTTGGGCCAAATCTATACGTTTTCAGTGGAGAACATCCTAACCTTTTGCCCTGCCTGGCTGCTAAGCTCATCTTCCACAGGGTTTTGACCGACCATTATTTTTTGTGTTGTTTGTGGTGGTGGTTGTTTTGGGGTAGGTGGGGGCGTTGGGCGAACTTCCCAAGTCTGAGCGTTCTTGAATCTAAGAGGCACACTCTGCGTGAGTTCTCTGGCCGACGTTTTGCAAGTGCAATGTCAGGTTGAAATGTCCACTGGGAAATAAGCCTCCGGACGCTTTGAGAAATGGTTCAAGCACAGCCAAGGTGGTGGTGCTGAGAGACGCGAGCATCTGGTCGCCATGGTGACGGCAGTTGCACTTCTGACACAGCCTGCTGCCCGGTAAACACCAATACGCTGTCTCATTTCCAGTCGAGAGACAAAACAACCTCCCTAAATCCATCCCGCTCCCTCGGCGTGAACCCTGATATGACAAAGAGGCAGGTCGGCGTGGTCTCATTCCTTCATCGGGGTGTCTGTCTGGAAACTGAGGCGTTCGGCTCTGCAGCCCCTGAGGTTTCCTTTCAAGACATTGGGGTTGGAGTTTCCATAGACTTCCTTTCTTCCAAACGTAAGCCAAGGGCTCCTGGGACAAAGGAGAGTTTGACCCCCCTGTAGTCACCTATCTGGGACATAATTCTTGTAATCCGGCAGAGAACCCAATTTCTTTTTCGAACGTGTGTAGAAGAGAGGAAGCAACCCGAATCATTTACAGTAAATATTATTTTTACGCCGGTCAAAATAGCACCAAGGCACCTGCCTTCTCTGGCATTCTAAACAGCTGGGACAACTCTCCTCACTGTTGACTGTCAATACAGTAGACAAAAACAGGAGGGTGCTTCCCAAGGTCACCTCAGGTGGGCGTAGTTAGGACCTTAGATTCCAGAGGTTGTACTCAGACCACCGGGGTAGTCAAAAAGTCCAAAAGGTGGTCTTTCCTTCTAGAAACTCCGATGGCATTCCTTCCCAGATATCTGGGGGACCAAATCCAGAAGTGGACTGAGGTATGGAGGAGAAAGGACACCAGTTAAGGAGACGAGATTGGGACCATTGCTGTCTTGGGGTTTTTCTGAGAGAGGGGAGGGCTGGAAATCCATTTATTCTAGATTCCAGAAGATGGGAAGAATATGCAGAAATGGACAACCTGGGGTGCCTGGGTGGCTCAGCTGGTTGAGCGTCTGACTTCTGCTCAGGTTATGGTCTCCTGGTTCATGAGTTCGAACCCCACATCTGGCTCGCTGCTGTCAGCACAGAGCCTACTTGGGATCCTCTCTCCCTCTCTCTCTGCTTCTCCCTCACTTTCTCTCTCTCTCAAAAATAAATAAACATTAAAAAAAAAAAGAAATGGACAGCCAGTCGGAGCCCTGGTTCTGTGTGGGGCCTGAGGACTTCTGCCTTCTCTCCGTGATCACTTCTGCTCATCATTGGCCATGTGGCCCCTGATTGGCCAGACTCGTCTTTTCCTCTGCAAACTCCTTAGCAGGGCCTTGGAGCCTCACTCCCCAGCTTGTGAGCTCTCTTACCTGCAATCTCTACTTGTCTCTCAGTAACCACAGAATGCTGGCTCTCCAGAACCTTCCCGTCCAGGGCGGCAGGCCCCCGGTCAGAGTCCCCCACGAGGCAGCCCATTATTTGGATGGTATTTATTATTTGGACCTGAAAATGTTGCCGTAGAAAAAAAAAAAGCTTAGTTTCCTACTGGGTAGGGATACTTTCTTCTTATTTTAATCCTATGCACTAATTCCATATTCTGCCCTCGGTAAATCTTCTAGAGCTGAGTGACTGATCTGGGACGTCTCCACCCCTACCCACATTTGCTCTTCTCCATGTGCACGTTAAAAACGCCACCTCCCTCCTTCCCACACGCTTCCTGCTAAGCAGCCCTCTCTTTTGCAGCCGGTGTTGGTGGGCTTGTTCTTCCGTTGTGTGCTTTTTAATAGACTCTAATGTTTCTCATAAGATTCCTTTTCTTAATTACAGCCATGAAACCCACACTCTCGGAAAATGTAAACAAGCATTTTTTTTTTTTTTTAAATGAGGTTAGTTATTTGCAGTTAGCTTTACTCTAAGGGATTCGACATGTACCCTTGGTTTCCTTAAGAAGGGATTAGCACAGGGGTACTTCGCCGCCGTGGTCTAATTGACGTCCTCGCCACACGAAAGGTGCAATCCGAAGGGAAGAAGACAGGACAGAGGGAAAGAGAGGAGGCGTTTCTATACCTAGCTGTCCCCAGTCCCGGCAGCAGCCGGGAGCACGTGAAGACTTCCACGGTGAGATCTGTCTATCACATTTACTGCAGCTTCGCCTACCCTCTGTTCCTGCCCAAGACAAATTCCAACAGCTCTGTTGGTTTGCAGAGAAGATGAAAACCACCCCAAGCTGCCCTTTCTCGCTCGTGTGAAATTACTGCAGCGACCCGGTAGTGTCTCAGGGCCAGCAAAGCTGTCACAGCCGCCAGCTCCCAATTAGCTCTGTCTGCCACTGACGCATTGGACAATGATGTGGAGACCCGGGCACGGGCCGAGCAGACTTCCCCGGCTGCAAAGCTGGGTCTGATTCTCAGATGGAACCCATCCCATTATCATAATGATAACAATCACAGCAATTAGCGATGAGCGGGGCTGCCTGGTTGATGTGCAGAAGAGCTGGTGTGCAAGGCTGGCCTTTGGAAAAGAGGGAGAAAATTCACCCAATTCCGAGCGGCCGCGAATCTGCTGTTGGGATGTGGGGAAATGGGAGCCTGATTCCAGGCAGGAAGGGACACGTCGGGCCATCTGTAGGTGCCCAGTGCAGACTTCCAAGTTCACGATCTGACCAACATGCAGGTCGAGACAGTCTTCACGTTTGGGGATGGGGATCAGCAGGCCGTCGGGCCTTTCCCACAGGGCCCAAGTGGCTTTGTCCACCTCGCCTTCCTGTCTGAACCTCACTCTCCAGCCACGCACGTGCCATGACTTGTGGCTCTGACCCCACCCCTGCTCTTGTAGAACCCCTATGCTTTCCTGCTTGGGGTTCCTGCTGCCCGGAGTGCCTTCTCTCTCCTTCTTTACTGATGGGTGCCCACGCGCCCCTCAAGACCCAGCTTCAATTTCACCTCCTCTAAAAAGCCTTCCCTGACCCCAAGCCCAGCAGGGCTGGTACCCTTTCCTCTGTTCCCCTAGAAGAGTTTGTGTCTTGTCGCAGTTGTAACACTTAGCAACCTGATCTACAGCTATTTCTTCACAGGTCTGACCCCCTCACGCACACACTGACTACAAGCCCCATAGAAGGTGAGGACCTCCTTTTGTTTTGTTCTTCCTTGTAACATCTGCGGTGGTGTTTAAGATGTGTGTTGAATTAAGATGATTGGGCCAGTATAGTATGTTGCCTTTATTATTCCTGTTAATACTACCATCGTACGAACTCACCGTAGGAGGGAAGTATACCTTCTTTTGACCCTGTGAGTTGTCTGGATGGTTGGATCGAAGTACATATTCTTACTTTGCTCAAAGGTACCATGACGGGACGCCTGGGTGGCTCAGTGCATTGAGAGTCTGACTTCGGCTCCGGTCATGATCTCACAGTTCATGAGTTTGAGTCCCGGGTCGGGCTCTGTGCTGACAGCTCGGAGCCTGGAGCTCGCTTTGGATTCTGTGTCTCCCTCTCTCTCTGTTCCTCCCCTGCTCTCTCTCTCTCTCTCTCAAAAATAAAGATTAAAAAAAAATTAAAAAAAAAATCATGACAGAGCCCCGCCCTCCAGGCTCCATGGCTTGCCTGGTACAACACTGGGAACTTGCCATTCTGTAGAACATAATGTTTCCAGGAGAAGAATCTCAATTACTTTTCCACATCAAATTCTGCATCTGCTCTTTGCAAAGCAGATGGAAAGAAGGCATTAATACTTGACATACATTATAAAACTAAAGAGACAAGAGCCAGCCCTCTTGGCATTGTGACACGCATCGGCCACCGACGCTCAGGCTGGTATGTAGATGGAGCGGAGTTTGCGGAATCTTCGATCTGTGCTTCCCCTCCCACTCGAAGGTCAATGCTGGCGGGAGTTTAGGGGACGAGTACATGGGGGAGGGTGCACTATACCTTCTATGAAATGTGAATCGGTTTGCCTACAAACCTCTGGAGTTCATTTCCATAGGATGGCCCCAAGTTCCCGAGCAGAATTCCAGCCATTTCTGAGTCTGAGAAAATGCACAATTGCAGGGGGAGTCTGCTTGCCTTTTGTTCCGTGACAATGATTAGAGTTTGGTCCATAGCAGCCTACGTAACTCTGGAGGGGAGCAGGTAGACTCTGGATTCTCAGGGGGAGGTAATTACACAGAAGCATCTATGTTGGAGGCACAGTGCGCAGGTCCCAAGGCTGAGTGGAGACACAGCCGGTCGGGTAACTTGTTCCACAAGTAGAACGCATGGGGCTGCACAACAGGGTTTGCGAGGTCCCCGCTAGGGCTAGCCTTTTATTGGCTTTACGCCTCAGACCTGCATCTAGTTCGCTTTAAAATTCGAGTGCCCCAAATGCCAACAGAAGCCTTGACATGACCATGGGGACATCTATCATTGAAACTCACATGTCACCTTCTCAGAGAGGCTCCTGACCCCCTTCTCTGCTTAGTTTCCTCTGTAGCACGTACCACCACCTGCGAGATGACGTGTTTTTCTCATGTTAAAGAACTGGTAGCAGCAATGACTGGTTGTCTACACCTGACCTCGTTCCCCGCACGTAATAGGTGATCAATAAATATTTGGTGAGTGAATGGATGCCCTTCTGCTTTGAAAAACCTATATTAGCTCAGGAGCAAATGATGAGGAAAACACATTTTTTACCTCAACAGTATCGGTTACTGAGCCAAATCTTCAGGGATTAAATTCTGGGGAGAATGGTGTGAGATGGCAATTACTTCCTAAATAGTCTGGAAAAACCTGAAATAGTCCCTACAGAGGAGGAAACGAGGTATAGGGTAAGCGAGGGTGTGATTGGACTATTACAAATAATTGAAAAATGAGCCCTTTTCTGCTTTGGTCAGTTTCTGGAAGAATCGATGGGTAGAGCTAATTCAAACACTTAGGAGCACACCCAGATCTCTGTGTCCCGTGGCTCCCACTCTTCCTGGGGCTATAGCTCTACCTGCCTGCACTTTGATGTCAGGTCTGTGCAGATGAGAAAAGGATAAGAAAGCAGATAAAAGTCCATTTCTTGGTTCTCCCAAGACCCATGTGATGACTCAGTAGGCACACAGCATGATCCCTTTAACATTGTCTACATGCTACGCACCCCACTCTGGTGCCAGCTTGCATGGGCCGCGGTGACAGGGGAGACATCAGAAGTCACCTCGGAAACGGGACCTCCTGCTTCACGAGTGAGGCAGCTCCTGACACTTTCTGTGTCACCAGTAAACCCTCCTCCTGACAGCTAAGGACCATTCCCACTCTGTCGTCCCACATACCCTCAGTGCAGTTGGATCGAAAACCATACCAGGAGCTACTCGAGCTTATGTGAAATGAAGACTTTCAGAAGAAACACATGAGGCACGGCGGTCGTCAGTCATAGCGGTTGTCGGTCTTCGAGGCCCTGGGACCTTCAGTTGGTAGACACGTGATATCAAATCTTTACTAGCCAAGTGCCCAAAGCCCAAACTCCAGAAAGCTGATCTCTGGTTCATTTTAAATTGTTAACTTTGGTAGGTGTGTGTGTGTGTGTGTGTGTGTGTGTGTGTGTGTGTAAAGAAATTGAAAGGACCCAGGTGATAAGGGGGAGGTGGCCATGTACTAACATTGTCTTATTTTCACGCCCATGAAACACCAGCTCCGCAGCCCTGCTCACCAGCCCCAGTGAAGTTAGCGCCTGTGTTGTGAGCCGAGTTGTATCTCGAAGGAGGTCACCGAGAGTAACAGTTGAAAGTCGGGTCTGGTCAATTAGACATCTGGGTCTGACTGTAGGCTCTGGTTCTTAGAAGCTGCACAGTCTTGGGCGGACTATTTAACCTTGATTTTCTCAACTATAGAACCAACACAAGACAGCGCAGGGAAAGCACTTAGCTCAGAGAAGTGGATTTAGGAAGCACTCGTCGAATCTCAGCTCTCCAGGCTGTATTTAGTGCTGGAAGCCAAGGGACTATCGGCCGGAAAAAAAAAATCCCACATGACTTCCCAGGCAAGTCGCTCAGACTCTTCCTGAATGATAGTATCCTCCCACTTCCCCTCTGCCTGTCCAGTTTCTACACATCCCCCAAAGCCCTGCTCGGGTCTCACGCTTTCTCCGTGAAGCCCCTCGAACGCCACGGGTGGTGCTTTCCCACCCCAGCAAACTGGAAGCACCTGGGCAGCTGCTTGTGAGTCCAGATCCTTCTGCAGAATCCTGCCACGGCCATGCAGCAGTTCAGGAAAACCCTGCGATCTGTGGACAGGTAAGATTGGATGAGGAAGCCCTCGTGATACTCAGACCCTTAAGGAGAGGCTAACGTTCAGGGGTCCTCATCACTGGTTTAGCCAACACATCAGAGGGGACGAGTGCGGGTGACCGCATGTGAGGCCAGCGCTGGGCACACAGACCACGGCAGCACGGGTGTTGTCACCTTTGTCACCATGCCTGACGCGCAGCTGGTGGGCGGGTCTGTGTCTCTGACGGGGGCTCCCACACCTCTCCATGGCCTCATGCCACCGTGGAATCTCTCCAAATATTGTGGAAATTTACAGCCCGGAACAATCAGTTCTGTACTCTAAAATGAAAAATACCTCCCATCAACACAAAGGCAAGTGTGACCTCTGCTGGAAGATTCTTGAGACTGACCATCATTAGGAAGGAAGGAGGGAAGGAAGGAAGGAAGGAAGGAAGGAAGGAAGGAGGAGGAAGGGAGGGAGGAAGGAAGAGAGAGAGGGAGGGAGGAAGGATTGGAGGGAGGAAAGAAGGGAGGGAGGAAGGAAGGGAGGAAGAAGGAAGAAGGGAGGGAGGAAGGAGGAAGGGAGGGAGGAAGGAAGAGAGAGAGGGAGGGAGGAAGGATTGGAGGGAAGAAGGGAGAAAGAGAGGAAGGAAGGGAGGGAGGGAGGGAGGAAGGAAGGAAGGAGGGAGGGAGGAGGGAGGGAGGGAGGAGGGAGGGAGGGAAGAAGGAAGAGAGAGAGAGAGGGAGGAAGGATTGGAGGGAAGAAGGGAGGAAGGGAGGGAGGGAGGAAGGAAGGAAGGAAGGAAGGAAGGAAGGAAGAAGGGATAGAGGAAGGAGGAAGGGAGGGAGGAAGGAAGAGAGAGAGGGAGGGAGGAAGGATTGGAGGGAAGAAGGGAGGAAGGAAGGGAGGGAGGGAGGAAGACGGGACCCGACACCAACCCGGAGCCCTTTCCGTGTGACATGCCAGGCTGATAAAGCCTGTCTGGTTGTCCCCCGGCCCCCTGGCCCGGGTCTGCTCTCACGGTGCCCCCCAGCGTGACTCCCAAGGGTCAAACGCGCCTTCAATCACCCCCAGGAAGCAGAGCTTCTGTAAGCTAATCCTTAGCCATTCCTATTAACCGTTTAAAAACATGTTTTTCCAAATAAGATTTCGGGGAAAATCATTTTATGTCTGCATGTTGGAGGCTTGGCATGTAATCAGGAAAGGCGGCCTTTATGTGCTGAGAATTACGCTAACTTTTTGAAGTTTCTTGTCAGCACACCTCCCGGGGCAGGGGTGTGTGGGGCGTTTGCTTTACTCTGAGAAATTCGATCTTCTTACACAGCCCTTCCCACTCGTTCCCCACACGATAAAGTGGCAGGTTAATATAAATGCCACGAGCATTACAGAGACCCTAGGCTCTTAGACACAGCCCTCGCTTCCTCCATCAAGGAGACGTCGGGATTTCCCGGGAGTCCATCAGTCAGGAGCCCGCGGAGCCTTGGATTCAGTCCCACTTTCTGGTGCAGAGACAGTAGCCCCAGGAAGGCATCTTTTAAAAAGAAAATCAGCCCTATGGACCCTACATAGACCTCACATACCTTCCGGGTCTTTGGCGTCTATGCAACTGTCCTCTTTGTTTGTGTTTCCATGCATATCGATTTAGGCTTGCTGTATAGCCCTACTTTGACCGGCAGCGAACGTGGGCACAGAAGAAGCGGAGAGGTGTCGCTGCGGACCCTTGAAAGACCACACTTTGAACGGGGACTGGCGTGCAACCGTGGAAGCTTTTACTGGCGAATCCCCCCTCCGTGGTGGCAGACAGGCTCCACTGGGAGATATTTACTTGCTAACATGAGGGGGGTTAGGGGGCACCACCTGGAGGGTTCAATGCTCCCCAGATTTTCAGGGGAGTATAAATTGGGGACGTTGGACCCGTGTGGCTGAAACAGAATTTCTCAGCTCCGCCCGAGGCTCAGGTGTCCCCGCTGACAGCCTCCCGCCCCCCGACGTGAACAGAGCAAAAGTAGGCAGCCAGAAGAGGTGCCCCCATCCCATAACCTGGACCCCACGGGCCAGGGACTGTCACACGCAGGCCACCCTCCCACTGTCGCCTCCTGCGGATAGGTTACGTCCGCGTCCATACATGCTCCTCCTCTCCATTCCCAGGACGAGGGAGTGCGAGCCGTGAGAAGACGCACCACGTCGTATCTCGAAGGCAGCAGGGCCCAGGGGCCTAGGACACAGGGGCACCAGGGGTAGAATAACTTGGGGCACGTTGCCTTTGCTCTCCCAGCCTCAGTTTCCCCTTCTCTCAAATGGTGGCAATCACAGCCTCTATGTCGAGGGGTTTCCTGAGCACTGATGAGACCCTAGTCATTACTTTGATTATACATTTACCATATGCTGAGTGCTAAACGAATACAAACCATCTTGGTTTTGTTCTCATTAACCTTTGCATCTCTTGCAGAGTCTAAGCCCTAAGCTGTTCAACGAGTGTTAAAAACACGAATAAACGGGGCGCCTGGGGGGACCCCGTCGGTTGAGCACCCGACTCTTGGTTTCAGCTCAGGTCGTGATCTTACAGTTTGTGAGTTCAAGCCCTGTGTCGGGCTCTGTGCTGACAGCGTGGAGCCTGCTTGGGATTCTCTCTCTCCCTCTCTCTGCCCCGCCCCTGCTCTCTCTCTCTCTCTCTCTCAAAATAAATAAACATTTAAAAAAAGAAAAACATGAATAAACAGACATTTAGATTGAGTCAGGGACAGAAAAGGAGCCTGGGAAATGAATCTGTCTTCCACACTCTGCCTTAACAGCCCGTGTTCGATGTGGCCACCTCCCTCGTCCCCCCACAAGCTCCTTGAGGGTGGACGCTGAGCCTCAATCCTCCTGTCTTCACCGCCCCTACGTAGGCCCAGGAACAGGGGGCCCTCCTAGGTGCCCAGTAAAGGTTTATGAACTCAGCTACGTTTATCTGCAGCCGTTTTTCAAACTTTAGAAACAAAAATAAAAGCAAGTGGAGAGAGGTGACTCACCTCGCTGGACAAGAGCGAGGGAAAGGCAGAACAGAGACCCTGGCCTCTGAGCACTCCCAGCCCACAGGTGGGGGCATGTCGCCGTCGGGGCGGGCATGGCGAAGGGCTGGAGATCAGAGGAGTGATTAAATTCTGCTTCCTGGGAGTGCAAAATTGATCACCAGAATAGCTTCATTTCTTCGCGGCACGCACCAAAAAGTGTTTGTTTACAGACAGCCGAGGGGCTACTAATTACCTCCTGACCCCCTTTGACAACGCTTGTTCCTTCTCCGGCGGCCACCGAGTGAGTGCCTGCCACCCCACGCGGCCAGGTAGCAATTTCCCCGGTTGGGGCTGCCAGCCTCGCTCCGCTTTGAGTGACAGAGACCAGGGTGCTCCTCACCCGGGCAGCCCGACCCTCACACGACCTAATCCATTTTTTTCCGAAGAGTCCCTCCAGCTAATGAGCACTGTGTTCTTCGGGCTGCGGGTTCCAAACTCTTGCTGTGTGATTGCATACCACAGTCTCTGGCAGCTCATCATGGGAAGGACAGAAAAAAAAAGAAAAAAGAAACAAACTCAGGATGTGGGTGAGCCGCACATCAGGCAACTCTTGGTTTAATTGACAGGTGGGAGACTCCCGATCTGCAAGCTGTTTCTCTCGGTTTAAGGTCGTAATTCTCCTCTGAGCCAATGTATAACCTCGCCAGTGTTAGCATCCTGCCCCTCGTCTTTGAAGTAGTTGATGGAACAAAGAGCAATCCAGGTGGGCAGGGGCCTTGAGAAGTCCCACTTGCTTCCTACCTAAGTAAGGGGTGCACAGAGAACTCAGGTAGATCGAATGCCCACCGTGGGCCAGGCGTTGGGTGACACTCAGGGGATCTCGTGTCAGCCTTCCGACTTGCACAGTGCGATTGGAGGGTGTCTGGGCTGTTATCTTTTTTAAGTTCGTTTACTTATTTATTTTGAGGGGGAGGGGGGAGGAGTAGAAAGAGACGGGACAGGACAGAGAATCCCAAGCGGGCTCCACGCCATCGGCACAGAGCCCAACGCACCACGAGATCATGACCTGAGCCAAAATCAAGAGTCACGCGCTTAACCGACGGAGCCACCCAGACGCCCCATCTAGATCATTTTGAAATACGCCCCACTCCCACTCCCATGTCACTGACTGTTATACGAAAGTGTGCCCTGGGCCGGTGCTTAGAGTATGTTAGAGTCGAGATGTTTTTGTAGACCTTGGTTATATGTTCTCTTCTTCCCTTGAAGGTCATTCAGTCGTTTCCTTACCATATATTTATTAAGCACCTGCTGCGTGACCCACACTGTTTTCAGCACTCGGGCTCCAGCGGAGAACAAATCAAAGTCCCCACCCTGAGCGACCTCGCAGTCTAGAGACCAGAAGCAAGCATAACTGTGCAGATCCTATAATGTCAAGAGGGAGTCGGTGTTGTGAGGAAAATGCAGCATGTCAGGAAGACCAAAAACGCGTGAGAAGGGAGTGTGCTTTTCAACACTCTTAACACACCAGGAGTATCCCACAAGGTTCTGGAAAACAAGCAGGCAGAGCACTCCAAACGATTGATTTGGAAGCCACTTACGGGAGGGACGGGTATGGAGGTGTGTGTGGGGTGGGGGCGGTGGTTAAGGGACCACCAAGAAGGTTGAGGCCCCAGCAACTAGCAACAGTGGGAAGCCAGAAGCTCCCTGGGCCTGTGGGGCTGGGGAGAGGATGGAATTAGCAGGACCAGAGAGGAAGTGGATGGTGGAGGAGAGAGCCCCCGAGGTCCAGGGCAAGCACACAGATTAAGGCCCAAGTGTCTTTAAAGTGATGTATCAACTTAACAAGTTATTAAATAAAATGTGTTCTATCCTCGTGCTATGATGCATTTATCTTCATGACGACAACGTAGAAAAATACATGGAAAGGTATAGTTGTATATATCTGAGACCAACAACATACCAGTGAGCACTGAATTTAGTTATCTGTCTGGGTATTCTGTTGATAGGCTAGCAATATTTGGACCAGTGGCAAAATGCGTGTTTTATCCATAAGTTTCTATAGTCGGAATCCACAAATGTATTTTCCACACCTTCATTGCAGGACAACCACCGATTGTCCCTTCCGTCAAGACTTTCACATACTTTGTATTCTATTGACAGCAATGCCAAATTAGGCGACCTTTCTGGAGTTACTGTGACTCTTGGTTATGTCTTACGTTCAACTTGAAGGAAGCTTGCCCCGCTGAGGCAGTAGTGATTGGAATTGGCGGTAGAATTTAAGCAATGCTTAAGTTCACCAAGGAACCATAAATTTCAGAGAACATACTTAAAAATTAGAATGGGGTCTCGTAAGATGAATGGCTGTTACAGAAAACAAAAAGCAACTCAAAATATGTTGTCTACCATATAAGTCATAAAGCCATGAAGCGATTAAATTAAGCAATTTCACCGTCTCATGAGCAATATCCAGATATGCGTTTTATCAAAATGTTCCGTCATGGGCAGACGCAGACAATACCGCTTATGACGGTAGAATGGGGCCCCCAACACGGCATGGTTTGGGCAAAGTTGAGGCCATGTCTCAGGTAACAGGTGTGTCCGCGCCTGCCGTGTGTAGCCCACGAGGGCTGAGAGTGGACCAGGAGGAGAAGTGAGAGAATGGGGTCGGGGCACCACCAGTGACCGATGCTCTGTGATGCCAGAACTTCCACCCTGCTGTCCTCGAGGGGAAAGGTTAGACAGGAATTCATCTGTCTTTTTTCCGAGAGCTTCTGCCACTCAAGGCTGCCCCGTTCTCCCAAATAACATCCGTCTCCACCTTGGCTCTGGCGAAGCTTGTAAATCCAGATGGTGGAGGCCATGGCTGCCTTCCACTGTGAGAAGGGATGTGGAGATGTGTCCTCTGGGCCCGGGGCACTTGGTCGTGGGGACAGATGCTCGTGGGGACACTAGTGGAGGGGACATCCCTGCCCCTCTACCCTCCTTGGCTGGGGCCCACAGTCAAGCTGATCAGCTCCGGAGAAAGTGCTCTGGGACCAGCCGGGGAAGGTCCGAGTAGAAGAGCGTTGCCAGGGGAACAGCCCACGAGGGGAAGAAGGAGAATCATCGCCGATAGAAGTTAACGACCTTTGTGGCACCCAGGCTGGCCCCTGAGAGTTTTCAGGGATGTCCTGGGTTAAATTACTCAGAATGCTACAGATCAGCCCCAAATTACCCCCAGTTCCTAACAGCACAAATGCAGGGGTGCGAGGGGGTCTGAGGTTTTCCTCACAGAATGTGCCTTGATGGAAGGGAGGTTGAAGGCTTTTATTTTCGCGTGATTTTGTAAATTATACGCATTTTGCCAATTTGGCTTAAATTGGTCTTTTCCTCCCCCGATCCGTATTTCATTTAAAAATAGTCACACTTGACATGCTACTCTGGGTTTTTCCGACTGCTTGAGGAAAACAGGTTTGACTGTGGCCCAAACCTCTTGCTTGTAGATTCCCACGACCCGTGCAATCAGTGGGCACCATTTGTATGCTTCCGTGGGAAAGACAAAAGCCCCCTGGGCTCGTTGATTAGCATGGCTTTCAAAGTCTCTTTTTAATTTGTTTTTTAATGTTTATTCATTTTTGAGAGACAGAGAAACAGAGCGCAAGCAGGGGAGGGCAGAGAGAGAGGGAGACACAGAATCCGAAGCGGGTTCCAGGCTCCGAGCCCTCAGCACAGAGCCCGACGTGGGGCTCGAACCCATGAACCGTGAGATCATGACTTGAGCTGAACTCAGACGCTTAATGGACTGAGCCTCCCAGGAGCCCCTCTGAGGCTCCTCCATCATCATTGAGAGGGGTGATCCCAAGGCTGCACCTTCATTCAGGGTCTCCCGTGTGTCTGAAGAAGTCGGCTGGGAAGAAAGATTTGTCGATATGCTGCAGGGCCCTAAAAGAGGCCTGGACCTCATGGCCGCCGTGCGCCGTAAGGCCTGGCATTGGACTCCCTGCTTTTTCAAGGTCAGGGGTCTTGATTCCGTGTTCTCCAGCAAGCCCTGAGAGCCACCTGGGACGGTGACAGGCCCGTAGCTAAAACTTGCAGACTGTTGGAAAATCGGGCTCTGATGAGACCTTCGTGGCATCCGTCAACACCATCCCGGGTACGGGTCCGAGAGACCAGGGCCCCGCGGTCTGAAAGAGCCCCAGACTGGTGCCCATATTTGCTGAAGGAGCAGATCAGGCGGGCTCAGCCTAGGGACACGCACGCTCTGAGACAAGCCCTTTCCCGGGTGCGTCCGGCCTCAGTGGCAGCTCTGATTTGTTTACACACACCTGTTTGCCTGGCACCTTTCTGCCTCTGCCTGTGTGTCCAGGTGCCTGGTGAAGGTCTGGAAAGAGCAGCACCCAGAAATCCAGAGGAGGGGCACGGGGCGGGGGTTCCTCTGACCAACAACAGAAAGCAGGACGGTCTACTTTCTTGTCCATCCTTACAACACCCCACAGATTGGTTTTCGGGGCGCCTGGGTGGCTCAGTCAGTTCAGCGACCAGCTCATAATTTCCTTTCAGGTCACGATCTCTCGGTTCATGGGTTCAAGCCCCCGCATCGGGCTCTGCTCTGACAGAGCGAAGCCTGCTGGGGATTCTCTCTCTCCCTCCCTCTCTGCCCCTTCCCTGCTCTCGGTCTGTCTCTCTCAAAATAAATAAATAAGCTTTTTATTTATTCGTTTATTTTTTTAAAGAGCCTCCTTTATAGATGAGGAAACCGGAACTCAGAGGAGCAACTCAGTCCGGGCCAAACAGTTAAAACGTGGTAGAGTTAGGACCCAAACCCAAGCTGGCCTGGCTTCCCAGCTCCTGTTTCTTTTCTTCTGTATGGAAACGCAGCATCTAACCCTGGCTCGGTGCATGGTCCATTCCTGCATTCATTCGTCCCTTCCCTCAGTTCCCTCCATCAGTCCCCCACTCCCCCCGCCGAGCCAGGCGCTGGGAGACAGTGGTGCACAGAGCCAGGAGGACCCATCTCACAGCACTGACATAACACAGCCCCATAGAGTTATTTTCCTCTGCCTGGGGGTGCTAGAGCCCCTCACAGGGGCCCCCTCCCAGTCCTGGGTGGTCAGATTATGCTTCCCTGAGGAAGTGACTTTGAACGGTCACGTGGCTTCTGGTGCCTCTGTTTCCCCGTCTGTAAAGTGGGACTAATAATTCCCGCTGTGGTGCCTGGAAGGACTCCAGGAGCGTCTTCCGGGAGACGACTCTAAGGGGCTTTGCAGGCAACCTCAGGCCCCCTGGAGGAGGAACTGGGAGGCTCAGAAAAGAACGCAGGATCGGAGCCTCATACCGTCTTCTTCAAGGCCCTTCGAAACGCTTTCCTGTGGCTTCAGAGGCTGGGCTCTCCCCACGCGTCTCCGAGGGGATCCCAGACCCCAGCTTCATCCCCACTGTCCTCCGGGTGATCTTGAGACCCAGCTTCCTGCAATTTCCTGCTCCCTTTCTCTCTGTCTCAAGCCCTAGCTGCCCTCAAAATGTCCTTTCCCACACGCATAGAGGGCCCGGGGGACCCTCTATCCTGCTGGGGGCTCTCTAGAGCCTAGAAGGGAGGGGATCCCAGGAGCCGAAGTGGCTGGTCCTTTGCCATCAATACCACTGCCTTCAGCCCTGTGGCCACCAGGTCAGTGCCCTCCAGGGGGAGGTCAGCTTACATCCCGGGTGCCCGAGCCAAAATTTGGGAGACTCCTACCAGTCCAGGGGTTCTAGACACACGGTTACAGGCTTCCCTGAGAGGCACCTTCTCTTTGATAAGCAGGGACGGCCACCTGGGAGCCAAAGCTCCAGGAACCCTGATCCCACACATGCCCTCCTTCCGGCTGAAGACCCGAACCTCACAGGTTTGAGTTTTATTTCTTGAGCTTAAGAATTTATTATCCTTGTGGTGGTTTTCAGCTATGTCCGCAAGTTTGTTTACATTCCTCTCTTCAAGAGGTGGAGCCTCATTCCTCTCGCCTCGAGTGTGGGCTGGACTCCATGGCTGGCTCTTAATGAATAGACCTGGTGGACGTGACCAGGTTATAAAAGACATCAAAGATTTTCTTTTTACTCTCTGTTGGATCACTTGCACTGGGGAAGGCGACTGACTTGCGTTCGAGGGACTCGAGCAGCTCTATGGAGAATTTCAGGGGGTGAGGAGCTGAGTCTTTGCGCCAACAGCCATGGGAGGGCGCCATCTTGGAAGCAGCTCCTCCAGCCCCAGCTAGGTGACAACAGCCCCCTGTCAGTCCCTGAAATCTCTGTCAATCGCTGTCAATTCCTGCAAATCTTGACTGCAACCTCAGGAGAGACCCCAGGTTAGAGGCATCTAGTAAGCAATGACCAAATTCATGACCCACAGACACAGTGTGAGGTCTTGAATACTTTATTGGGGTGTAAATTGCTCAATTTGAGGTCAATCATGGCTATAGTACCAAATTTTAAAGAGCATCTGGTCAAAATTAGCCTGGAACATTCCTCTCAACATTCCTTAAGGAGGTGCCACATTGGATATGAGTATGCCCTCTCCCTAAAGTAATTCGGCATTTCCAAGTTCTTGCAGGAGAGGTGACAGAGGGCTGTGTCAATGTCTGAGCGCTGGTTGAAGTAACAACCTTATGTTTCACAATGCCACATCAAACGACAATGCTTCCACGTCTTCACAGACTAAAATCCTACGGCTCTGCCCCGATGAGGGGCCGGCAGGTCCTTGGGTTGTCTCACTGCCCACACTCACTCTGGAGAGCACACTTGGGAAGAGCCTTGGCAAGAGGCATTACACTATCTTTCTCTCTTAAAATATTTTTTGATGGAGTCCTTAGAGTTATAATCCATATAACTTAGCATAAATTAAGTGCTTGCTAGAGATTACTTAATGGCATCCAAATTTAAATTTAAAATGCGTTTTAACTCTTTAAAATGATGTAATTTATTTATTTGCTTATGTATTTATTGTAATGTTTTATTAATCTTTGAGAGAAAGGGAGAGACAGAGCACGAGCAGGGGAGGGGCAGAGAGAGAGAGGGAGACACAGAATCTGAAACAGGCTCCAGGCCCTGAGCTGTCAGCACAGAGCCCGACGCGGGGCTCGAACTCACGAACCATGAGATCATGGCCTGAGCTGAAGTCGGACGTTTAACCGACAGAGCCACCCAGGTGCCCATCCGCATTTTATGGACTAAAATCTCAACTATTATGAATATTCACATCAAAACTTGTTGACTAAGTCCATTTTTGTCAGACAGCTGGCCAATCCAGTTTTTAAAAAATAAATTATTAGAGGCCATAATACCATTAATGATAATAATCCTAGTTAACGTTCACTGCATGTTTACTTTGGGTTGAATATGCACTTGGGGTTTGCAAGCATTACTTAATGTTGATAGGCAGTTTTTCTTTTCTTTTTTAAGTTATTTATTTACTTGGAGAGAGAGAGAAAGTGGACGAAGGACACAGAGAGAGGGGGACAGAGCGAATCCCAAGCAGGGTCCACACTGTCGGCGCAGAACCCGATGTGGAAGCCGTGAGGTCACGACCCGAGCCAAAGTCGGACGCTTCACTGACTGGTCTACGCAGGCACCTCAGTGCACAGATTTTCTTTGAAAAGACTGCTCTGGAATATTTTCCGTTTCCTCTCGGCAAGTTCTTAAGGCAGTTTGGGGGCAGAAAGTGTGTTTCATTTTGTTTAACTTGCTGTTGTCCTCAAGACCACGGTTTGGGGGAAAAAGAAAATGATGTAGGATCCAAACACTTCGCAGCTTCACTGAAGGCTTTGCTTCATGTCAAGTGGTATGGGCTTTAATAGAATGGATGGTACTTTTAAAAAGCAAAGAGAAATTAAATTATAGGCCAATAATTTTGGAGACGGCCCGGGCAAGTTTTCCTTGTCCAACGGCAGAAGCTGAGAGGGCAGGTGGCCCGTGCCAGGCGGCTTAGCAGCAGCTTAGCATGAGGTCGAGATGGACACCCGCCTCCCGGTCACAGCCCGACTCTCGGCTGTCCCCGGGGCCAAGAATAGGGGCTTCCCTCTGAGTCGGCTGACCCTGGGCACTTGGTGCCGGTGTTACGGGAAATGCCGGGCGCCTGGTTAAATCTGAGTTCTGATAAATAACAAATAATCTTTAGTGTAGATATGTCTCAGTTATTGTTTATCTAAAGTGAAAATTTGATTTGGCCTCCTCTGCTTTCATTTGCTCAATCGAATAACTCTAGTGCCAAAGCCCTGGCTAGCAAAGGCCTCCAGAGACTTTCCAGCTGAGCTGCTCAGGATGTCACGTTTCCACTGTCCTCTGTCCCCTGACCAAGGCACCACGCCTCAGACAAGACCCAGACATCAGCCCCCAGGGATCAGGGTTAAGGACAAAACCTTCACGCAACTATTTAAGAAGATTTACGGCACCTGCCCCCACACCCACTCCCTCTGGTAGCCAGACTAGTCATTTTTTCTTTAAACAGCCACTTGTATTCTTGGGCAATAGCACAGGTTCTCTGCGGGACCCTCCCCCGCCCCCCGGGAGCACAGAGAGGCCTGTGTCGCTACCCACCAGGCTCAGAGCCCGGCCAAACTCATCCCTGCAGAGACAGGTGGCTGATCCCACCAGGGACTGTGGCCCTGAGTCACCTTCCAGGCCCTGGGTGGGAAGCCTGTCCGCCCTCTGGGAGGGCTCCTTAGAGAGAAGAGGCCAGGGCTATCTGCCTTCCCACCTCTACGAGGGGCCCGGCACCCGGCCACAGCAGTGCTGATGGCCCACCCACACCCTGAGCCCTTTGTCCCCGCGCCCCTGGAGAGAAGGAGCCATCTCTTTTGCATCCCGGTGTCGGGCAAAATGCTTGGTAGACAAGGGGTCTGTGACGTGCAGCTGGTGCCAGATGGATCAATGAGAAGAGCCTTTGGAGATGCATCTGGGCCTTCCCACCACCTCCCCTCACCCCACGCCCATGTGCACACTGTGTAGTCCCTCTTCAGGACCAGGACCGAAGGTTCACTCCCCTCTGAGTCTCTGGACCAGGTCCTCAAAGAAGATGCAGGAGCTAAGAGAGGCTGATGGAAACACTCACGGTCCCTTCCTTCACCTGTTGATGGCGCCAATTTCTGGCTTTGTGGGGGCCAAGCAGAGACTACCACCGGAAGCCTGTCTACACTCACTGCATGATCCTGGTGCATACACCTGGCTCCCGGGACCAGGAGGCTGAAGAATGACGGCCCAGAGCCTTCCTTTTTGGGGGTGCAGATAGGGTCAGCCGGCCACATCCCTGAGGAATGGAGACTTCTCTCTGCCTCCAACGGATGTAAAGGAAGGAGCCATGTCCCCGAGGCAAAGTCTCCCTCATTGATCAGGAAAGTGGGGTCAGGGGCTGCAGGAAACTGGCTGGGTGGGTGAGGGCCGAGGCCGGGGAC
Source organism: Panthera pardus (assembly GCF_024362965.1). Taxonomy (NCBI): domain Eukaryota; kingdom Metazoa; phylum Chordata; class Mammalia; order Carnivora; family Felidae; genus Panthera; species Panthera pardus. The sequence continues at coordinate 82,288,623 of NW_026526788.1, forward strand.
ACAGACGCAGCTTCCTGGGAATGACCCACAGAGCCCCCTGAACTCCTGGATCTTCAGCTATCGGCACTCCTGTCACCATTGTCTCAGTGACTCCTGGAACAGACGGGGGTCCGGGAGAGGGACTGAGCGGGGCAGCAGGCAGAACCCCGAAGGTAAAGTGAGGACAGCTTCTTCGAGAGGAGTCGTTAATCTTTCTAAAAACACCAGCTGTCCACCTGTCTGGTTAGGTAAACAGGAAAAAAGAAACTCCTGTGCTGAGAACCACTATCCCTCCGAGGATCAGATGGCTTAGAATCGATGCCCTGGAGGGCTCTCTGGGATGTACGTGTGGCCGCGTGTCTCCCCGTCACCAGCAGCACACACACAGTCCTCTATACCAGTGGGCCTCACTCGGGGTGACTTCACCCCTCCGGGACATGTGGCCGGGTCTGGACACATCTCGGGTGGTCACAACTTAGGCGGCGGGAGAGTGTTACTGGCAACCAGTAAGCACGGTCAGGGACGGTGGCACACAGCCTATAACTTGGGACAGTCCCCTCCCCCTTGCAACAAAGAATTCTCAGACCCCAAATGTCCACCGTGCTGAGGCTTAGAAACCCTGCTCTAAAATTATGAAGCTGCCTCCAGACTTCTGGTAAAAGACCGGCCATGTCCCTGTGGGCTTTGCAGGCTGGGCCAACCCAATGCTGTCAACCATCCGTCTGCTGTTGGGGTCAGTTAACACTGATACCCACGAAAGCGGTCTGTTTTGTTTTTTTTTTTAACATTTATTTATTTTTGAGAGAAAGAGAGAGAGAAAGAGAACAAGGGGGGGGGGGAGGAGGACAGAAAGAGAGGGAGACAGAATCCCAAGCAGCCTTCTTGCTGTCAGCATAGAGCCCAACTGGAGGCTCAAACTCATGAAACGGTGACATCATGACCTGAGTTAAGATCAAAAGTCAGACTCTTGGGGTGCCTGGGTGGCTCAGTCGGTTGGGCGTCCGACTTCGGCTCAGGTCATGATCTCGTGGTAACTCGAGTTCAAGCCCCATGTCGGGCTCTGTGCTGACAGCTCGGAGCCTGGATCCTGCTTCGGATTCCATGTCCCCCTGTCTCCCTGCTCCCCACCTGCCTGCACTCTGTGTGTGTGTGTGTGTGTGTGTGTGTGTGTGTGTGTCTCTGTCTCAAAAATAAATAAAAGAGTTGGACACTTAACCGACTGAGCCACCCAGGCGCCCCGAAAGCTGTCTGTTTTTGGTGAAGCAGCTCTCTGTGTTTCATCCACTTAGTAAGTAAAGATTCTGTAGGGACACACACACACACACACACACACACCCCTTTGGCTATGCTGACGGTTATAGCAGAGGCACATTTGGAATGCTTAAAAGCTGCCAGTAACGAAGGAAACCAGGAACATGCATGAGAGGCCCATGTGTGAGGACATAACCGTATTAGCCCTCACACGCAGACCAGAAACAGGAACCTGGAGTCCACACTTGGTGTGCAACACGTTCACCAGTTAATACCCCCAAACTTGATTTTTTAAAGATATTTTTATTTATTTTTGAAAGAGAGAGAGAGACAGACAGACAGAGCACAAGCAGGGGAGGGGCAGAGAGAGAGGGAGACACAGAATCGGAAGCAGGCTCCAGGCTCTGAGCTGTCAGCACAGAGCTCGATGTGGGGCTCAAACTCACGAACCGCGAGATCATGACCTGAGCCGAAGTCGGACACTTAACCAATGGAGACACCCAGGCGCCCCGATACACCGAAACATTAAAAGACGGATGACAATGAAAAGACAACTGAAATGTCACTTGACAGATGGCAAAATGTGTCTTTTCGGTAATTTAGGCTAAGTTTTCACTGGAGTCACACTCTGCTCTTGTGGGGACCCTCACAGGAGTCTCCTAGCTCTGAGTGCCCGTGACGGACACCAAGCAGTTCTGTGCTAAGGGAAATATTCTGCCTTCTTAGAGGGGGACCCGCCTCCTCATATACGTCTGAGATCCCAGAGGAAAGCAACGATGAAGAAGCATACAATTTCCTGTGCTGAGGTGACAGACGTATTTTAAAAATCATAGAAGGGCGTTTAATTTGGAGAAGTTTGGAAGAGAAATTCAATCCCTCCTGATTTCTGCAGGCTGGAGGTGTAGAGTATTCCTGGGGACAGATGCTCAGTTGGCCTGATGGAGGTTCGTGATGATTGGTTTTTGTTGAAGGAGATACACCATAAAGGAGCCTCCAGGCTTTCTCTCTCTCTTTTTTTTTTTTACTTTTCCTTTGCTAACAGGCTTTTCAAATTCTCAAGATAGCAGTTGAGAAATGCTGATGAAATTGTCCTACTGAAATTGTGCCACAGAAAGGTCCTCGGACGCCCGCCGCCAGCTGTCCCTTTTCGGGAAGGAAACGGCTCCTTGGCTAGGTATTTTTCTTGGAGCACGGGGCGTCCGAGGAAGTTGCGTGCCCTCTGGGGCGACAGGAGGTGCCGTCGGAGCGGGGCGAGCGGGAGGGCTGGCGCCCAGATGGAGGATGGAATGACTTCAGCTCGAAAGGAACGCCGGCCCGCATCCCCACAGCTGCAGCGTCCTGTGAGGGAGCTGTCTGGATCTCCTTTGAGGCAAATAGAGGACTCAGGGAGCCCACCGGGTTGTCAAAAGGTGACACCTAATAGCGACGAAACCAGCCCACCCTGTTCCGCAGCCGGCGGGGTCTGCGTCAGCCCATCCCCTTCCGTGGAGCAGGTGCAGGTCTCTGCCCACCCCCCGCGGCCACTCTTCTTGCAACACTGCGCTCTGGGCAGGACGTTGGCTTCTGCTCTTGTTTTAAGACGTCTCTCATTCCACAGGTTCTTAGCTCCAAAGTATTCATATCGGTGTCCTAATGCCAAAAACCTGATCTTGTTCTGAAATAAAGAGGTCACTGCTCTGCGAAATAGTTTTCTTAACGCGATGTCTCAGCAGAATGATCTTCACTCAGGAGAGCTTGGAGTTGGAAAGGTTGGCTTCGTGTTTCTTTCTCTTAGGATGTGTTAGCTGTGATGAGAGAGAGAGAGAGAGAGAGAGCAAGCACCAATGGGAGAGGGGAAGAGAGAGAGGGAGAGAGAGAATCCCAAGCAGGGTCTGCACTGTCAGCACAGAGCCGGATGTGGGGCTCGAACTCACACACCATGAGATCATGACCTGAGCTGAAACCAAGAGCTGGAAACTTAACTGATTGAGCCACTCGGGCGCCCCTAAGTTTAAATGTTTTAGAAACCTCCCTAGTCTCTCCATGTGTAACAGGGATAGCAGAGCACGTCCTAAAGATTGAAACAAGAAAGGACATGGAATTATCGGCCCGAGAGGGATTATTTTTATTTCAGTGTCAACGATCCCAACATTCAGATGAATGTGTTTCTTGTCAGCAGGAGAGTGCAAGCTGGGAAATTATGTGAGGAGTTACCATCAAAAGCTTTGTTTTGGGGGCTCCTGGGTGGCTCAGTCGGTTAAGCGACCGCCTTCAGCTCAGGTCACGATCTCACTGGTTCGTGGGTTCGAGCCCCATGTCAGGCTCTGTGCTGACAGCTTGGAGCCTGCTTCTGATTCTGTGTCTCCCTCTCTCTGTCCCTCCCCCGCTCACACTGTCTCTCTGTCTCTCTCTCTCTCTCTCTGCCTCTCTCTCTCTCTCTGAAAAATAAAATAAACATTAAAACAATTTTTTTTTAAGTTTTATTTTATTTTGTTTGGGAGGGCTTCAAAAAGTCCCTTAGCAAGGGCAGCCGGGATAAGCTGGGGACCCTGCGCGCTGAGTGATTCTCCGGCATTCGCGGAAGACAAATGAAGATTGATGAGGTAGGGCTGGCAGGTCCTGCGGTCAGGTTGATTTAAGGTGCCATGCTGTGGCCTTTCACCAGGCGGCCAGGTAAATCAAAAGGCACAGGTCGATAAGGACCTCGGAGGGATTCCCTGGCTCTTCATCCAGAAGCCATTTGTCTGGTAACCGCACCTGCCCATCAGTGCCACGGGAGGTGTTATCAGTTTCCACAGCTTTTAGTTGGGTTTATTTTCTAAACCTTATTATATAAATAAAACTTCATTCCCCGAGGACTCAGCTGGAGCGCATTTCCATACGCCTTGAGGCACTGAGGATGCCACTGTCGGCCAGACGGGTCATCGAGGGTTTTCTCGGGCTGCTAGCACATCTAAATAATTAGGAAGCCAAGCACCCAGGTCCGTCGCGGGAGGCTTACTCAGCTCAGCAGAGTGACGAGGGGAAGGAAGGTGAGTTGTTCCAGAACATGAAGCCGAGAAAGAAGGCTGGATCCCTGCCACCTGCCTTCGGTCGGTATTTGCCACCTCGCCCGAGCAGTACCTGCTGTGTCCTGAGGACCAGGTGGGGAAGGGGTCCCCCGGGAGCATCTGAGAGTACCGAAAAGGAAGCACTTTCGGATTACATCCCCAGGATTGGGGCTCACGCCTTCGAGAAAATATCAGCCCCGCGCACAAGAGCTGTTCACCTGGGTGGCGATCCGGACTGGGCTCCGGAGCTCAGGAGCGGGTCTGGGAGTGAGCGCTGCTCTCGCAAGGGCAGCTCCTGACTGCTCTGGAATGACATTCGGGGGAAACAGGGCGTTTGCTGCAAGCGAGAATATTCCTTGGAAGGTGTCGTGTGAGGTGTGTATGCTGTCAGCAACCAGGGGCCACACACCTGGCTTTGAAGGTCAGCTGCCCCCGCCCCCAACGCCTGGCCCCGGCCCCAACCCCTGGGGCTGACTTCAGGCCCACCACGCCCCCGGAGCAGAGGAGAGAAGAGCTGACCTTCTTTGGTTGTGTTTTGCCAAAGGCATAGTTTGGACCAGATCCTGGGGTGACGAAGCCTGTTTAGATCAATAGCTTCCAAGACAAGCGGGAGGTCCCTGGGGAGGTGGTGTGGCCGGCCGGAGCCTGGGCAGTGGGTATGCCGAACACGGGCCCCCGCAGGAGCAGTGAGCAGGGGTGCAGAAGGGCGTACGAGGCAAGAATTCAAAGATGGCTCTGGATGGGGAGCCTGGGTGGCCCGGTCGGTTAAGCTTTCGACTGTTGGTCTCAGCTCAGGTCTTAAGCTCAGGGTTGTGCGTTCAAGCCCCACCTCGGGCTCCGCACCGGGTGTGAGGCCTACTTTAAAAAAAAACAACGGCTTTGGGTGTCCCTTGGGTGTTCCCTTGGATTCACTCCAATGCTACTCCTCCCTTGCCTGTCACCGCTCTGGCTCCTACAGACAGAGCCCTGCAGACTGCCTGCTGTTGCTCTGCTCCACTGCTACCTGTGTGGAGGCTGTGTGGCCCTTGGCAAGCTACTTCTCCTCCGTAGGCCTCAATGTACCCATTTGGGAAGTGGGGATACGTAGAGCATGTCCTTCGCATATAGCACCTAGGTGATATCGTGTATAAAACGCATAGGACGGTGCTGGCACCTAGTAGGTGCTGTGTAATTGTTGTCAACCGTCATTAGTTTGATTTAGTGGCATCAACCAGACAAGAGCACGGCCCTGCTGAAACTGACCCTTAATGACATACAAGGAAAAATACACCAGAACTGATGTGCCTGAGGTTTCCGGGTTGGGTAGCCGGCAGAGCGAGGCCAGGCGCCAGGCTCAGGGACCGTCCTGGACCTTCCCAGCATGGATGGCCTCCTTCTCTGCGCCGCAAAACCCTACCCGGGTCCTCCTGACCCTAGAAACGCTCTGTGGGAGCCGGCAGTATCTTTGGGCAAATAGCACCAAGATTTTAGAACGGTGCTTTCCCTACGGTCACAGGCCCCGTTTCAATTCATAGACCACTCTTTTCCAGGTAGATGACCCACAGTCTCCGAGAACTCTGTAAACACCTGCTTCTCTCTGGGGATTTTACCTGCAGCCAGCATCAGGGCTTTGGGGTTCAGGGCCCGATTGTAAATATCATCCCATCATCAAGCCATCAAGGTGATAGCTTCATGGGAATGAAAAAAAAAAAAGCCTGCTTTCAGGAGTTGGTGAACCATCATCCTCGAGTGTCGTCCTTCCGGGAGGTGGTCACCCGTGGCTGAGTATCGTGGTGTGGGGAAGCCACACAGGTCCTGTTGAAGAGGGTGCGCGCGTTCAGCGGTGTTCGTACTGAGAGCACCTAATGTGACACACCTCCCTCCCACGGCCTCGTGTTTCTGCAGCACTTGGATGCCAGTGGGGAGCACACGGAACCTTCCTAACTGAGGTCTGGCTGCGGGAACCTGACTTCACATGTGCGCTGACCTCAGTCCTGATCGACCAAGTCTTAGGTGTTGAGGAGCACTCCTCCGTCTGAAACGTCACTTTTCTCCTTCTGTTTCTCGACTATGTGTTTTGGAAGAAGGAAGACGAGGGTCCCAAGATCGAAATAAGTGTGGCATTTGGAAACGCCATGATGTAGGTGCAGACTTTACAGTTACGTCTTCTGGGGAACCCTGAAGTGACTCGTAAAACAGAGTGCAGAGCGCCTACGTACGTGTCTCTGTGTACTTTTGCAAGCTCTGCCTCCTCAGGGTGCTTTTCCATTAAGACTTTATTCTCTGGCTCTGGTGACCTCCGTGAACCTGGAAAGGCGGTGAGCGTGCAGAGGGTGAAGGCAACTGTGTGATGCCATAAGGTCCCCGGAAGAGAAGCCGTGTCTTAGTGCGTTGGTGTCCTCCCTAGTACTGCGTACCCAGGGGATGGCCCTCAACGAAGGGTGAACACACTGAAGGTTCGTTCCCTCTGAAGTATGTCATGGCTTCTCTGGCCAGTCCGGAGGACACAAGGAGATGAGCGGAGGGCCCACTCATCTGTGCTGAGGGCTGAGAGCCACCTGATGCATCCTTGGGAACTTTCCACATCCCTCCTTTGCTCCATCCTAACCCTGTGTTGGGAAAAGCCCTGGAATCCTCAGTACCCAGATCAGAGCCTGCCTCTGGCTCTTCTCCCCACATCCTGTGGTCACGGGAAAGTCAGTTACTTTCCCGGGGCTTGGTGCCTTCCCTGTAAGGTGAAAATAAGCCTGTTCTCGGCTTGCCCACTGGATGGGTCTGGCAATCTAGATGGCTGAGCTGAGGACAAGGGATGGTTTCTGGCTGTCGGTAGTGTGCGTGATACAGAAGTAATAAACTAAGTGCATGAAAGCATTTTACCACCACACATGCTGCCTGTGATGAGATGGGTGGGAAGCAGGGGGCAGACAGATCATGGCGGTCCTCGTCAATGGGGCTGGGGAATTAAGGAGTGGGGAGGAAGTCGGTGTCCAGAGAGCACCCACGCCTCCCCGCGTCATGCCTGCCCCCAAAAGCCACTTTGGGCAGGGAGGTATCTCCACGGCACAGACCCAGAGCCCAGGGCTCATCTGGGAAACCGTCTCAGGAACCACAGTTGGGGGTGCTGATGGGCTGCCGGGGCCGTAAGCTGAAGGCGGGGGCTACGACCTGCCCCTGGGTTTTGGAGGTGTGGCTCCTTGGGTCTCTGCGGTGGACTCAGGGGTGAGGATCCTCAGGTGAATCTCTGGAGAGGTTGATGGCATATCCTTTGAAAATGTGAAGTGTCTTCCCAGGTCCAAGATGCCAGTGAGAGCTGGAAGTCCACAGGCAGATGGGTCATCCCCGCTGGTTGACCTTTTAGAAATACACCGCCCCAGAAGTTCAGGCAGACACGCTCCCCCACACTGGGCATCCTCGGGGTAAAAGCAGTCATCAGCAGAGTCCCCACGCCCACAGATACATGTGCACAGATACATACAAGATGGCGGGGGTGCCCCGTGTCCAGCCACTGCTGTCCCCAACAGGGTGTCTCTAACAAAGTCCCCAGGGGCCTTGACCAGGAGCTGTTACAGTTTTGAAACAAGTGGTGGGTGACCTGCCTCGTCCCCGGGAAGCCTGGGCTGACCACGCTTGGCCTTGTGTCCAGCAGGCTCAGTTGTGGAAAGACATCTCAAGCCCAGACAAGCTGTCCTCTGTGGGGTGGTCCCCGGTCAGCTCAGCGGGGTGACCCCTTCAGGGGATGGTCATGAAAGAGGGTGTGGCCATGTCATGGGAAGCCCAGCAGAGACCCCCCTGAGACACTGCAAATGTCCCCTGTGTTCTCTATTCCCTGATGGTGAAAGAGAGGTACTTGTGTCCCAGGGCATCCCACCTGGTGGAGGTGAGAGAGGGCTCCCTGGGGAGGCCGCCCACCGGGAGCCCAGACACCCCGCAGAGGGAGCCCCCACCCCGACTGAGTTCTACAAGGCATTCTGCCAACCTGAGAGGCCACCAGCTTTCTCCCTCCCCAGCTTCTCCAGTGCTGTCACCCCCAGGTTCACCGGCCTGATGACCAGTTGACTGTCCCTTGGGTACAAACAGTCCTGTAATTGCTCGGGGACCAGGCCACGTCTTTATCATTCTCTGGAAAACAGGACAGCCTGTGTGCGTGTCCGTTTGTCCACGACCAAGGCTCAGCACTAGACCCGGTGGGGGCTGCAGATGTGCAGGTCAGAGCCTGGAATCAAGTCCCTGTGTGTGTGTGTGTGTGTGTGAGAGAGAGAGAGAGAGAGAGAGAGAAACAGAGAGAGAGAAACAGAGAGAGAGATGGGAGCTTCCAGGCACCCAAGTCTCCCCCAGGAAAGGACAAAGCCCCAGGCTTCTCATGTCTCTTGGGGCCTTTTAATCCCTGTTGTCTTCTGCTTAAATGAAGGGACAGCAGAGGAAGAGATTAGTGGGGTATTCAGGGCCCTGAGGGTTTCTGTTGCCGGGTAAACAAGGAGAGATCTCTATCACGGCCTGTCAGTCGTCCATTGGGCACTCAGTTCACCAGGTATTGAAACTGATCCGGGGAGATTTTCGGATTTATCTTTTCAGGGCGGTCAGGTGGGGGGAGAGGAGGCGCCCAGCACTGGAAAGTTCCTTGGGGGGGGCAGGGTGCCCCCCACCCCTTGCCCCCTACAGTGTCCTGGGAGGACTGCCTTCTCGCGGTCTTCTTCCTGTCACCTGTGTCCCAGACACCACCCCCCACCCCATGGAGCCCCTTACAGCTCCTTTCTACCCGAATGCCTTTCCCTCCCTTAACTGCCTGGCTAGTTCCCGCTGGCCTTCAGGTCACCACCTCCTCGAAGCCTTCTCTGATACGTCCCTCCATCCCATCCCACCCTCCTTTTCCCCCAGTGATGCTTCACTTTTCCCGTTTGTTCCCTAAAGGGTAGCAGACAAATCCTGCCCCACACGCAGTTCATCTAAGTGGGGGCTCACACACTCAGGCCACAGACCTGCTGCTTCTCAGATTGGGAGTCAGGGACCCCATGACCATGTCTCAGAGGAAAAATCCACCAGAGTTAACATCACTGCAGCCTACAGGATAACCATGTTTTCAAATTAAACATTTTAAACAAGTTATGCATTTAAGAGCATAGCTGAGACCCTGGGATAACGCGTGTATATACGTGCGTGCACTATGTTATTTTATATTTGCATATGCAAAAATGGTTTATTACAGCCCATCTGTATTATATGTTACCTATATACTTGTACATAATATAAACTTCATATATGTATGAATGTAAATGTAGTACAGGCATGTGAGAAGGATGAGCTGCCGGGAGCTCCGGCTTCGAAAACCACAGTTCTGAGGTCTTGTGTTCCGTCACCTAAAAGCCACGTTCTCCGTGGAGCACCTGCTCACGGTGGAGGCAGGGGAGACGCCGTGTCCCCGCATCTTTGGGAAGTTCCACCCACTCTTCTCAAACTTCAGTGTCAGGTGCACAGACGGCTTTTGTTCAGCAATTGTTGAACCGTGTCTCACTCAACAAGTGACGCTTTGCCCGCTTCCTTCTCTCTAATAAACTTTATTTGGAATCCACCTGCACGGGAAACCGGGAGGCGCCGCCCCACGGCACAGCATCCGCCGGGCTGCATGGCGCTTGGGCTGGAGGGCTGCAGCTCCACGCCTCTCCCCTGGACCTGGGGAGCAGGAGTCCATCACACCCACAATCCGCCAGGGCCCACGGTCGGCTCTGGAGCAGCTAACCGGCCACCTCCCAGGCCTGCAGGGCAGACCCGGGATGCCACTCCGCTCCCCGGAGGTTCAGAAGATGCAGCCCAACCTGAACCAGACTGCAGATCCCCTCTCGTCCCCCATTCACTCCCCTAGCAGCCTCTGTGGGCACCAGCCACGCCTCGGGCTGCTGTAGCAGGTGCATTCAGCCCTGGGTCTGCCCTCACGGAACTTAGTTCTAGAGAAGGAAGGTGGAGACGGGAAAGCAGACAAACCAAGAAAGAATGTGCTAGGGGTTCAGCGAGGAGGGGGAAGGGACCGTGAGCAAGTGGGGGAGGTTTTGCAGGTGGGGAGGGGAGGGGAGGTCTGGGAGGAGGCGCATCTGCCCCGAGACCTGACCGGGACAAGCACCCAGCCCGTGGAAGGGTGAGCCCGCAGCCTCCGCAGGAGTCGGTCCCCACATCCCCCCTGGGGCCAGCTCGGTGACCTCTGATATTCACAGCACGTGGATTCGAATAAGACATTGGACTCCAAACAGTGCGGAGAAACACACAAAGCCAATGCCTTTCCCATGCTCGAGGGTCGAACGAGGATCTGCTCCAGGACCTCAGTGCTGGCTCCACGGGACCATTGTCTTAACCCACCTGTTAATTCCCACCTATTAATTCCAATAAACCAAATACACACGTTGAACATCCAACAGGAAGAGCACCAAAAAGAAACAAACAAAAAAAAAGAATCCACCTTCCATCCTACAGTTTCTTTGAGAGGAGGATAATCTCATTTAGAGACTGATAATCTCCAAGAGCCGCACCTTTATGGAAGATCCCTATTGAGAAAGAATTTCAATGGCCCGTGAGAAATCATTTTTCAAGGAGAAGAAATGTTTCTCCCTCAGGCCCCGGGATGTTTCTGAGCTGACCCCGCCAAAGGCCGCTGGTCAGAGCCTCTTAAGTGAAATGGGTCCTGGGCGAGCTGCGCTAATCCCATCAAAGGGGGACCCGGTGGAAGGAGGCAGCGTGACCGCCCTCCACCCCGCCCCTCAAGGCCCAAGAAGGAAGTTTGCTCAAAATGCAAACAGGTCTCCACTCTAGGAGGGATTAAGCGGCCTCAAATTAACCTCAGCTCACACTCACCTGCCTAGGGCTGCTCTGATCTGTTCTAGAAAGACTGGCAACGCCTCTGAGAACATTGCATTCAGGGAAACCCCCAGCTTCAGGAGATTCTTCCTGTTTGCTTTCTTTAAGAGCAATGGATTAATTATAAAACAAGGAGACAGGACGCCTTGACTCCGAGAAATCTCCAGAAGGGCCAAGACACTGATCCCTCCCCCCACCCTGCACCGAACCTGCCACAATCGATACGGAATGAAAGCTCGTTCTGAAAATAACCTTGACAACAAATCCTGTCGGCTGGCTGTTGTTCTTCTCCTATTAAGCCCAATAAAATAATCAACGTTTACATCTCAATTTCTACTGCCAGAGAGTTTGCTTCTTCTGGCGATGCCCTGGCTGGCGGGGGAGATCTGTAGCAGAGGGGGTGAGATCCTTGAGGCCGAGCGGCCGCAGGCAGGGGCTTTGTTGAGGGTGAGTATGCTTCTTGGGAGGCAGTGACCTCAGAGGCCAGAGGGCCGGGTACCAGCCGTGGCCACCACTCTTCAAGGCAGAGGAGAGAAGAGTTGTTATGAACGTCACTATCTGAGATGGACAAAGAGAACATTCAAAACTGGGTGTGAGCTTCAAGCCACGGGTTCGGAGCGTGCCCACTCAGAAGTGTGGTCTGTAAAGCCTGACTGCTCTGTCACTTGTTGTCCGAGGGGCATAGTGGGACCTGGCCAGGTAGGGGGGCACACCTCAGCTGGGCTGGATGGTGGGAGGTGAGGGCGGTAAGTCCCTGAAGGCAGAGCTTTGGAAGTAGCGTGTTGGGCAGGCCGTGCAGATGAGGAGCCAGCCTACAGAAAGTCTCAGAGGGACAGCCACAGCCTCCAGACTGTCCCCAGGAGCACCCCAGGGGCTGTAACTAGCGATGAGGCTCAGGGAGGTAGAGGGAGAGGCAGACAGGATGGTGACTGGTCCAAACCAGTGTTCAGAGTTGGGGACTCTTGGGTGGCTGGAGCCCAGACGGCCAGGAAGAAGCAGGGGTAGAGGCCACAGGAGGCAGTGATGAGGAAGCTGTGGGATCTCTGGTGGAGGCAGGGCTGTGGGCAGGGCAGGATGAAGGCAGGAGGGTGGCTCATGCCCCTTGAGGGGGTGGGGGGGAGGGGAGGGCATGAGACACTTGCCTTGAAAACGGAAGCTGGAGGACGCTGAAAGCTGGTGTGGGAGCCACTAGGTGGGGAGACATAACGGTTTCGGGAAAGAGGAGGCTGGTTGGACAGATCGGGGTCTGTCGGGGGCGCGGAGGTTGGCTCACCTTTCCAAGACTCCTCTGATCTCGACTTGGAGCTGGGAGTTTCTCCAGAGGAACAAGAGGTGACCGGCGTCTGCTTCGGTGGGGATGTCCAAGGAGGTGCAGGAAGGCAGGACGAAGCTGTGGCCAGCAAGAGGGGTCACAGAGGAAGACGCCGGGGCCTCCTGGGAGAGGCAGGCAGGACCAGGCCGGGGGGCGGATGGATCCCCAGACAGGAAAGTGGCAAGAGAGAGGCCAGGCAGGGAGGGAAGAGCTGCCTGAGAGAGAGGAGCCGGATAAAGACCAGCTGAGACCCCTGCATGAGGCGGGGTCCGTGTAGCTCCGGAAAGGGAACATACCCAAGGGGAGGTTGTCCAGGTGGGAAGGGATGAGGGCCTGGAAAGGAGAGCCCAGTGCATCGATGCACACTCCTGCCAGGGTCTGAAGACCACCCTCCTGTTGGTTGTCAACACCCGGGCTGCTTTTGAGCAGCTGTGAGGATGTGTCCCTGCTCAGAGGTAACATGGTTTCAGGGGAAGCAAATGATGTCATTGACGCACGCTTCATTTAACCCACTTACCCTGTGCAAGAAGGATCCAGTGCCGGGACCCTCCATGCTGGCCAGGTGGGTGGGATGACAGTGCCCAAGAGATGCAAACAAAATGCTGAGGGAGTGCAGCACAGGGCGCTCTGGAGGGCTGCATGAAGGAGGTGGCTCGATCTCAGCCCTTGACCAACGCCACGCGGGTGAATTAAATAGCTTAGGTTGTTAGGGGTCGGCGAGTGAGGTTGGGGGGTGGGGGGGTTTCCCACACTTAGCCCCTCCAAGGATGTAATAAGCATGGAAGTTAGAAAGGGTTTCAGCAGATGTCAACAGTGGGGTGACAGTCATCGGTGAGGATGGGGACTCTCGTTGGCCGGGGGTCCACTGTGGCGGGTGACCTTCCGCATCATGGAGGTGTCAGGTGCATCTAGCCCCATCAAGGTGCATCAAGGTGACATTGCCAGCATGAGGGCAACGGAGGCTTGCGTTTTCTTGGGGCTACATTCACCAACTGCCCTCGTTCTACTGCCGGGGGCCATGTCCTTGGGCTGCCGGGGATGGACAGGGCCCCCAGCCCCCAGCCCAGAAGCCCGTGGTGCAGCAGGGAGATGCACAGCCTCACGTGGAGAGGAGGGGCCAGGCACCGTGTGGTTTGGGGTCTCTGTGTTTCTTAAGTTACTCTCTTGGGTGATAGTTTTTTAACATTCCGGCTGCTTTGGTCGGTTACCCCCCCCCGTTTCCCCAGACAACTAAGGGACCCCCAGGAATCAGGAGAAGCAAACTCACCCATCGTTATGACAGAGGAGGTCCCAGTACATTGAGAATCCCCGAGCCCCACTCTCCCTCTTAGCGCACACCCCTTTGCCCCAAGTCTGCTCCCCCCTGCTTGGGGAAACCCACTCCCGTTATTGGTAAAGATGGCTTGAAAATGAACAAGGATCCAACTTTTTGAAAAGGAGCAGCCCCCAGAATGCTAAGTCAGCATTTACCAACGCTTGCTTCGCGGTCGAGGTAATGGTCACACGCACACAGGCTCGCACAGAGGACCCGAATGTCAACTAAGTTGGAGAAAGGATCAGTTCAGCTGAGTGGGCAGATTTCTTTGTTGCCTGAATTCTTGGCACCTTGAGTAGGCAAATGCGTGCCTTGCCTGCAGGAAGGAATGGGGAAGGCAGAACTGTTTGCAGGAGCCTCTCTGAGGATTAGTGTGTCCCCAGAAACACAGAGGCGGTGGGGGGGGAGGGGCAGGAGACATCCAAATATAGGCAGGTGTCCTTCTGCTCCCGCCTGTCTCACAGACTGGAATCATCCCTCCATGGTTTGAACCCCCCGCCCGGAGACTCCTGCCTAGAGCTCAGAACCAGGCCACAAAGGTTTTTGGAGCCCTCCTGGGCCCAGCGTGGGTCAGCAGGTGCTCTGCCCGGGCTCCAGCCGCACACGCAGGCGTATGCTGCCCTCTAGTGGTGTCGCATTGAAACGGCCGCGCTGATGCTGATGCGGAGTCTGGGCTGCGTGTCCCCTAAGGACGGCGTCCCTGCTGTCTCAGAAGAGACGCCCCGGTTTTATAAGAAATATTCTTTAATATCTCCGTAATGACGTCCATAGAGAATATCACCTGCTCATGCTCCAAATTTCAAAAAGGTAAGCATGATGCCTTTTTAACTCTAATATAAAGAGGGACTACAAGAACTGAAAGGAAAGTAATTTTTTTCCCTTTTTTTTTGAAAACGTCTTAATTTTAATTCCAGTTAGTTAACCTACAGTGTTATATTCATTTCAGGTGTACAATATAGTGATTCAACACTTCCATACGTCACCGGGTGCTCATCAGGACAAGTGCACGCCTTAATCTGGAGATTAACTATTAACCTATTTAACCCATGCCCCAGCGGAATACAGTGTTATATTAGTTCCAGGTGTACAACATAATGATTCAGCAATTGTATTTATAGAAGATATTATAATGGGTATTTCATGGGCTCAGCAGACACGCAATCTCCAAATTGCCCGCTAGGAGACAGTGTTGCTCCTATTGAGAAAGACTCCTCTAGAACAGGGGTCAGAGTAAACACGGATTTTCAGGCCAAAAGCTGTCTGACAAAACTATTCAACCCTGCCAGGTGCCCTACGGCAGCTACAGACAGTGCATAAAAGCACAGGCATGGCTGTGTTCCAATAAAGCTTTGTTGACAATAGCAGGTGCCTCGCTGGATTTGGCCCACAGAACGCAGCTTACTGACCCTTGGTCTGGGGCAGCCCCTTCGGTTTACAGGTAAGGAGACTGGGGCTGGGGAGTGCAGGGGGTGGCAGAAGGTGGCCAAGGCTAGGAAATGAGATCCTGACCAAGTAACAGCAAACCCACCTACTCTGCCTGGCTCCTTCCCTAGTCCCCAGGCTGTCACTTCTCAGCTGTAGGTAGGGGGGATGGGGTAGAGGGGGAAGGACAGGGGATAGGAGGGTGCGAAGAGAAGGTGCGTGTTCAACTCTGACACCTCCAGTTCCCCTCCATCCCGCCTCAACACGCATTCACTCATTCATCTATCCGCTCGTTCATTCTGGCCTTTGTTGACCCTATGCCTGCCCCACCCCACAGCCTTCCTGCTTGGCGTGGAGCCTCCCAAAGGCTCTGCCAGTTATCCCAGAAAGGCACCACAACAAGACAGCAAGCCATCCTGGCTTGCCTAACAAGCCACGCTGGGCAGCTCTGGGTCTCTCTTATTTGTGTCTATTGATCCCCAGGGTATCTGCTCTTTGTGTCCACAGGGTGGGCCTACGGCGGACATTCAGCACCAGGGCCAGAGGACAGAGCCCGATGGGGCCAGGCCCTCCAGTCTCAGCACCAGGGACCCCTGAACCTCTGGGATCTGCTTGCTCCTGGCCCTGGATGTGAGACCAGTGCCTCCCAGACCATCTGCGGTTCGGGGCCAGTTTTGTTTCTTTTTTTCAGTTCATCATGGGCTGATAGTTCTGTAAAATACAGTAAATATGGAAGTGGGGAAATGGAGATGAAGAGACGTGTAACGAACATTATTAGATTCAACGGTTATACGCTTGCTCTGCCGAATGGCTGTGAAGGCTGACAAACTCTCAGCCCCGCTCCCCGCATCATGGTGGATGGAGGCAGCCTGAGCCCCCGAGGCTGATGTGAGCCTGGGTCAAGCCTGCCTCAGTGTTAGCTCCAGGGTCAGCCCAGCTGGCTCTGGGGGCCCCCTGGGGTCTGGGGCTTGCCACCTGGGGCTCAGGAGGCTCCCAGGAACCCAGGACATCGTGCCCGGGACAACACTTCATGCTGCGACTATCCTTGACATCATAGTTGCTGGCTCTGCGCCTCCCCTGCTGTGAAGTGTGTCCTCGGGAGTGGCCGTGGGACATCACTAAGCTCCCAGCCCGGGGTCACAGGGACGTCGGCCCTGCTAGAGCTCCCAGGACATACTACATGAGCACTACTAGGGTGAGCAGGGCCCCAGGCTCAGGGTGGAGGAGACTCCTGCCAGATGGAGGCTCATCAAGGACAGGGACCTCATCATGGGGGCCAGGAGGCCCGAAGGTCCCAGCGTCCTGGCTCTTCACACCCTCCTGGTCTCAGGGGCCTGGACAAACCCTGGGGCCTGTTTCCTGGGAAGAGAGGGGGCTGCAGGGGACCAGGAAGCACGGAGATGGGTCCTGCAGGGGCTGGGACTGGCTGACGTAGGGAGGCTCCTTGGGGTCACGGGGTGGGCTCCTTCCACGAGCCTCGGAGCCTCCTAGAAATAACTAACCGGTGTCCACAGGCCTGGGGGTACTTGTCTGGACCCTAGATTTAGATGCTGTGATAAGTCTGGAGGCTGAGGGGACTCAGCTCTGTGTCCTATCACTGACAGAGCCTCTCAGAGAGAGAGAGAGAGAGAGAGTGCACACACAAGGGTCTGTGGTAGCAGAATCTTAAGAGCACGTCTCTGTGGCTCTCTGAGGATCCCGGGGTGAAGCCAGGCTAGGTTCATGCAGACTGGGAGTATCCCAGGGTTCGGAGCAGGGGGCAACCTAGAACATCAAAGGGAGGCCAGACCGAGGTCCAGGACCCCGTGCTCAACAAAGAGAAGGGAGGGTCCTTCTATGACCCTTCCAGCTGCTGGTGGCCCCAGGGGTCCCTTGGCTGTGGCCACATCACTCCAGTCCCTGTCTTGTTTCCACATGGCTCCCTTCTCCCTGTATGTCTGTGTTTTCATGGCAAGTCTCCTCTGTGTGTGTCTGTGTCCAGATTTCTCTCTTCTTATAAGGACACCAGTCATGTTGGGTTAAAGGCCCACCCTGCTCCAGTCTGACCCCATCTTAACCGATTACACCTGCAACGACCCTATTTCCAAATAAGGCCACATTCACGGGTACCCGGGTTAGGACTTCAGCCTATCTTTCTGGGGGTCACAATTCAACCTGTAACAGGGAGGGTCTCACCTAGATCGCTCTCATTGGAGTGTGGCTGGGTACTACGGCCACTACATCATCCACTAAACCCCGTGGCCTGAGATGTACCAGTTAATTTGTGTGTCTGTTCCCGGATATAAAGAGCATCTAAAAAAAAAAAAAACCTGCTATTTTTCACTATGATGGGCCAACTTTCAGTAAGAAACAACTCAGCATCAGTTAATAAATAATTTCACGCTGAAGGCAAGGGCCAGATGTTGTTCATCTTTGCGTGTCCCAACACTTCGCAGACGATGGGGCCCCAGAAAAGCCAGTGGGCCCAGCGGCTCATCCCTGAGGCTCACCAGCTGGTTTCTCAAAGCAAGCAGCGGGAGGAGGGCGTCTGGGGTTGGAGGGATCGGAGGCTCCCTGTGGCTAGCCTTCCGGAAGAGGTTATCCGTTGACTTGTCCCTTTTTTTTTTGGCAACTATTTCATGGTTCAGCGAAGGTCCGTTTTCTCCCGTGATGCAGTATCTGAAATTCAGAGCACCTCAGCTCCTCTCTGCTTTTCATCCTTTGCCAACAAAAGTAGTAACATTCTCAAGGCTTGTTGGGAGGTTGGTGACATTTGCAGGCCTGGGACGTGAGAATTAGTCGAGTTGTGCTTCAGAAATCTAGACCATCTGCTCGAGCTGTTCAGACTCGCCATTTTTCACCTGTTAGACAAGGACTTCTAAAATCACCTTGGGAATATACACACGCTTCCTGGGAAATACCAGAGGCGTTCTGAGATCTCTGCATGGATCGTACTCGCTATTGATGTTACTTGTAACATTCTTTTCATGGAAACAGATCAGTGGGATCACTTGTGAGGCTTTCCCAAAGAAGCTTGCTGGGAAAAATAGGGAATGAGAAAGTGGGTTGTAACCCAGAGAGGGAACCACAGCATCTGGCCTGGGTCAGCCTGGTTCTTTGACCTCGGGTAGCTCAATTTTGACCTTTATGACCTCAGTTTGCTCATCTGTCAGGCGGAGGTAGCAATGGCGTGGTCTCCGAACTTTCAGGGTGGTTCAATGAGACATGGAAGAAAAGGCGACGGGGCCACATGGAACAGAATCAAAAGCAGACTGGAAGGGAAATCCGTGCTCACGGTGGCCTCAGTGACACAGGAAGGGGGGGGCAGGGATGGAAAGGGGACCTCCACATGTTTAGTAATGTTTTGTTTTATGTGAAAAATATTAGAAAACAACGTAACAGACTTTTAAAGTAGCTTTATGGAGATATATTGCACATACTATACAATTCACTCACGAACGAGTCCAATTCAGTGGTTTTTAGTGTTTTTCCAGAGATGTGTAACCCTCACTACAGTTAATTCTAGAACATTTTCATCACCTCACAAAGTGCCTTCGGCTACCACTCCCGATTCTCCTGCACCCCTTCCCCGCTCTGAGAAAACACTTTGTGTTTTTCCTGATTTCCCGATTCAGGACATCCCATATGAATGGTGTTACACGGTATGTGGGTTTTGGGGTCTGACTTCTCTCACTGAGAATCACGTTTTTAAGATGCATCCACATTACAGCACGTGTCAGTACTTAATTCTTTGTTTTTTAAGTCTATTTATTTATTTTGAGAGACAGAGAGAGAGAGAGAACATGCAGGGGAGGGGGAGAGAGAGAGAGGAAGAGAGAATCGCGAGCGGGCTCTGTGCTGATAGCTCTGCCCAACACGGGGCTCGAACTCACGAACCGTGAGATCATGACCTGAGCAGAAATCAAGAGTTGGACGCTTAACTCCCCCACGCTGAGCCACCCAGGTGCCCCTGTGGATTCTTTTTTATGGACTGCTAACATTCCATTATACAGATGAGATGTATGTTTTGTTTATATGTTCGTCAGTTGTTGGATATTTATATGCTTTCCACTTTTTGGCCATTATGAGTAATGCTGCCATGGACATTCACGTACAGGTTTTCAGTCCTCTTGGAGATAGATACGTATATATACGTGTGTGTGTGTGTGTGTGTGTGTGTGTGTGTGTGTGTGTATACATATACGCGTATATATATGTATCTATATATCAGCACTAGAACTGCTGGGTTGCATGTAACTGTTTCATTGTTCGAACAACTGCCAGACTGTTTTTTCAAAGCGGCTGCACCATTTCACGCTCCCGCCAGCACCGCGTGAGGGCTCTGATGGCTCACGTCCCCAGCAACACTCCCTAGTGTCTGATCCCTTGGATTCCAGCCGAGCTAGAGGGGATGAGGGGGTCTCGCAATGCGGTTTTGGTTTGTATTTCCCTGACGAGTAACGCCAGGGAGCAAAGACGTGTAACATTTTAAGTTCTGAGTGGTTAGAGCAGGCACACGCTGCACACTATTCCCTTTGTTTTCTGTGTGTTCATACTGAAACTGTGTTGCTTAGGGGGACACCAGGGGGGCTCAGGTGGTTGAGTGTCCGACTCTTGAGTCTGAGCTCCCTGTTGGGCTGACAGTGTGGATCCTGCTTGGGATTCTCCCTCTCTCTCTCTCTCTCTGCCCCTTCCCTGCTCCTGCTTTCACTCTAAATAAACAAAAAAATGAATGAATGAATGAATGAATGAATGAATAAAGGGTCGCTTTCTAGCTTGCTTACCAAAGGCTCTATGCACAGCTTGCCCTTAGAAAATGGGGATGGTGTATTACCCGTGGAGGAGCTGGGGTCCGAGCAGGCTGCCCCCCACACTTGCCCCCAGCAGATCTTCACCGAGGAAGGCCAGGGCAGCTCTCTCCGGGGACTCCAGCCCCGAGAGCCCCCCGAGCGGCTGTCGTCCTGAGACAGAAGGTCATTCCTTCAGTTCCTGTAGCAAGACTTCCCCCGGAAGTTCACCAGGACGTCATCAAACATAAGGACGCTTAGTGAGGCTTTTGTAATGCCCAACGGCACCTGCCAGCTGCATCTCTGCCCTGCCCCCACGGGCCCCGCGGCCTGCCCCAAGCCACAGGCATGTAGGGAAGGACGATCCTTTGGCAGCCGGGGCTTCGGCAATCAGGAGCCAGCACTACGGTCCTCCCGCCCTCCTCAGGAGGCCCCCGCTTGGGCTCCCGACGACGTCCGGCCCCAGCCCCCCAGAGCTCCGGCCCCACCTGGCCCTGTGTCCTGCCCTCCGTCTTTCCCTGCTTCCTTCCGACATAGACCCATCTGGAAATGAGTCAACTGGAGGCTCGCTGATTCACACGAGGAGCTGCTGTGGTTTCCCGTGATCACATAAGGTGGTAACAACAGTCCTGCCACGTCATGTGCCGGCCACGGGCCAGGCCTCCTCGTGGACCATCTCACGTCACCTTGTCCGACGCACAATGTTCCGAGGAGGCCTGCCGTTGCAACCTCTTCACAGACGACGAAAGGGAGCCACCATGGCGGAACACCAAGGGCATCCCTCTGGGACCTCCCAGGGCTCTCGGGGGCAGAGCCAGGGGTCACAGTCAGAGCTGCAGAACCCCAAATTCCGGGCGATCAACACCCACCTCACTGTTTGCTGTATGTCGGTGCCAAAGCCGGCACAACGCTTTTTTGAAAATGTCTTGTTTCTCTTTATTTGTTTGTTCCAAACAACACTCTTGGCCCCGCGGTCCAGCTTCGACTGGAGAACCTTGACAAGGCCCATCACCTCCCCGCTGAGCCTCCCTGAAGGGGATGGAGTGCAAGGCAGCCGCTGCACACAGACCCCCAAGAGCCTGCCCACTGCGGGGGCCTGCTCCAACTCACTCCGAGCAGGACGTCCGTGGGCACTGGGGCTCCGTCTGTGGACGCCTGGGGAGGGGGCGCAGAGTGGACGTGGTCCCTCGGGGCTCCTCCAGTCCCGGAGAGCCTCTGTGCCATCTCGGGTCGCCGGAGCGAATGCACATCAGGCGGGTCCTGGGGGGAGAGCGTTGGCCATCACTTCTTCCGAGTCCCTGCACAGGAGGGGCGTGTGGGAGTTGTGGGGCAGTCAAACACCAGCTGTCACGGCCACGGACAGGCCTGCTAAATCTGCCCCTCGAGCCTGGACTCCACCTGACCTTGAAGGGCAGGTGAGCATCATGTGGGGGTGAAGTCGGGCCGATTGGGAACACCCCGAAGTGTAATTGGCAACCCTCCACCTGACGGTAGGTCTTGGGCAGGGAGGCAGGACTGCCTCTAGGAGCAGGTGTCCTCAGTGTCTCCAGGCTCTCATTCATTCACATCTGGGGTGGACAAGCTCTTCCCTGTAGAAAATGCCTCCCTCTGCCACCACCGTTGGTATCGTGGTCCCTCAAAGGCTGTGGCTGTCTTTTCTCATGTCTAGCCAATGGTGACCCAGACATGTAGTCTCCTTCGAAGGCTCTTGCCAGATTTCCTTTCTTCGCGGGTTGGATCCCAGGCAGGCACGAGCCCTGTGCTCTGCCCTGTTCACATGCTCACAGCTCAGACAGGTGGTCTTTGTACACGTCTTATCCTTATCACTCTTCTCCTGACCTGGGCACCGACCGCCCTTCCTGAACCCGTGCTGAGTCGTCGGGGAGAGAGAACAGTACCCAGATGTGTTCTAAACGACCCAGGCGAGTCCGTGCCAGCCTCCAGACCCAGGGGATGTGCTGCTAGCCTTCCATCTATGCATCTCATTTTCTTCTTCCTTCTTTGCTAGAATCTGTCCGTCCCTGGAGGATACGCACCTGAGCTTAGCTCCCTTCCTCTTCCTTCCATCCTACTCAAGGGTCACTGGCCGGTTCACTACTTTCCTGCCCCTGCAGCTACTTACTTTTCCACTGGTGCTTATGGAAAACAGTTACCTCTGAGCCTGTCTTCTCCTCAAGTTCCCCATGGCTCCTTAGGTGAGCGGGTCCTGCCGTAGCCCGCTAAGGCCGTTGCACCAACGTGTCACAGACTCGGGGGCTGAAACAGCAGGCACTTAGTCCTCACAGTTCTGGAGGCTGAAAGTCCAAGATCAAAGTGCCTGAAGGTGGGGCGCCTGGGTGGCTCAGTCGGTTAAGCGGCCAACTTCAGCTCAGGTCATGTTCTCACGGTCCGTGAGTTCGAGCCCCGTGTCGGGCTCTGTGCTGACAGCTCAGAGCCTGGAGCCTGTTTCAGATTCTGTGTCTCCCTCTCTCTCTGACCCTCCCCTGTTCATGCTCTGTCTCTCTCTGTCTCAAAAATAAGAATAAAAAAAGATTATAAAAGTTTAAAAAAAAAAAAAAAGTGCCTGAAGGTTCGAAACCCAGCCTAGCTTCCTTCAAAACCTTCTCTGCAGTTCAAGGGGACAATGAAAACAATCCTTTCTTTGTCATCTTCATTTTCCTGCATTTAAAGATAGAAATACAGAAAATTGTGGATTACCTCAGCCTAAAACTAAACTTACTGAAGCCAGAGGCTTCAGAGAACATTCCAGAGCAGATTTCCCTCAAGACCAAATGAAAATCTTGTGCTAGAGGGTCTTTGGGTGAACCTCCCAGAGGGAGCATCTGTTCCAACAGAAAATGACTTGTGATTTTCAAGCTTAAAATCAGGTTTCACGTGTGAAACACAGCTTGCTTCTACATCACTAGATATGCTTCCCATGAATTCACGACAAGTTCCTTAAGACAAAGGAAATATGATTGAAAATATTTTGCAAAACCACGAATTTTTGTAAAAACACAATGAAGCCCTCAAAGACAAAATTAATTCTAATTTACAGAGCAGGGCCTTGGGTGGTAAACACACAGAGATTGACAACATCCTGGAGGCAGACCCACCCACAGACTCGACGAACACCTGACCCACTGGAAATGTTGACTTCCAACTCCCTTGTTGAGAACTCATGAAATGATGAGTTGATTTTCTCTAAGTCAGTGACCAACTATCCAAATCCTTGTTTCATGGACATATAAACTCTGAGTCATCAAACTAACTTGAATTCTTGACTGCTCTCCATGGATCACCCTTTAGGGAAAGGGTCTTTGCCCAAAGGCCCAAAGATGCTTACCCGCTGGGAATTGGACAGTAACAAACTAAACAGAAGATTTTCTTAAAGATCCAGAGCCCTTTCAGCTCCTGGAAATCAATCCTACACTGAAACCTCATCGATGGAAAGACCCAAATCAGGTGTGTGGCTCTTCCTTAATATGTTTTGTCCAGCTCACTTATTGTCAACTGGCAGGGTTTTGACCGGAAATATAAAGGGTGGTCCCAGATTCCTGGGAGTTCCTGAGACCCCCGCGGGAGGTCTGCGAGGTCAGGACCACTTTCATTACAACACTAAGATGTTATTTGCCATTTCTACTGAGCCAGTCGATGCTTGGGCTGATGGTGGGAAAGCAACGGTGGGTAAAATTGCTTACAACTTAGCACGAACCAAGGTGTGTGCCTCAAACAGCACTGGGTGTCCTGTGGTCTTCACCACCACAGGTTGGCAGTGGGGAAGAAAAGGCCAGTTTTCGTTAGGACCACCTTTGATCGAAACAAAGACGTGCTTACAGCCTGTGCGCTGCGTGCTGAAGTGCGCGGTCGTCTCCGGGAACGGCACCGTGGGATTGGTTGAATCGTGAGCTCTGCTGTCTTTTTCGTGAACTCCATTTTCACTTGGAAGAATGACAAACCAACTATGGTTATTCAGCATGGAATATTTGGCAACATTTTCTCAAAAAGGAATAAAGTGAGTCTGTCACTTCAAGGAAAACAACTGACAGTATTTGTTGCCAATGATAAAATGTGAGCTTTCGAGTGAAGATTGGAATTCTGGAAAACTTGAAATATCTGCCATCCCGAGCTCCCCGGCTCCCCGATACGTGCCGCCTTTTCTGACGAGACTGGGGGCAGTATTCACGAAGGTGAATTTTCAAAGTTTGTAATGAATTTATCATCAACTTTGGGAAGATCCGCCCAATTCAGGGAACCAGTATTTTTTAAGCGACCAATATTTGATGTTCCAAAGCCACACATGGGTGAAAGGTCCCGTCACAGCATAAGAGACTGATACAGTGTGTTAACGTAACAGAGAACAATTCACTCACATAGTTTCCGATTTCACATCACAACTGACCTTTAAGCAGTGACACTTTGTCAAGTTTTGGTGTAGTGTCATAGGAGAATATCTATGGTTTTCTAAAAAGACCATTAAAGCGCTCCTCCCTTGGGGTGCCTGGGTGGCTCAGTTGGTTAAGTGTCAGACTTCTGCTCAGGTCACGATCTCGTGGTTTGTGGGTTCGAGCTGTGCTGACAGCTCAGAGCCTGGAGCCTGCTTCGGATTCTGTGTCTCCTTCTCTCTCTGCCCCTCCCCTGCTCATGTTCTCTCTCTCAAAAATAAACAAACATTAAAAAAATTATAAAAAAATGCTCTTCCCTTTTCTGACTATATCTCTATAAGTGGTCGGATTTAAAACAACTTATCATGGGATACCTGGGTGGCTCAGTTGGTTAAGTGTCCGACTTCAGCTTAGGTCATGGTCTCGCGGTTTGTAGGTTTGAGTTCCATGCCGGGCTCTGTGCTGACAGCTCAGAGCCTGGAGCCTGCTTCTGATTCTGTGTCTCCCTCTCTCTCTGCCCCTTCCTCCCACTCATGTTCCGTCTTTTTCTCTCTCAAAAATAAATAAACAATAAAAAAATTTTTAAACAACTTATCATGACAGATGGAAGACAGAGCAGACACGAGAATCCAGCTGTCTTCCTTTAAGCCAAATATTGATGAGATTCACACTTTTTGGTTTAAAATTTTTCATATTTTTCATTAAAATGTTTTATTAGCCTGTAATATGTTTAGTTATCTTTAAATAAGTAAATACATTTTATTGTGAATACTCATAATTTTAGTTTCTAATGTGGTACATATTGGCAGAATCAGCCCAAATGAACAAAAAATTTCCAGGGTCTTTAATCATTAGAGACACCATGTGGTGCCACATGGTCCTGAGACTAATAGACCTGAGGCCTCCTGATTTGTGGCCGTGGTGCCACTTCAATGCCATCAACCTCTACAATGTTCTCAAAGGGTGATGAATCATCTATCCCGCTATCAATTCTTTACAAGTTTTGATTTGATTGAACGAGTCCATAATGGACACATCTTCATGAAGGTGTTAAGCTAGACAATTTACATTGGGTGATACTGAAGTCAGCAATTTATCAGTCGATGTGGCATTAGTTGACTAGGGTCGGAGAATAGCTATGAAAGTCTTGCCAAGGAGCTGCATTTAGCACAGGATATGAGACGTCCTGGGTTGGGATCCTCAGTAAAAAGCCATGCAGCTCCCACGGGGATAACCCTGGAATTGCCTCAACGGCACATGTACCACTGGCTCTTTGTCACCTAAGTATAAGTGAAAACTGAAGGAAGAGTCTGGAAAATAGGCTGTTTTAGCTTAACCCCCCCCCCCCCCCCATTCTGGAGCATGAAATGAACTTTTTACATCCTATCCATTGTCATCATTCATCCATTTGCTTTTGTTAAGCAAAAGCTGAGGAAAATGTTTCAACAACACTGTGCAGCAAAGTAAGATCCCCGCAGAGTAAGCTCGTTATATCCCTTGCGGAATAAAAGCATGGAAATAAAATTTTATAGGAACATTCTCTGGAACACACTTATTCCATGGGTCCTCCATACTTGAAAATTTGACCTGATCGCATTTGGTGTTTACGTAAATGCTTCTTCAAGAAATCAACTCCGCGAAATTAAGAAGGAAAAGAAAAGAATTTAGAGGTTCCCAAATCTTCTCCTACCCTTTTATTTTTATGTTTCAAGTGAGGAAGCAGAGACAAGGAAGCCGTGCCTTAGCTCACTATATTTGAGGTTCCTTTACTCCAACGTGTGACCGGTGGGTCGCGTTAGATCCCCTCTAAGGTCTATTGCTGTCCTTGCTTAAGGTCACAGGGTTTAGAGAGGAGCTAAAGCCGTGTCTTTCTCAAGGAAGCCTTCAGGTTCTCCTTCGGGATGCTCCCACAGAACCCGGAGGACTGCTTCAAAAACCGCCTTGTCTTCCACTTGCCTACCTGCCTAGCTGCACGGGAAGCCGCATGTCTGGGGCACATTGTTGCGTTCTGTGCTCCTGCTTTGTGTGCTAAGTAGACTAAGCACTCAATAGACATTTGTGCACTTTGTATTCACTGAGACTGAAGCCTGTGCTTTCTGCCCTACCTTTGATGGAGTACTTAATCCCCACTCACCATTGTGATAGGGCCATCAAGAGGTTAGTCTTATCTTAAGTACATAAAGATAACACACGGTGTGTGAAAATAGTTACGTTCTTAATCAAAAGGTGAACGATTACCCAATTAGACACTTTGAGAATCTAGCAAACTCAGTTAATCCCAAATGCCACATGCCTGGGGGGCGCCCATGGAGGCCAAGCTCTAATGCTTGGATTTGCCCTTGAGACGTCTTCCAACCCTTTAAAAAACACGCGTGGTGTTACCGTAAGATTATCGGTCCCACTCTGTGCCTCTCCGAAGACCTGGGCTGATGGTCTGCGATGGAAGGTCTGCTCAGCCTCTCCCTTGTGTGGTATGGCAGACAGGCTATCTAACCAATCTAAGCCTCAGTCACTTGCCTAAAAAGTGGGATTAATCATACACCAACCCAGACTTTGGCCGCGAGGATCCAGGGAAGCCTCCTGCAGAGCATCTAGGGGATGGCACACTGAGGTAATGGTAGCCGTGGCCACTGCTCTTGGCAAAGCCACGAGGACCACAGCCCAGCCACCACTGCGGTGCCCGGAACCAGAAAAGCAGAAACTCCTCCTGGAAAATTGATTTATGAGCTGAACATTTTGTGGAAGTAAGGTGTTTCAATGTAATCAGATGAGCAGAGCGTTTCACAAAGGGTCCCGGTTAAACATGAGAAGTTTAACCCTTGGGGGCACCTGGGTGCCTCAGTCGATTAAACATCCAACTTCAGCTCAGGTCATGATCTCATGGTGCATGGGTTCGAGCCCCACATCCGGCTCTATGCTGACAGCTCAGGGCCTGGAGCCTGCTTCGGATTCTGTGTCTCCTTCTCTCTCTGCCCCTCCCTGCTCCTTCTCTCTCTCTCTCTCTGTCTCTCAAAATAAATAAACATTAAAAAAAAGCCTAACCCTCTTGGTCAGGAGTGAGGTAGGAATTGGGAGGAGTGTTCATTTGCAAAGTAGTTTGTTCCAAACAAATAGTCTTAAAACACAATAGACTTCTGTCTCAATTTCTCTTTTTTTTACTAAACAACTTAACATTTTGCAAATAAAACTTTCATGGCCTGAAGCCTGACCCAAACGCAAACGCATGGTGGAAGGAACTGGGTGGTCATCTGAAACTCCAGTGGTCTCTGGGCAGAGTGAGGACACAAGGCGGGAAGAGCATGAGGGACAGGAATAATCCTCAGCATCCTTTGGGGCCGGCCCGCTCGGGCAGGCAGGTAACGCGTCGGACGTCACTCATACCTCAGTTCCTGCTCGAGAGCAGCCTTGGTAAGCCAGTGACCCGGGTCACCATGAGTAACCCGGCCTTCTTTCTATTTTAAGGAGCACAAAGTCCCTTGGTCACAGGATGTGCCACCTTCTCTGGGCGTGTGTGGGCAGGTCCTGTCGCCGAGACCCCACCCTCTCCAGCTTAGGTCAGCACCCAGCCGGGCTGAAGGTTTTCTGTGAAACAAACCGGGTGCCTTTGCTTGAGCAAGCCGCTCCTGCTTGTTCTGAGTGAACGAGACCCACCGTGAGCCTCACACATGCCGTGAAAGGTGACAGGCACACCCAGAAGGCCACACTCTCTGTGGACACCACGCTCCTTTCGAACTTTTGTCTCTGTGCCCCCAAGCCCCAGGCCTGTGCCAGCCGCCTGATGCAAACAGCGTTTATGGAACTGAGTCAGAAACAGGTTAAAAAAAAGAGTAAGTGTCTGAGTGCTGCTTTGACTTCTCCTTTGCCACTTGCCGGCTTTGGATGCTTGGTCAAGTTCATTAACCTCCTGGGTCTCAGGTGTCTGTTCCTTGCTCATTTACAAAGCAAAAGGATTGATGTGGCCCACAGTAGCTCATGATCTCACCTTTAGTCTTTATTACAGTTTTTACACACGGCAGGTTTCTGCGAAGGAGGAGGATGGCCGCCAGGAGCCCTTTGCACACCTTGTCAGGGCTCCTCCCACAACCCTGAGAGCAGATCCTGGGTATCGATCGTCATCCCATTTCACAGATGATTGGAATGAGGCTCCCTGAGATTAAGTAACTTCTCCAGCCCCAGGCAGCCTGATGCCAGAACCTCCCTGCTCAATCCTACACTGATGGTCATTTCTGCTATTTGTATTTTATTTTTTAGTCACGAGGAAACAGAAGCTCAGGAGGGGGTGTCACTGGGTCAGCTACGAGATGCCAGAGCAGTTGAGACACGGGGCCTCTGACTGTGTCTCCTCGCCCTGGGTGCTGGGGGTGTGGGGGTGAGGACGGGGAAGAGGGCTGCCATGGAGGGACCCGCCTTTCACGCCGACTGAAGGACTCGCCTGTCCATGGCCCCTGGGGGTTCTGGGTTCCGGGGTCAGGAGGGCACCCTGAGTGTGGCTCAGGGACCAAGGACCAGTCTCTGTGCTGCAGTTTCAGAATGAGGAAGGTTCCTGCTTGTGAACCCCTCCCTCCCACACATGCGATGCCTCGTTCAGACTGGCCGCCCGTCTACATTCTGGGGCAGGTGTCAGCGAAAGACGTTGGGCGATATGCAGGCAGCCCAGCTTACTCAGGAAGTACGCTCAGTGCCTGCCTGTCCTTCGCAGAATCTGCAGGCTCCCAGGGCCTCCCGGAGGCCGAGAAGGCTGCCCATCTGTCTGCCCGCACGGCCGCGTGTCACTTATGGGAGCACCGGTATTGCGTGGCCATGTGGGGCTGGCTGTAAGAACACTGTAGACCCTGAAAAGTGTCACGTCCAGGGAGACCATTTTTCCTGCCCTGCCTGATCCACAGGGTTTGTTGAGATGATCAAATAAAATTAGAATAATGATAGCAGAGCCTACCTGGAGGTTATCCCTGCCTCCCGGAGTGCTTTGCAAACAACTCACTGGGGAGGGGGAGGGGAGCCTCATCACTTTGACATTAGTGCAAAGTATTAATTTCCCTAAAATTATCATCGTGGACCCTGTGTTCTTATAAAATGGAGGAGCACAATATTCTGCGTGACTTTTTTATTTTTGCAAATGTGGACGAACCTTGCCATCTAGCTCATCCTAACTGGACCACACGGGTTAATTAAGGGCTCGTATCACGACCGCTGAAACATTCCAATTCCGTAGAATAGCTCAGCCCTCCATAGTGTTTCACGTGGGTCCATTACAACAGACGTGATGCACATTTGTTAAGTGATTTTATTGTATTTTTTTTAATTTAATTTAATTTTTTTTAATGTTTATTTATTTTTGAGACAGAGAGAGACAGAGCAGAACGGGGGAGGGTCAGAGAGAGAGGGAGACAAAGAATCAGAAGCAGGCTCCAGGCTCTGAGCTGTCAGCACAGAGCCCGGCATGGAACTCAAACCTACAAACCGCGAGACCATGACCTGAGCCGAAGTCGGACGCTCAACCGACTGAGCCACCCAGGCGCCCCAATGTTAAGTGATTTTAGAACAGCGAATTACGTCTATGTCCAAGAGTGGTCTGCAAACTCTGTTCTTCCTTAAGAAGATTTCTAAAGAACACACACACAGTTTCATTACCTTCTACCTCAGACACAGTGGGAGAGCCATGCTCTTTATCTCCAGAATTGTGCAAGCTAGTTCCCTGTACTAGATTCCTGTTTTGAATGGTTCCTCATAGGTCATCTGTGATTTAAGGATTGAGATACTTTGTCCCCTAACGAAACCAGGCTCTGCTCAAACGTTGAGAGGAATAAATGCAGTCTTTATATCCTATAATGTCCTTTGCACCAAGACATGGTGGGGGTGCCTGCCTAGTTAGCAATCCATTTGCATGGATTTGTTACCCTTATCTGTTTTCTCTTCCATGACTTGCCTGCATTATCACACTCTGGTATAAAATTAAACCTTCAAAGAACATAAATGTTTTTAGCTTCAAAGAATTTAGAACATTTTCACTGTTGAGAATCATATTTTTAATGCGCTCAAAGTTGCACAAGTTAATTGATTGGAGTAACCTTGACTTTGGGGTGGGTGGTTATAGAGAACTGACTTTTCAGAGAATGAGCACAGTTTTGTGACTAAGTACCTGTTTTACGTGGAATGTAACACCTGCTTTTGCAATGTCTGTCTTGACTTCTCAACAGTAAGCTCCGTGGGGGGCAGGTATCCCGGTTGGCACAGGACTGATCACATCACAGGTATTCAATTCATGTTTCTTGAATGAAAAAATATTATTTCTAAGACAGATTGTGAAAAAATAGTAGACAAGGAGGTCAAGAATCCCTAATAGCTTCATAAAGGATATATCTTTCCGTCCAAAGACACGACATTTTGTAAACTACACCGAGAGACTTCTGCTCTGTTTGGCTTTGGTTACGTCAAGACATGACAGAGTTATTATTTCAGAATCCTGTCCGTGTTCACTCTGACTGACTAGTGGTATATTCAAGCTCAAAAGATCCTCAAAGGGATGTTCTGGAAGAATATTGTACGGGCAAAGTAGGTCTAATCCATTTGGGAGCTCTCCAAAAATTTCCTAGTTGCCTGTTGTGTTCTCATGAGACTGTGAATCGATTCTATCCACCTGTTCTAGAGGGCAAACCAGCATCTGTGTTCCGCGTCTGCCCTGGCCTCGACTCGGGGAATGCCGGCAAGCCGCGGCGCTCTAAGCCATTTATTGGCCTCTGGCTGGGCCGGATTCTGCTGGGGCTGACACACTCCCATCCAGGCAACCAGACTGTGTCAACGGCAAAGGGTCGGTTACCAGAACTTGTTGCGATGTGACATTTTCGTTTTGACTAATTCACCGCAATCCTTCTAAACCAAAAATACATTTAGCTTCCCTAGTGTGAAGGCTGCAGGGCTATAATTTTTGTCTTTCTTAATCTTCTCACTTCCTAGTCTTTTCCATATAAAAACTGCACCCTGCCGCCTCAAAAATGGGTTTGCAGGTCATATATCAATACTCCTACCCGCCACTGGTTTTGAATTATGTCAGCAACTAGGGGTCCCGGGGACCAGGGAATTTACCCCAAAGTCTCACCCACCTTTTGCCTCCAACACCTGGTCCTGGAAAGATGAGTTCTGAATCCCTCTGTACCTGAAAGTCTTTGTTCAGACAGTGGAATAAAAAATACCTGGTCCCTCCTGAGGAGGAGATCCTAGGTGCTAAAGTGCTTTGAACTACTTAAAGTAAAGGTGTGTACCACAAACCTTTATTATCTTAGGGAGTGAGACCGGGCTGGAAGGATCCATGGTCTTGGAATCATTCTACTGCTTTGAACGCTGCATGGCCTGCAGACATTTCCCTTTCCTCTTCCCCACCCTAGAGGGAAGAAACCTGGTCAAGGGTACATCATTTAAGGAGCGTCACGAGATACAAAA
Source organism: Panthera pardus (assembly GCF_024362965.1). Lineage (NCBI taxonomy): Eukaryota > Metazoa > Chordata > Mammalia > Carnivora > Felidae > Panthera > Panthera pardus. The sequence goes on from NW_026526788.1 coordinate 82,320,317, forward strand.
CTATCACAAAGTGACAGCCAACCAGGGCTGCCCTTAACCATGCGGATTGTCCAGACAAGCTAGCCAGTAACCTCTCGGGGGCTGACGTACAACAGACTAGACATAATGACGAGACAACGTAACGTAGAGCTCAGAATAAAATTCCATCTCTGGGAGCGTATTCCATTGGCTTTCTCTGCTCCTGTTTCCGCTGGTGCCTGGCCTTCTGGTAGAAAACGATGATGACCACGGTGACAGCACTTAGAAGAATGACGAGGAGCGTGAGCCAAAACGAGTAACCGTAGCTGTGGGTCGTTCCTCTGTAGGTGGTTGTTGGATACAGCGGGTACAGCATCTGGGCCAGCTCTTCCGAGAGATGATTGGATTGTGTGTTGGCCACGAACAGTATCATGGTCAGGAAAACGAACAACGCTGGAAAGAAGATTCAGGTTCATGAACAACGTGAAGTGTTGTGATGCATTTTTCTCATGCTGCTTCCTTCCTTTCTTTTCTTTTTTTTAAATTTAAATCCATGTTAGTTACCATACAGCATAATAATGGTTTCAGGAGCAGAATTGAGTGATTCATCACTTAGATCTAACATGTCACTTTCTTTCTCAATGGAACATGTGCTCTGTGGGCATTTATGGGATGGCTAGGTGACGGTCTTCTAGGTGTTAGGGTGTAAAAGAAATGTAAGAGACGAGCTAGATCCTAGGCGCGGGACGCTAAAGACAGTGCAGGCAGCGTCCGGCCAAGGGCAAACACGCAGCTCAAGCCCTTCCCGAAGGGTCTGCTCCGCTGAGGGCACGTCACGTGGCCCCTCCCAGTGCACACAGAGCTGTGCTGAATGAACTGGGGAATGAGGAGACAGGAGAGTCAGCAGGAAGCTTTCTAGAGAGGTCTGGATAGACGACAAGGATACAAAGAGGCTGGGAGGACACAGCATTGCAAGCAGAAGACACGGCCTACACAAACCCACCCGGGGGACAGTGAGCTCAGAGCAGCTGGGACTGTGAGAGAGGACCCCACTGATGGGGAGCCGCTCCGAGGGTCCTGAGCACTGAATATCAGAGGAGGAGATCACCGCAGGGAGCCCCAGACACTGGCTCGGAGGCTAGACTTTCATTCTGCACACAATGGAGTGTGGCGATTCACTGGGAAGGGTCTTCTCACTAAACTCATTTTATTTTATTTTTATTCTGTTTAAAGTTTATTTATCTATTTTGAAAGAGACAGAGGGAGTGCAAGTCCGGGAAGGGCAGAGAGGGGAGGAGACAGAGAATCCAAAGCGGGTTCTGCTCTGTCAGCTTGGAGCCCGACGTGGGGCTCGAATTCACAAAACCGTGAGATAATGACCTGAGCCGAAAGCAAGAGTCAGGCCCTTAGCCGATCTGAGCCACCCAGGCACCCCATAAACTCATTTTAGAATGTTTTGGTTGTCTTATCGTCCCTTTTTTATTCTTCATAACGTCCTCCCCTGGAGAATGTGCCTTGGTATTGACTCTGGACAGCCACCTTGGCCCCCATGGAGAACAGAGTCCTGGAGTCAGAGAGAAGTGGATTCCCGAGCTCTGGCCTCCTGGCCCCGGGTGATTTGTGCACTTCCCTGGACCTCTTTCCTAGCCTTCCAGAGGGGGTCAGCTAGAGGCAAAGAGAAGATTCAGATTCATGGTTGGTTGAACTAGGGCTGGGCTGGGAGTGGGGACGGGGTGATGGCCAAAGGGCACGGGGTTCCCTCTGAACTGATGCAACGTTCCAAGGCCGACGGAGGTGGCGTTTGCACATCTCTGGGAACATGTACCCAACACTCGACAGACTTGGGGGGGAGCGGTCAACGTGTCCTGGCTGCAGCCCACACCCGGGGACTTTCCCCAAGCCTCCAAAGGCTCTAGCTTGCGGGCTTTTGTGTGAGAAGAGTGCTCTGACTCTCCCCGATGGCAGACCTTCATCCTCAGTGTGACGGTTTTACTGCTCAATAATTTGTACATCTGAGAGCCCTCTCCTCTGATGCTCTGTGCGTCTCACACTCCAATTAGCCTTCATTGCGCTCTTGTGAAAGTTCTTATGAAAGCTTAGTCACAAAGGGGCGGGGTGAACACAGGGTTAACACATTTTTTCATTCGATGGAACGTGCTGGCTTTGGTTTGAACTGGGAGGGGCTGTTGCAGACAGGTGCTGACGTGAGCCCCTGTATGAAGGAGATGCCTCTCCTTGTCTCCTCTCCAGCCTTCGGGGACAGGGGATTCACAGAGGGATAAAGGGAGCCCCAAGGTAGAAGGGGGATCTCCCGAAGGCTCAGGACACTGTCGCCAGTCCTGGCCCGTCACCCTCAGGCCGTGGGACCTGTCACATCACTTTCTGCTCTCTGGGTTTCTTGGCTGAGGATCAAGTGTGTGGGGGAAGACAATCTGGAGAGTTCTCTCAGGCTCCAACATTCTCCTATGGTTATACCCGCTATGGTCAGGGCTGGGCCATGCTGGGCCGGCGTGGTGCTAAGGGCAGGCTGGGGTCAGGGGACATAGGAGCCTGGGAGGTGACTGCAGGTGGAGACTCACGGAAAAGGAGTTTTCACTACCTTCCACACAGCCCAAGCCTATGTGAAGACGATCGGGAGTCCCCAGAGGCAAACCCGGGGCAAAAGCCTGGCTTCTCAGAGCTCTGGGATCAAGAAGTCACGGGAGGCGTTCAGAGGAGGCCAGACACAAAGCCCAACGCCACAAAGCTCTCCCTGTGACCTCTGCCAGAATGCAGACCTCCTCCTGACACACGGATATCATCTCAGACTGTTTTCCTGCCTCCCCTGCAGACTCTTCTGTGTGTTCGAACTTGCCCCAAGCCGGGAAAGGAACGCCACGTGACTCTCTCCCCGTCAGACAAAGCTTTGTTGTTACAAGTAGGTGGGGATGGAGGGGTTGAGGGGAAGGCCGCCGGCCTGGTGTTTTCCTTGTTTTCTTCCACAAACATGCATCGGCCTCCTCCATGTAAAGAGCCAGTGCATACTCAACTGTGGAGACAGAGCCTAAAGCTCCAGCTTTGCAGAAACAGGGTCTACGAGGCAATGGGCTTTGAGGCCTGCAGGCTGTAGAGTGGCGACATCGTCCCGTCTTGTCCCTACGACCCCGTATCCAATCTTCCTCTGACACTAGCTCCTTATTTCCCTCTTGAAGACGCCCCCAGCCCCTGCTCCAAGGGGTCAGGCACCCCAGCCGTTGGCTGAGTCAGCCAGTGAGTTCAACTCCATGGAGGCTGTTCCAGGGCCGGGGAAGGACAATTCCAGGGAGAGTCAGATTTGGGGGAAAAGAAGTCCTTTCAGAAGAAAGGGGTTGTTGGCCAACATCCTGACTTTAAGGGGACCTGTGTGCTGCTTAACATCAGAGAGAACACTGGGAAAATCAAGAGAGAAGCAACCTGCAAGGCATCTGTTCTGAGGGCGTGGGTTGAGACCCAGAATCCAGCTGCACCTGAAGCCACCACCTTTTTTAGTTTCTTAATTACCTGAGCAAAAATTAAAAGAATCCTTTTTTTTTTTTTTTTTTTTTACCCTGGCAAAGAGTGCCAATGAACCCTGCCCTTGGTTTGACTGAGGTGAGTTGTAGTGGTAGAAAGAGCTTGGGGAAAGGAAGCCTGGCCTTTGGGTGAGGATATCTGAGTTTGTAAGCGAGTCCCTTAGCATGACTCTTGGGGAAAGCTGATGCAGGAACACTCATTCTACAGCGCTGTGGGGCCTGGCCCACGGCGGATGCCCTTTAACTCGGGGGGTTGGCTTGTTTTTACCACCAGGTAATACAACCACAGGGAGAAAGGAAAGGGCAAGTCATGCATGAATGTGGCTAAAGCAGCCCAACCCCAATCCTCAGAGCCGAGGGGTGGGTATGCAGTGTGGCCGTACAGGCGTTCCTGGTTCCCGCCTCTGGCCTGGCTTGCCGATTATGAATGGCACTCTTAAGAGCATCCCATTTGTGAGCGTCGAGCTGCATGGATTTCCCCTGTTTCATGCCGTCTGGGGCTGGCTCCTCAACTATTAGTGTGAAGAAGGCGGAAGTGTCCTTACCACTTGGAGCTGCCTGGGCTCCAGCCAGGGCGTCCTTTCCCCACCCCCCCCCCCGCCCCCCAAGAGCCCTGTTCTTCTCCAGCACACCACTGCTGAGAGCCACAGCTCAGAGACCCGGGGACCTCTTCCCGCCACCTGAATCCGGCCTGTGCAAGGATGGCCTCTCACAGAAGGACAGAAGGAAGCAGCCCCGAGTCCTCCTTGGGGCTTCCTGATACCAGACCACCTTTCCTGTGCTGGAAAGTTCCAGGCCCGGGGTTAAAATGCACTACCTAGAACTTAGATGAAACCACGTCCAGAGTCCTCCCAAGGGGAGGACAGACTTCTTCAGATCCTTTCTCGAGATCAGGTTTTCATGGTGGAGAGAGAGAGAAAGCAGAAGCCTGGCCACCTGGCGAGGGCAACGAGGCCCCCCACGGAGCAGGCCTTTGGGCATTTACGGCAGCTGCAGAGCCTGGCGAAAACCCAGCGAGAGCCACACACGCTGTGACTCAACCTGGGATGCACTTCCCATCTGCGCTGCACCCCCACCCCAGCCTGGACCAATAAACAAGTAAAATAAGCCAGTCACACTGCACAGAATCAACCGGGGCTCACACATCACCCGCAAGAAGGGTGTTGGCCCCAGATCCTGTAAACGACCTTCTTTGCGGTTCTCTGTGGCACAGCCATACAGAGGCGTCATGTTTGGGTTCTAGCCCACATTGACTGTTGTTACTTGGAGGTGAGAAGGAGAGTAAATAAGTGTGTGCGTGTGTGTGTGACTGTGTGTACGTGTGTGCGTGTGTACATGTTTGTGTATGTGCATCTGTGTATGCATGCATGCACTTCTGTGTGTGTGCACATCTGTGTGTATGTGTTTAGATGTGTGCATATGTGTGGGTGTGCATGCATGCACATGGGCGTATGTGTGTGATCATACGTGCACATGTATGCATGTAGAAGTATGTGCTTGTGTGCATATATGTGTATACATTTGTGTGTGTGCACACCTGTAGTGCGTGTGTGCGCACCGATGTATGTATGTGTGTGTGTGCGCACCTGTGTATGTGTGTGTGCACACAACTGTGTATGTATGCATGTGTGTGCATATCCATGTAGGTATGTGCATGCGTGTGCACACTTGTGTATGTATGTGTGTTTGTCACCTGTGTGTGTATGAGCATGTGTGTGTGTGTGTGTGTGTGCACCTCTATACCTTACACGGAACCCCACTTGGAGTTAAACACGCTACAGGAGTTTTGTTGTCACAGATGAATGTTTTGTGGACTTAGAAGCATCATGTTTAACTCCTTACGTTCTACACTCGAGAGCAGAGACTGGCATCTGTTACGCATTTTAACACGTCACACCCTGCCCTCCTCTGGCCCCTTGCCTCTCACCGGTGCATTCAAAACCATTTTATTTCCCAGGATGCTTAACAACGCTGCAGATGGGCAGAAGGAGAGCCCAGGCCGCAGCGCGCAGCTTGGCACCTACTGGGTCTCCTCAGTTTCTACAGCCCGGCGGTGGCCACGTGGGCTCCTGTGTGTGCCAAAGCCAGAGACGCAGAGACGCCGAGGACGTGCCTCCCAGCTGAGCGCCGGGTGCTCCCGGGGACACTCACCAGCAAGGCCGCTCCAGGTGTACACGCCCACGGGCCCCAGGAACGTCTGGTAGGGGTTGCTGATGCTGTTGTACAAGGTGAACCCGGAACTCAGCAGCGACGTGCACAGGCTGAGCACCAGCAGCAGGACGGCCACCAGGTGCAGCGTTCTTCGGGAAGAATTGTTCAACTTCTCTAGAACTAAAGCAGCGTTGGGTCAGCAGGGAGCGCAAAATGCAAACCCCAGCCCCGCGGACGGGAGGGCCGCTCCCCGCCACCCGGGGGGCTCTTGGACTCCATCCGCTTGGGCACCGGGGTTAGGAGTCGCAGGGGGCATCTCGGTGTGCGGGAGCAGGAAGGGGCGGGGCCTCACGATGCTCAGGCCCCCCTTGAATGTGTGTAACCACAGGACCGTCCCGATTTCAATTTCCCAGAGGAAAGAGGGTGCCCTCCTCGATACAGCCGCTACAGGGCTGGACGGCCCTCCTCAGTGCGTTGTGGCCTCAGACACCTGCCATGGAAATTTCCACATCATCACGGACAGTGTTCCCCCCCGCTCGGAGCACTACGATGCTTCCACTTGGGGGGAACTTACAGGAGGCCACTCTGAAAACCTGTGACAGAGAGGATCTGGTAGAGGCTGAGATTTCGGAGGTCGGCCCGTTACAGAGAAGGCCAGGAGGAGAGGAGCTGATGGTGACCAGGTAGCTGGCCCTGGAGACCGGCAGATGACTGCTGTGTGGACAAGTGAGGTGTCTCCACACTTCCCGACTTCACTTCCCCGGAGCCGGAGAGGACCCAGGGCCCACGTGGCTCGAATGCATGTGGAGGGTGGACCTCGGGTGAACCATCAGAATTCTCTCCGAGCTGAATTCCTCTGGGTCCTGACAGCATTTTATAAAACGCGCGTATCTCTTACGTGCAGAGGGGCTCCAGACATAAATACGCACTCGTGTCTGAAACACAGATGCCCTGGGCCCCTAGCCATCAGTTCCTGCTTTTGCCATCCTGCTGTTTCTAACCGCAACCAGCCACCCTCCCCGTGTCCCTGCTTCCTCTGCTCGCTCCTCTGTTTACGACACCAAACGACCGGTGACCGGAGGCGTGTGTCCCCACGCTTACCTGTAACCCCAGCCAGGCACTTACAGAACGTCTCCAAAGGCTACCGGTGCGTTTTGGGGCCCTGGTGACTGCCACCACATTGACTAAAGGGTTTACCAAGATGTTCTGTGAAAGCCACGGCGACGTACAGAAAAAAATAATCGGGGAAAAAGATTTCCGAGCTCCTAGTAACACGCTAACAAAATCCTTGGGAGTTGCCAGATGTAAGAACCGTGACTAGGGGGCTGGTAAGAGAAAGTAAAAGCCTTCTTCTTTCCCTTCCTGTTTCTCAGGCCCCTGGGATAGAGCAGAGAGCCACTCACAGCCTCACCACAGAGCAGCTTTAAAGAACAGAAACCAGAAGGGCCAGGAAAGATCCCTTGTCCCAGGGCTCGGGGGCCCCTTATCTCTGTCTCTGGTCCCAATGCTTCAAAGAACAGGAGCCCCAGGGCCTTGTGTGCACCAGGGAGGAGCGTCCTAGCAGCAAGGGGCCCTCTCTTTGCAAGGTGTCTCCTTCTCATCACCGTGTCGCCTCCATTATTCGAAATCTCTTCATCGTGCTGTGCCCAGATTCGTATCTCCAGGACTCTGCCCAGAGTCCTGATGCTTCCTCTGGAGCAACACAGAATCCCCTTGCTCCGCTCTGCCTGGCAGCCTTTCAGGTATTTGAAGAGAGATCGAAACCCCAGTGTGATTGACAGCCCGCGTCTCCGGAATGTTCTTTGTCAGGCATGATACCAAAGCTCCTGCCAGCCTGACCCCAGCTCTGTACACACTTTACTCTGACTCCAAGCTTCAAAACACGCTGGCCAGAAGGCACAGCTCTCCCGGGGTCCGAACATCTACATTGTGAATTCAGATTTGTGGCTGTTCATCAGCCGTCCTCTAGGAGGGAAACCGACTTCCTGTCACCAGACAGTGGACAGCGAGAGGCTGCAGAAACTAAACTGGCGAAAACAAGAGCAGAGACGTGGATACTGCCCCGTGCAGCCCTGGGAGCCCTGTGGGGGAGCACAGAGGGCAGAAGAAGGGGGTTCCCAGCCCAGCGACATGGACACGATGACGTCACCGCCCTTGGCTGGAGAACATTTTGCTCCTCGGTGAGAGGCGGGCCTGAGAGCAAAGTTCACCTCCCACACGGCCAGTCCCCTTGTGCCCAGCGGTACCTGGACTTCTGCTAATGACCCACGGGCAGGGCCAAGTCCTTAGCACCGCTCTCTGTGTGACGCATCCCAGGTAAGAAATCTAATGACACAGGTTAAACTAAAAATGTGGTCCTTCCCGCCACCGCCGATTGCCTGGGTGGGGACGGCCAGGGTCCGATGGCCACCTGCCCTCCGGGCACCACACGCCCTCCAGGGCAGCCACTGGGGTCGGGCTGTTCTGAGGGCCCTGAGCTCAGGCTGAGATTTTCATTGCTCTCGGGTAGCACACACCTGCTTTGGAACTGGTGGATGACGACACCAGAGCAGGAGTAGGACAAAAACGGGAAGAAGGACACACGTCTTCAGCGGTACGGGGTCTGGAGAGTTTCCAGCCGTCACCACAAGGAAGCATTGCTCCTCCCTGGACACCAAGGAGGAAGCTCGAAGGTCTAATCAGAAATGTGCCGGGGACCAAACTCGGTGTTTAGCCAATAAGAAATAATTTGGATACTTAACTAGAAAATAAGACATTTCAGTGTGGGGAAAATGCCATCTCTGAAGTGCCCTGGAGAATATTTCTGCTTTATACACTTAGTAAATGCCGTAAATGGATGTACGTTTGCAAATGGTGAACATTCCTCTTGTTCAGAGTAAACTACAAAGTGACAGGTTAGGCTTTGTTTTAGACTCTTGGTAAGATCTAACAGACATGATTTTTCAAAAGGGAGTCAATTTGGAGCCTACTGACTCAGACTTTTCTTTGTACTGATGTAGCAATTTATCTTAATTTTAACTGCCGTATTTTAAAATTCTAGTTCAGCCTCTGAATATCCTGCCACGCAGGTATGACAGCTATATCTCCCAGCCCCCTCCTTGCTCAGAACTCAGACAATGGAAGCTGGAAATTTGGGGAAAGTTAGCAAGAACGAAATAGAATAAACCCCCATAGCATCTGACAGCTGCTCCCTGCCTACAAAATTAGCAAATACATTCCGTTCTTTTCTCTTCCTTTTCAGGGCCAAGCGTTGGAATCAGGAAAACCACCTCACAATTGGAACTAATTGCCCAGATTCTGGCAACCTCAGGAAAGAGGCCATGGCCCCCACAGCTGGGAGGCAGAAATGTGCTGGGGGCCGCGGGCAGTGTGCAGAAATGGGTCATCTGGACATCCGGGCTTTCTGTGCATGGAGATTTAACCCTTCGGGACCCACTAGCCATCTGGTCCTTCTAGCTCTGGTTTTCCAGAAGTCCTCAGAACTCAGGGGAGAGCCAGTGGCTTTGTGGGTGGGTAGGAACCGCCACCACCCGCTCCTCAAACACCTGGTCATCAGGGAGCCTGGCCTGGTGGACGCCTCAGCCCGTGGACCACAGCATACCCCTAACAAGCTGGGCCTTTGAGATCTTCCAAAAAGTCCCAGCTGGCATGTCGAGCCTCTGGGAAATGTATCTGGGTTCTCTCGGGGAGAGAAGGAGGGCATTTTCCACCCTTATGCTCCATCACCCAGCGTGGTCATGTCTCTGGGGACAAGTAACAAGTTGCTCGTCCTTGGAAAAGCATAGGTGTATATAGGCGAGTAGGAGTATTAAGGAAGAAATAAGCCTCTTTTGTTCATCTCCTTGCAATTCATTGATTTTTTCAGCAGATTTACTTTTTCTATTTATTGGTAGCTTGGGCCAATAGTGCAATTTTGGGTCCCCTGAGAACAAACTGGGTAGGTGGAGAAAAGAGACTGGTGGGCCAGTTGTTTGTTTGTTTGTTTGTTTGTTTGTTGTTGTTGTTTTGGGTGGGGGAAGATTGCAGACTGGGTGAAATTCTCTCTTGCTCTCATAGCAACCTGCACCACCTGATTTAACTGATGGGGGCCTTTCTCTAGATAGAAGCTATGGTGAGTTGACCAAGGCCAGCAGCCATGTGCGACGCCTCTCATATCCCCGCCCCTCCCTCATGAAGCAGCTGCTCAGGGACGTGTTTTGGACTGACATTCAATATCCAGAACTTTTGGAGTAGCAAAAGCCAGGTGCTTACTGGTAGACACAGGGCCTGTAACTCTTCATCTGGATATTGAACAAACCTGGAGACCACTAGAAGAAGCTAGGAGATGTCCTGGTCAGGCTGAGCTGCCCAAATAATCTAGCGACACATTGGAGAGTTTGCTTTCCAGGTTTGGCTGAATATTTCCCCCACCAGTTGACATATTGGTGGCTGGATTCTTCTGGCATGTGGATATCAGCCATTGTCCCTTTATGCTGTGCTGTCATTTCCAAATCTACAGCCCCCGTCGGCACGATATGTTCAATCCCATGCAGAAATATAGCAGAGCTTGGCAATAGTAACTATTCTTTGGAGATCTTCAGGCCAAGAAGCTGGCATGGTTGACATCTTATTAAATGGAGAGGTTAGCCCTTCGCTGCCAGAGAAGGAAGTGGCATCTATACAGATACTACTATACCGCCGATGATTGGTTGCTGATTTGAGATGAGCCCCAGGTGGTCATGAGAAACCAGCAGAGCAGCACCCCTTCCTCAGTCTCCAATTCTGCTCTCCAGGGAAAACATCCCTGGGTCCGCAGCGGCTGAACACCACAATATACATCCTAGTTACATGACGTTTCCCTATCTTGGAGAACTGTTGAGTACTCCAAGTTCAAGGGTTGTAAAAACCATCAGCAAGGGAGCCCCCATGGGCTCTGGGGAGCCCTTAGCAGACCTGAGCTGGAGCAGCTGAACTGTGTACCTTCACTGATCAGGACATGGTTTATCTTCTACGGCACCTAGAGGCTGGCAGTGACTTCACGACATTGGAACCCGGCTCTGCAGTAACAGAGTAAAAGCAGAGAGCCAGGCAAAGCAAAGGCAAATGTGGGCCCTGAGCCTTCAGGATTGTCCCAGCCTACGCCCACCCCTGCCCTCTCCACTCCATGGTGCCCACTTCCCTCACACGGGGCTGCAGAGCCAGGCCGGGACCTACCCTTGCGGCCTCTGAGGTTCCCTGACACAGGGAAGCAGGGCTGTCCCTGAAGCCACGTCTCTCAAATTGGAGCCGACTGATTCCAAACAGACACAGCATGAAAATCAAAAAATTCGCAGGCTGCTATCACATATTTTAAAAAATTTTAAATGTGTCTGGAGATTCAGGAACTATGACACATTCTGGTTTTGAAAATGCTATGCACATTCTGAATGTGTGACTGAATCTTGGAAAGTTTAGCTTCTGGGTGCCGCAAAGGGAATATTCCTCCTTTCCCTGAGAAGCGGAGGTCAGGGCTGGAGGGGGGGACGGGGAGGGAGGTGGCATTACTGCCAGGCTGGAGGAGACGTTGCTTTTGCTAATGTCTTAAAAGACAAATTCTATAACTTGGAAATACAACCACGTTGCTCAAACTCAGACTAAAGGTTTGAGTCTAAGGCTCCAACTCAAACCAAATATTACATTTGTACGAGATAGAAAACCGTGCACATTTACAAGTCAAGAGGTAATGACTGTATCGGGCTGATAATGCCTGTCTACCTGTATGCCACACTGTTTAATGCAAGGTCAAGGTGCTGAATAAGTTACAAAGACCGCTCTTAATTTTTGAAAACGTAGTGGTATATGTTCAATCTTCAAAAGTCCAATAGGTAGCTGAATTCAACTTAGCATTCTCAGTGAATTTTTGTGTTCCACCCATCAAGAGAGGAGAGCATTACGATATAAGAAATCAGAAAAAAAATGGGGCATTCCTACAAAATATGCAATTAATAGAATTAACAGAAATTTAGTACCAGGTCCGACAAAAATGAGATGTTTTGGAGGTAAAAATTCAAATTCGAGTAGATTAAAGAAATGAACTGGAGATCTAGGAAGGAGAACCTGATCACATTTTCCACTTTAGTTTTTCCTTGCCACTAACGAAGTTCTGGACAGGGACTGTCACCCCATCTAAAAATCCACCATCCATACACACACTTTTCCTACTACCCTCCTATGTTGGATACCATATTCCTGCTACATATATTTAAATAATTAGTTACTTGTCAGTAGACTTGGTAATATCACTTACACCTCGCCTCTGCCAGAATTGTGTGGACCACGGTGCTCATAGACACAACCAGAACCGAGGAAGCTAAAACAATAGTGTGGTGAAGTTTCAAAATTAAAGATATATTTTCATACCTGCAAGCCATCTCAACGCTTACAAGGAGATCATTTTTGAACAGTTCTTTGGCCCATAAGGAGGATGACTTGGGTCTTACCCAGCTAACACAGTCTCACTGCACCCCATTCAGATTAATTTATCGTTTACCTTCAAAGCCTTTTTGTGATTCCTCAAGTCCATGACTGAATTCTTGGTGACTCTTGCCTTGAAAAAGTCCATAGGTGATAACAAGACTACCGTTTGAAGACGAGTCACTGATGGCAATTTGACTGCTGACCCATTCTTGAGTCCCAAGCATGGAGCAGACTACGATGAATGACCCGAAGCTTGTAAAGAAGCTGGATAAAAACATCAGTGTTTTCTTCTTCGTAGGCATCTTCTCCAGAAAGTAGGGGTCCTAAGGTTAAAAAAATATCAAAGATCTTTTGATAATAATTTTGGACCCACTTGGAGTCCAGTATTTAGAAATGGAGTCGAATGCTTCTTATAAAATATGAAAGCTTGCTCTTCATAGGAAGGAATATACCAAGGACCATTGGACTATGAACATGGCCATAAAGATTTACAGCACCTGAACTTTGGTCTGGAGTAAGGGGTTGCTATGGTTACAGCCAACCAGTGGAAACAAGGGCTAGGCATGGTCTTCCTAAGGACTTCCTGGATCACACAATTAATTTGTAACTCTTTGCCATGTGCCCTCGAAGCAAGTTCAGCCTACCATGTCAGGACAGGACTAGAATCCCTAAAAAAATGTGGATCTGTCCTTCAAAAATGTTGCTGATTCTAGCAGCCAACAACATAGACTTGCTTTACTGGTTAAGGACTTGACCCTAACAACAGTTCAAAAAGAACCCTAAGAAGATTAAGTCTTTGCTAAAGGCTCTATGGAACGAAAAGAGAAAAGTTTACAAGCTCCTTAGTTTTTGACTTTGCTAGAGAGGTGCACGTTTGAAATTTCCTCTTCCAAACTAGACTATATTTGCACGTTAATTAAATTATAACTTGAGAAGGTACATCTTTATTTGTCTCGCGTGCTCTGATGGAAATGGTTCTGAACATTCTGGCATTAGGGCTTTCTGCCACCTATCCATCCTCCCTGTTAAGCAACTAATGGTTTACCAATGCTCCTTTCTGTCTCTCAGAGACACTCCCCCACGCTGCAAGCAGATCACTTCTCGAGATAATAAAAAGATGTCCACAACGTGTCTGTCTTCCTCTTTTTTATTGTGCTCTCTTATTACAAAGTAATATTGTGTAGGCACATTCGTGCCCAGTGCTATTCTGAATAGCACCAAACTTGTTTGTGGTGGAACGAGTCGGTTGTCTGTCTTTCTCCTGAGAGGAACTGGGCTGTGGGGGCTTCAGGACTCGGGACGTATTTGTTTTGCTCAACACTAGACCCCAGGGTCTGTCAAAGAGCAGACTCAGCCCATATTGGTTAAGTGAATTATTGGAGACACAAAAACAAATACTCCACTATCGTGGACACGTATGCTGTTTCAGTTTTTAATTCACGATGGCCAATATATATATATATATATATATATATTTATACCGTGCATGAACATCCTTCTACATAAATCTTGTCTATATCTCTGGGTATCTCCTGGCTTAGATTTCTGGAAGTGAATCAGAGCACGTGAACTTTTACCGAAGCTGTTGCTTTTTGCTGCCCAGCTGCTCATTAGAAAAATTTGCAGTGATCTGACCACCCCCTCTTCACACAGCGAATGGCACGCTTTACTTGAGCTTCACAGCATTGCACAGTATCGGGAAAACTGTTTTTTCCCCCCAATTAAGTCTATTTATTTTGACTACATTTTTAAGGGATGGGACAGAATTTCAGAATTTTAAAATTACAACTTCAGAATGTTAAGGGGTGGGACAGAATTTCCTTTTAGCCCGTTTTCTGAACATAATTTTGTATCAGGATATGCACATGAGATATGCTCATTACAAAAACTATATCGAATAGGAGTAATGGAAATAAAGACAAAAGCAATTACGATTAAAAATTCACCCTAGGAGAAGTAATTCTGGTCAGCCTTGGGCAGAGACTTTTACCTCACACCTTCATGTCTATACATGCATTCATATTAAAACCAAGTTCTACTCTCTGTTGAACTCTAAAATGTGCTAGTACAGGGGCGCCTGGGTGGCGCAGTCGGTTAAGCGTCCGACTTCAGCCAGGTCACGATCTCACGGTCCGTGAGTTCGAGCCCCCGGTCAGGCTCTGGGCTGATGGCTCAGAGCCTGGAGCCTGTTTCCGATTCTGTGTCTCCCTCTCTCTCTGTCCCTCCCCCGTTCATGCTCTGTCTCTCTCTGTCCCAAAAATAAATAAACGTTGAAAAAAAAATTAAAAAAAAAAATGTGCTAGTACAAATCTCAGCAATTTTTCATGGGACTCCTCGTCAATCAGGTTTATCCTTGTACCAGGTAACCATAATTTACTTACACGTGTCTTTTTGGGGGGACACTTGTGTTGCATTTTCACTGCTGTACCCACGATGTGATGAGATCCCTTACGTGTTGAATTTTGTTAGCCTTTCCAGGTGTTTCTTCCTGATGAATTCTGACACACAGAGCTGTTGAGTCAACAAATAGGTGCAGATCAGCAGAAAGTTTGGGCCAGTTTAAACATTGTGCACTTTGTGCGGGGACTTCATTTTACCCCAACCTCATCACCACACACTAGTACTGATCCTTTTAACCTTTTACAAGCTGGGAGAGGAGAAAGAGGTTATCGGTGTTATTTTACAAGAAGAAGCAGTGATGATTAACTTATGTTAGTATGTTGATCGTTCATTGGTGTTTTCGTTTTCACACATTTTCCATTGGCAGTGTTGGTTCATTTATTGTATGTAGAGATGCTATTTTGTATGTGATTGATTGTACAGTAAGGGTATTAACCCGTGTCAACTCCACACGGCACACAGATGTACACGAATACATACGTACATTCATTTCAGTGTTTGCATTTCACATATTTGTAGGGTTTTTGTTTTTTTAACATCTTTGTAAATGTTTTGCTGCCTGAAGTTAAAAATGTCTATTTAGTCAGCCAAATATTTGTCTTATTTGTCCTGGATTTGATATCTCAACTCCCAAGTTATGAGGCTTTCTGCATATTCAAACCAGTTCAAGTTTTCTTAAAAATGGAAAAGGGATGCACTTTGTATGGTTATATCACAGTTCCCAGGGGAGGGGGACAATGAGAACTCAGGACTTCACCCCAAACTCGCAATTTCCATTTTCTCTGCTCCTTTCTACATATATTCCACTCTTCTGGGTTTATTTTTTCTATATTAAGTGTCATTTTTTGCATTATCAGATTTCTGTCCTTACACTTATTTTGCTTTCCTCTTCCTAATTTTTTTTAAAAATAAATGTTTCATTTCCTTAATTATTTTGTTACGGGATTAATAGTGAAAGTATTTAATACTGAATTTTCCTTTCAATGTAGGACTTTGGCCAAGTCCCATAGGTTTTAGGTAGAGTCTTTTGCAAACTGACATGTAACATTTTGAAATTGCAATTTTTGTTTCTTCCTTAAAGAGGAATAAGTTTGTAAAATAGTGATATGATAGTATAGTTTCTATTTTTTGTTATTTACTTTTGCTTTTCTATAATTTTGATAAAAGAATGTAGTCTTGCAATGTTTACTCTTTGCATTTTATTGATATTTTCTGTGTCAATTTATAAGCCATTTATATAAACCTTTGTAGCATTTCATGTCACTTGACGCTATTCCATTTTATGGACTTACCATCATTTATTTTTTAAGTTTATTTATCTGTTTTGAAAGAGAGAGAGAGAGAGGGCATGAAAGCAGGGGAGGTGAAGAGAGAGAGGGAGACAGAATCCCAAGCAGACTCCACACTCAGCACGGACGCCGACACTGGACTCGATCTCACGACCGTGAGACCATGACGTAAACCAATATCAAGAGTCAGACGCCCCTACCATCATTCTTTTAACAATGTTCTGTTTTGGACATTTGGACAACAACATATGGGAAAGCTCTCTTTCCTATAGTGCTGGGAAAGACTGGCTATTACGTTTTTAAATTCTGGACGTTGTTATCGGTAATACAGGTAATTGTTACATAACAATTCTGTGATCTACCTCTCTGTGATCACTATAGTTTTACCTTTCCTAGAATTTCATAGAAATGATATATATAGTATGTAATCTTTTGTATATGGTTTGCTTTGAGATTCATCTGAATGACCCCAAATTTGTTAATCCATTCAGCCATTGGACTCTTGGGTAGATTCAAGTTATTGACTACTATGAACAAAGCTACTAGGAGCATTTGAGTACAAGTCTTTGTGCAGATATTTTCTTTCCTTTCTCTTGCATAGATTCATAGGAGAGAAACTGCTGGGACGTATGGTAAATATATTTAACTTTAGAAGAGCTGACGGGATGTTTTCCGGAGGGGCTGTGCTAACGTGCATTCCCACGAGCTCTGAGTGTGGGGTTCCAGTGGCTCCATATCCTCTCCAACACTTGCTATTATCAGTCCCTTAAAATCTGGCATTATAATGAGTGCTTAGTGGTGTCTCACGATGGTTTTGAGTTGCATTTTGCTAACATCACTATTATGGAGCATCTTTTTATGTGCTCACTCACCTTCTGTATACTTTCTCTGGTGAAATGTCCATTTCAATCTTTTGCGCATTTTCTTACCATGGTTTGTCTTCTTCCTGTTGAATTCTGTGAGTTCTTTCTATTGTGTTTCCTGCATGTAAATCCTTCATGAGATACATGCTTTGCTACTATTTTCTTCCAGTCTCTGGCTTGTCTTTTCAATTTCTTAACAGTATTTTTCAAAGAGAATTTTTTTAAAAATTTTGGTGAAGTCATATGTACCAATCTTTTTATTTTATGAATTGTGATTCAAGTGAGATATGTAAGAAATCTTTGTCTAACCTGAGATTGTAAAGATTCTTTTTCTCCTATGTTTCCTTCTAGAAGTTTTATAATTTTAGTTTCTATGTTTATGGTTATCGCATATCTTGTATTACTTTCCGTATAGAGTATGGGGTAAGGTCTGCAGCTCATCCTTACTCATGTGGATATGCAACTGTTCAACCGATTTCATGAAAAGCCTATTTCCTGACGAATTGCCTTGCCATTCCTGTTGAAAATCAGATGACCACATTTGTGTGGGTTTCTTTCTGGATTCTCTGTTACAAGGCCTTTCTTCCCAGCCCTGTATAAGCTCTGGGAACTGTCGGTCACGCTGCTTTTCTGCGGGTCTCTTGCTGGCCCCAGGCAGCTTCCTCTCACAAGTGTGGATCAGTACTTAACCACAGATTCGAGGGATCCGTGTGCAGTTTCCTCTGTCCACCAGGAGTATACCACAAATTCCAGTTGCTTTTGGCTTCCCAGTTTCTGATCTCCCTCTCTTTGGGCTCTTTATGGCTTCCTCTTCTTCCTTGGAATTTACCTGGGGCTGTGGTCAGTCTCCTTTCATTTGTTTTTCTCTCCGGAATCACAGTCCTATACTGCCAGATGTCTGGTGTGCAGAGACCATTTCTTCGTATACCATTTTCTGTT
The DNA here is from genome assembly GCF_024362965.1 of Panthera pardus. Lineage (NCBI taxonomy): Eukaryota > Metazoa > Chordata > Mammalia > Carnivora > Felidae > Panthera > Panthera pardus. The sequence continues at coordinate 82,337,882 of NW_026526788.1, forward strand.
CTATTGATTCTTTAAGCCTGGAGGGCCAATCTGGTCGCTCTTACTCTCCATCATGGTCAAAGGAGGCTTTGTTCTTGAATGGCAACATGGCGGCCACATGGTCTTCCTTTCAGACTTTTGTACATACGGGGCTGTCGTCTTTTGACCCTGAAGGCTGTTGTGGAAAAGTCCGAGGTTTGTTTTTTGCTTCTGATTGGGACTTACTTGTCCCAACAGCATAGCAACAAAAGTCTTCATTGGTGAAATCTAGTCACCTGGTAACCTGGATACATTTCTGCATAGATTGTTCTGTATAATTCTTTTTCTCTTTCTTTTTCTTCATGGGTTGTCTTTCCAGTCTTCCCATTCAGTTCATCGCGGGGAAATTTTTCTGTATCATATCTGTGAATTGTGAGCTCCCTTTGCTGAAATCTTCCCTCAGGCACACCAGTCATTCTTGAGTTGGGTTATCTCTGACCCACCATTTCTCTCTGATTGCTTTCGCCTCTGATCTTTTTTCTCTGAATACACTGTTACTTCCCTCCATAATGAGAACTTGTCTTTCAGCCAAGCCTTTTTCTAATTTGTATAAAAATAGGAAATATGTAAATCTGACATTGTGTGGTTTGGAGTTCTAATTTGTTTTCTCTGCTCTGAAATTTCCTTTTCATCTCGTCTCTGGTGTTTTACTATTTCTCTATTACTCCTTTGTTTTATCAAATTCTTCTTACTATAAGTTCTTCCAGGGGAAACTGCTTCTGTTCATGGGACCGAGTGTTCTCCCAGCCTGAAGAGGGTTCGCTGTTTTTCTTTCCTTTTGCTGAATGTTTGCAAAGTTCCCTTGGCATTTTCCCCCCGCTGCTTATGCTGAAAGTGGGCGTCCTGTCCAACCGTTGGTTTGTTCTAACGGATTTCGAGTGTTTCTCCCTGATACCCTGCTCACCTCCTCTGGGCTACTTGGTTGTATCTTCTCCAAGCTTCGGTGTTTGTCTGGGACGACTTTCGATCTTTTTTTGCTCCAAATGCACCCAGGAGGGAAAGAATGGACAGGGAGAGCTCTGACCAGCTTAAGCTCGTGTGAATCTGGACCAATGGCAGCCTCACGCATCACCTGACCCAGGGCCTCAAACGCGGTCTCCTCATCTTGCTCTGTTTCCATCTGCCGGTTGTGTTTCTTGAGGCTCTGCTCCTGAGTCCAGAGACTCTCCTCCTTTTCCAGAACGTTCATCATGTCAGCTTCAAGTTACTGCAAGACAAAACAAAGCAAAGCAGAACAAAACAAAAGAGAACAAAAAAAAACACAAACAAACCTGAAAACACAGCGACGACAGCCCCCTCGTGCCTCTGCCGACAAATTTGTTGGCATTTTTTAGTAGCTCGAATGTGGTCAGGCTGTGACCCACAGGCCTAGTGTTTGGGGGAGGAGGTACTGGAATTGCTTTGGACTCATTTTGAGTTTGGGGAGGCGGAAGTTGCGACCTTGCTGCAAGTCCAGAACCTTCCACAATGATGTCTGGGAGTCTCCCAGGGTGTGAGAGGGACACGGTGTCACCTGTCTGTTCCTGTCCGGGGAACAAGGAAGCCCGGAACCCCTCCAGGAAAGGGGCTACATCTAGGATGGGCTAGGGCAGACCAACACTGGGCGAGGGGTCGGGGGAGGGAGATGTCAGGGCCCAGGGCACAGAGGCCACTGCACACAGAACACGGTCTGGGGCATGAGTCCCCTACAGGTGGGGGCCAGGGCGAGAGCAAACTCCGGGGCGAGGGTCACAAGAGCAGCCAGCAGGTGGCTTTGAGTGGGTCATTTCGGCTGCACTGTTATGACTCTTAACATTACCATCTCGAATCCCTCTGAGTATTTTTGGTCTAAAGTAATTGTGTCTAAATTAATGGGCCATGACACCATTTACTTTAGCTTAGTTGTAACAAAATGTCAAATGATGTACCAATAATATTTTCCTAGTATGTGAAAATAAACATGCAATTTGCATATGAAATGTTTAAAATGGCCATTCTTGCACTATCTGCCATCCACAGTCGTCTCTCACCTCCTCGACATATATCGCTGCTAATGGGATCTTACTCTGGGAAATGCCGGTCTGAACGATGTGAAGAAGACCCTGCTCCCTGTGTTGCCATAATGCAGCGGGACAAGCTCTTAACTTGTTTTTCTTTTTCACTGCAATTTGAAGTTGCTGACTCCTTTTTCCATTTATCATGCAGGTCACTATGTGTGTGGTTTCTTGAAAAAAACATCACAAAGGCACCTTATGTCACACAGACCTCTACAGTGTATAATAGCGTTCATTTTACTCTTTGAATTAATTCATGTACATCCATGCTTTTCTTATGAAATGCGTGTAGTTTATATGTACTTCGGGACATTTCAGGAGAAAGACTGCTTTGATGTGATCCTAATTTTCCACGAGAGAGGCGAGTTTTTAATACATAAAAGCCTTTCTTGACATTACAATGCCTCAAGGAGTCAAACATTTAATATTTTTTATCCTGCCTTAATAACTATCAGAAATAGCTACCTAAATGCTATGTGCCAAGAGTGTTTCCCGAGTATCTCAGTGCTGCGTTATGTCCTATCACCAACTTTTCCCTCCATCCCTAGAGCAAAGTGAAAATACATACGAGGCAAAAGCCGGGTGGATAAGAAACTATTCCATACGTGATAACGTTCGGTGGATTACACGCACACATTTCATGCTGACAAACAAGGAAATTAAATCAGTCCCTTCTGCTAAAAGAAGTTGAAGGAAAAACACACTTTTGCTAAAGCGTAAACATTTCTGAGACACTTGATTTTTAAGTGAGGTGTAAAAAGATATTCCATGCATTACGAGATCACTTGAAGCAGATCACAGAAGTTCTGTGCCGGATTGTTTTATTATTTGGCTTCCCAGTGGTACCAACCATAATTTTTGGACATCAGTTTATCAAGGGCTTAAATCAAATTTTCTTAATCACGCAAGAAGTAAAGTGATTGGAGTGTCTGGTCTGACTCTTGAGTTCAGCTCAGGTCAGGATCTCCTGGCCCATGAGATTGAGCCCCGCGTTGGGCTCTGTACTGAGTGTGGAGTTTGCTTGGGACTCTCTCGGTCCTCTCTCCCTGTCCTCCCCTTCTCATGCTCGCTCTCTCTCTCTCTCTCTCTCTCTCTCTCAAAATAAATAAATAGACATTAAGAAAAAAAAGAAGGAAAGTAATTAATGGATTTGTTACTGTGAATGGAACAAAAACCTGTCCTGGTACGTACATATGTGAACTTGTTTCCAAAAGAACCCCGCATACACAATGTATTGTAAAAGAAACCACCTGCATTCCCTATTTACATGTACTCTCCTCTGTGTGAAATGACATATGGACAGGGATGCTCCTCGCGGCATATTTGTCTTAGAAAACAGGTGGGGGGCACCCGGGGGCTCAGCTGGTTAAGCGTCCGACTCGTGACTTGGTTTGGATCAGTCCATGATGTCATAGTTCATAGGTTCCAGCCCCGCGTCCGGCTCTGGGCTAACAGTGCAGAGCCTGCTTGAGATTTTCTCTCTCCCCTTCTCTCTGCCCCTCTCCCTCTTCTCCAACCAAATAAAAAAATAAACCATAAAAAAAAGAAAAGAAAAGAAAAGAATAGAAAAGAAAAGAGTTGGGAACAACCTAAGTGGCTTAGGACAGAAGCGCAGTTGAATAAATGTGGGTGTATCTACCCACAGGCTTCAAGTGGCTACAATGAATATTTGTATGAAGCGTATCCACAGAGCACAACAATTCAGGCGGCAGAAAATCCCTATGTGTATCTTTTTGTAAATGTCCAAGGTTCCTCTGGAAGGATAGGGAAGAAACTGGCTACTGACTTTGTCTCAGGAGAGACGAACCGGCTGTCAGGGGAATAAGGAAGTCGGCGAGACTTAGGTTTTCCAGTTTCATTTTTAAAAACGTTTTGTATTTTGAGCTGTGTGTGCGCATTCCTTATTTTTTTAGGTATGATGTCAGCTGCCATTTAAGTACAGAATCACATAACTTGACTCCACATTCTAACCGCGATTCTGAACAGCATATAGCATAGAACTCGAATTGCTACCTATGTGTGCGCTGTGCATTTAACGTTTCCTTCAAAAATCTTTCACTCGGTGCCATTTAAGGTGCTCGCTGAGTGCTGACGATGCAACACTCATGGGGACTCGGCCTCTGGGGAAGGGATCCATGGAGACAGCTCGAGACCAACGCAGTAAGCAGTTAAAGTAAAGGTGGCAAATCCAGTTACAACCATGACAGAGTAATAGACACCAAATTTAGCCTCCTGCCATCCACAGGCATGAAACAGGAAAAAAAAAAAGTGTGTGGTAAAGGGTGTTTTTGGGTCAATGGACGACCATGAACCTGGCGAGGACGGGGCGTGGGAGACGGTCCCATTAACCCTGCGTGCTGGCAGGGACGACCTCTGAACGGCAGCCTGGAGAAGCAAAGTCACTCAGAGAGCAGCGTTCTTTCTGAGCGGAGGACACAGCTCCCAGTGTGTGGCCAGGAGGACTGGAGCATGTGAGGAGGGTACCGAAGCAGAAAAGTTGTGCAGAAAAGAAGCGACGGCTTTCTGCACGAGAGCCCTGAACTCTTCCCTCTCGTGTGAGCTGTGCATCATCAGGATGAAAACCTTGCTTCCTAAAGCCTCTACGGGGGGCTGTGAGAGTGGAGGGGATCCCAGGAGCTCCGACCAGCTAGGGTGGAAAGACCTCGTCAGATGCGTTAGGCGTTCAGTTCCGGGCTCAGAAAAACCATGCTTATGACTGGGGCTACCGGAGCTCTGGAGAAAGGGCTTCTAGCAGCTTAAGCTGATAACGTGGAAACGAATCTAGACTCCCAAGAATGCAGACAGTTAAAAAATTAGACGTGCAAGGGCGCCTGGGCGGCCCCGTCGGCTAAGCGTCCGACTTCGGCTCAGGTCACGATGTCCTGGTTCGTGAATTTGAGCCCCACATCAGGCTCTCTGCGGTCAGCGCAGAGCCCGCTTCGAATCCTCTCTCTCCCTCTCTCTCCGCCCCTTCCCCCCTCTCAAAAATAAATAAATATGTAAAAAATTAGACGTGCAAAGGAACAGGAAAATAATCAGGACAAAAAGCATCAATAGATGCAAAGATGGCACGGATGTTAAAATTAGCAAAGAGCTCAGAGGTGCCATTAGACGTACATCCGAGAACTTAAAGGAAAAGATGAGAAAACGCGGGGACCCCTGGCAGAGAAATAAAAACGAACCAAATAAAAACGAACCACATAAAACGAACCAAATAAAAATTCTGTGACCTAAAAATACAATATCTGAAAGGAAACACTGAAGGGACTGAACAGAGGATTAAGCACTGCTTAATTGGAAAGATAGGAACCTACTCAGACTGAATCACAGAGACAAAGAAGGACTTAAAGATTTGGAAACCTTCGGTGACCCATGGGATAGTATTGGGAGATATCACGTACATATAGTTGGAGTCCCAGAAATGGGAGAAAGTAGAAAATATTAAAAAAAAAATGGCTGAAAATGTCCAAATTTCATGCAAACTATAAACCTATAAACCAAGAAGCCCAGCTCATCCTAAGTATGATAGACACAAAGAAAACTACACTAAGACGTGTCGTTTTATTTTATTTTATTTATTCTTTTTTTTTTTTTTTTTTTTTTTTTTGGTGCAAAAAGGTGATTCTGTTACAGCATGGGGACAGGACCCATGGGCAGAAAGAGCTGCCCTGGGATTGTGGGGAGTGACTGATGATACACTTCTGAGTTTGTGGAAGGAGGGGGGATAGGATTTTAATCACATTTCTCAAAAAACAATGAGATGATCTTAGAAGCAGCTGGAGGAAGAAGATACATTTCCTAAAGTACTGATATAGGTAGTAAAGCATGAATGCTCCCCCCCGCAAATGTCGCTCTGTGAAAGAAACCATAAGTGAAAAAGTTCATTGTATGATTCCATTTATGTGAAGATCGAGATCAGTTAAAACGACCTATGGTGGGGCCCCTGGGCGGTGGGGCGCCTGGGGGGGCTCAGTCCGTTGAGTGTCTGACTCTTGATTTTGGCTCAGGTCATGATCCAAGGGTGGTAGGATCAAGCCTACCACCAGAGAGATTCTCTCTCTTTCTCTCTCTCCCTATGCCCTCTTCCCACTCTTGGGTGCTCGCTTTCTCTAGCTCTTTCTAAAATTAAAAAAAAGAAAACACAAAAAACGACCATGGTTAAAAGTACCAGAGCAGGGGCTGCTTTGGTGGGATTCGGGAATTTTCTGGGAAGGGACATGTGGGGACTTTCCAGGGTGATGGAAATGTGATTGGGACACTTTTTTACGTATTTGTCTTTGTTCATAAAACTGTACACTTAAGATTTGTATAATTCACCTATGTTATTCATCAATGAAAAGTAATGCAAGAAAAAAAAAAGAGCTAAAATGCTCCGAGACCCCCCTGAAGGAGGAGACAACTACTTGTTTTCCTGGGAGACTGGAGAAATCTTGCAAAAATCCCATTCTCTCAATTTCACTGGTTAATAACTGTTAATACTTGGGCATAACTTGGAGAAAGAGCGGGAAGGATAATTGGGTAATGTAAACATAGAAAGTTCTGTACCCCTTGGAGTTATTCGTTCTGGCACGTTCTAGAGATCAGAATAGCCATCCTGTGTTTTCCTCCTTGTGGGCATTGGTCCTAAAGTCAGTGTTCCTTGCTTGTCCTGCCCTGTGGCCAATCAGTCACCAAGACGTTCCGATTTTATCTCCCAAAGTCCTGTCATTTTATGCTAATGTCTCTGTACAGTGTTTAAAAGCAAACTGTGATGTGCTTCCTCCATACCAATTCTGCCTTTTTTTTTTTTTTTTTTTTTTTTGGTTTTGTTTATCCTCCTAGAGAGCATTTCTGGCCCGAGTGTTTTAATTTTAGCTGACATCTACCGGGGCCTTTAAGGTCAATGAGCATAATCTGTGTTACCCTGAACTCGAGCCCAAAGTCTCAGCCCTCAAATAAACAGAAGACAAGACACACAGCGAGGGTTAAGAGTAACGGTCTCAGGAAAACTGCCTCCAGCCTCCTGCGCGTTACAGGAAGGGAGCTGCAGGGTTTGGGGGGGAGCAGGGCTCCCTAGGTGGGATTGAACAGGAAGTGCTGATGGGGGCAGATTTAACAAGCGCTGGGGCCTGGGTCTAAAAGAGGAAGATGGCTAAGTGGGCAGGATGGCAAGAGGGAGGGTAGATCCTTGAAGCCTAGGGTGAGAAGAGGGGAGCGGTCTCAGGTGTGAGAAGCTTGAGCGGGAAGAGAAGCCGAACGGGGAAGGGTAAGAAGGATCAAGGGGCTTCCGTACGGGAACCAGCACAACACCGGCTTCAATGCCTCTGACAACATGCTTCAGCGTGACGATGACGGATGTCTTCAGACTCTAGAAGAAGTGAAGGGATGCTGCTTCATTCCTGGAAGAATCCAACAGAGAGGATGTTACCAGGAGACAGGAGCCATCTGCCCCTCATCATGTTACCAGGGCTGTTGACTTTCCAACAGCAGATGTCTGACAAAGGCGACTTGTTCCTCTCTTCTTGCATCACGGTCTCTGTCTCCACGGCCCCGCAGAGTTAACAAGCAAAACCGTGCTCCCCGGGGCTTTGAAACGGTGGCCTTCATGTACACCAGCCTGGCTCTGTAGGCCACCGCAGCAGGCACACTGAGACCTGGGTGATGTCACTGGCCTACCTGGGCCCACCCACCTGGGCTGCTCCCCCCCCCCCCCCCCCCCCGCAGGGACCCTGGAGGGGGCGGGGCAGGGGGAGGGGAGCCGCCTGTCCAGCTGGGCTCCGAACACAAGTCTGCCTGGTGCTGCCTGCTGGGCCCCTCCTCCTCTGAGCTGCCAGCCCACATACTTTCATTGACTCCTCCTGGCTATCGGGGCTGTGTGAGGAGCCTGAGACGGAGATAGAGAGGTGCTGGAGTCCCGCATGGCACGGACCGTCTTGGGGCTCAAAGCCCCGACGCGATCGGGGCGGGGTGGGGGGCTAGTGGCTGACCAGAATGACGGACACCAGACCAATGGCTACATCTCAGAGAGAGTAGCAGAGGACGGGAGTGCCAGGCGATTTTCCGGGGGCAGAGGGGAACAACGCGGGTGGGGAAGAGCTGGGCTCCAACAGGGAAGGGGCACAGGGGTGAGGGCCCAGAGCAGCCGAGATGTCAGGCAGAGGTGAATCCGAGGTGGGGGGAGAGGTAGAGATGGGGATGCTCGTGGAGAGGCTGAGTCAGAGCAAGACTGGCCTGAGATGGTGGGAGAAGGGGCAGAGCTTTGTGGAGAAGCTCTCCTTTATTTGAGTCTTTTGCATACGGATGGTGGAGGGAGCCCTGGAGTGGGACCCGATCCCCCAGGCACAATGGGGGCGGGACAGGAAGGGGAAGCAGAGTTCAAGATCTCCACTGTTGCACCCTCTTTACCTCCTGTGCAAGGGAAGCTTTACTCTGGGCAGGTCAACTGTGGACGGTCTCAGCCAGCAGGTGCCCCATCCCTCCTCAGTCTTTGGGGTCGACAGCTCTGTGGGCAACAGCCCCTACTGCCCCAGGCATCGCCTGGGGGCTGTGATGCAAGGTCGGGTTCTGTGACCTCACTGCCACCTTCTCCAGTTGGTTCCCGCATTCACAAACCCGGAGCAGTGAGGTCCCCACGGCAGGGATGCAATCTCCCTCAGGAAGGCCAGGTCTTGGGCCAAGCTTCGGAACCCCAATGATGTTACCTGTATCCCTTCTGCCCTCCGGATTGGAACGCCCGTGACTCTGACACCTCCCTACCTAGCGCACAGCGGGTCGCCTGGAGAGCAGTCCCCGAGAGCAGCAGGTCCCGACCCTTCCTGGCAGCGGCTCTTCCTCCGTGTAGGTGGGTTTCCCTTTGCCGGGCTCTGCCTCCTGGACCACCAAGCCCCTCACCAACCAAGTGGTGACCCCATCCCCTCTTCAGCGAGGAGGACACCGGCTCGGGAGATTTTCCGGGCTCTCTCTGTACTTCTCGGAACCAGAAGCGGTACCAGCCGCGCGCTCCCCTGTACCCCCTGCGTGACCCAAAGCGTGTCCCCAGCCAGGTCACTTCCCGGTGCCCAGGGCCAAGGCGGGGTAGGAAGGGCCTTTCCCGCGCGGAAGAGCGCCCGTCACACCTGTCCCCGTCGGTGGGCGCGCGGCTCCGGGCAGTGGCGCCCCCCCTCCCCACCCCGGCCAGGGTCTCTCCCCGGAAGGGGCGCCAGCCTGGGAAGACGGACGGCCAGCGAGCGCGGCGGGGCGCCTCCAGGTGGGGCTGGCGCCCGGGGTGCGCTCCCCGCGCCGGACGGCAGGCGTCGCCCCCGCTCCTCGCTGCGCCGGCCCCCGCCCCCGCCGCGGAGCCCGAGCCCGAGCCGGAGCCGGAGCCGGAGCCGGAGCCCGAGCCCGAGCGCGAGCGGAGGAGGCGGCGGGACCCGGCAAATTTCCTGCTCGGCTGCGGGCGGCTGGAGGCTGCGCCGGCGGCGCCCGGACCCCGCGGCCTCCGCGCGTCCCCACGACCCTCCTTGGCGCCGGCGGGGACCGAGGGGCGCCCCGGAGGGCGGCGGGCGGGCGCCCGGGAGATGCGGAGCCGCCGCGGCGGCGCGATCGGCGCGACCGGACCGGCCCCCCCGAGGTGAGCGCGCGCGCGCGCGCGCGGGGTGCGGGCGGGGGCCGTGCGCCCCTCCGGGGACCGCGCGACCGGGGCGGCCGGAACAGGCCGGGGACGCCGCCTGGGCCGCCGCGGCGGGAGGGAGGGGCCGCGCCCGGGCGCCGGGTCTCGGAGCCGGGTCCCCAGCGGCCCCGCGGCGCGCCGGGTGCCGGCGGCTGGGGACGGCGCGACCCCGGCCTCGGCGCCTCGGACCCCTCCCCTCCCCCCCGCCCAACTTGGCCACCACCTCGGCGGCTCCCGCGCTCCCTCTCGGGAAACCCGCACCCCGAGCGCGTGTCTGCGGGTGGCGACAGTGCCGTGGGTCGGCGACAGGGACGTAGGTGAAAGCGGCCGAGACCGAGAGGGGGTCCCACGGGGTGTGTGGAGGGCCACACGATGCAGGCGTGGAGACGGGAGCCTTGTGAGAAAGTGACTCGGAGTTGCGCCAACTCTGGGAGGGGCGCGGGCCGCCGTGCGGATGCCGCCCCGAGGGTCCCGCGCCCTCGCCTTGGCAGGGAGGGGAGCGTGGAGGGCCGGAGGGCTCCCAGAGGTGCCGCGGGGACACCCCCGGCGGCGGGCAGGCCGGGCGGGCCCAGGCAGGACTGCCAGGATCCGCAGTGGCGGTGCGGTGACCTGTCAGAGCGCCTGGACCAGAGGTCAGCGCGGTGCCACGCCTGCGGGCTCGGGGGGGCCCCGACTGGGGACGGCTGGCAGACCCACGGGGAGAGACGCAGAGCCAAGCCCTGCCAGACCGTGCTGGACCTGGCCTAAATTCCTTCCTGGCGTGGCCAGCCTTTCCAGAAAGGTTAACGTTATGCTTGCCCAATTATATTAATTTGTCTTGAATCAGGACCACTCTAGCCGAGTTTCAACGCAGGAAACTCAAGGAAAGAAGAACGTGGCCCTGTGCTTGTGTTTTAGAGTGGAAGGCTGTTGAGTTGAATGCTGCCGGTCGCTTGGTTTAGAAATCACGGCCTCCCTGTTCAGTCCGCTCTTGACCCCGGGTGCCCCTTGACCCAGAGTGCCTGGAGGTCTTTGTGTCTCCATGATGGGTGAAATGCTGTCTCTGTGAAATAAAGACCCACGCCCATCCAGAGTGTGAGTGGAGGGGGCAGGGAGGGGAGGGCGTCTCTCCCAAACCGGTGCAATAAGCCCAAGGAGGGCCTCGATGCGGGGGAGGTGGGGGAGGGGTGCTGGTGGCGTGGGTGGCTACGGCTGGCTCCTGAGATGGGGCAGAGCTTTGTGTGCAAATAGCGTCGGGGTGTGTGCTCCCTGAGCACAAGCTCTAGGCCTTCAGGGAGGAAAAGGCCAGCTGGTGATGTGGACCGGGCCCAAGAGATGGGTCTGTGTTCTCAGTCAGGAGCCTGTAGGCCACCCGGCCCTTCTCAGACTTGGCTGTGCCTCTGACTGTGACCCCAGGGAGAGAGGTCTTCGATCGCTGGGGTGAGTGATACCCGTGCGTCGGTACCCCCCCCCCCCCCGCAAGGAAAACAACAACAACAACCCTAGACTCCCCTTGTGTTGACATGAGCCAGGAGCTGGTTTTGTCCCTACAGAAGGGAAGGTTTTAGATTGAAAACATATCAAGATCTATGGCATCGCCCCCCCCCCACTCCCCCTCCCCCCGGAGCTGAGTCAGTGTGGGAAGTGGATGACGGAATTACAGTCCCTGGGGCCCCTGGGAGGCCCAGAGTGAGCCGGAAGCAGCGTGGCCTGGTCCCCATGCTGTGCACAGAGGCCACTTCTTGAAAGCGTGTGCAAACCATCCATCCCGAGAGGGGCCGCCACAGCCGCGGGGGAAGGCGCGTCGGAGGGGCGGATGCCTGAGGAATCGACGGCATTTGCCGGGTGGTTAGTAATGAAGCCGAAATACAAATTTCAGTTGGTCAAAACCTAGGCCTCCTTCACACTGCGCCTCCGTGGGTCCGCTTGGCTCTGTGTCCACTGCGGTCATCGCAGCCCAGGCTGCCCCCTTTTATCAGACTCCCTCCTTGCAGGTCAGAGGGGAGTTTCTAGTCCAGACCGCCCCTTGGCAGTTCTCCTTCCCGGCTGCCCCGGTGACATTTCTCCTGGAATATCAGTGCCCCATCTCGAGGTTCCCCAAGTCAGACCTCTGATCCTCCGCCCCCACCAGCCCAACACTGTCCCCCTGTTTTCCTTACCCGTCTGATGGCACCAGCCTGCCCACCGCCATGGAAAGACAGGCTGGATTGTAGTTTCCCTGCGGACGATGTCGTACCCTCAGCATCCAGCCAAGCACCGGACAGTGGGCTGGTCATAACTGTCATCGGCCACATGAACCCATGAGGAAGTGAAACGTTTTAGGAGCCCATCTTCTGAAGCAGGTGAATTCGTGTCTTCTCAGTGGGCGACAGCGGGGCTGGTAGGCGGCCACACATCCTGCTGGGGTAGATTGGACTGGTCACATCGCCAGTTCTTCTGGTGATGCCGAACGCACCTGCTGTGGACGGGGCTGGACCACAGAGACTCCAGATGACCCCCGAGGAGGCAGGCTTGGGAGCAGTGAGGGGACACCGAGGCAGCTCTCCTCGTCCCTGCACTGGAGGTCCACCCCCAGAGCGCCTGCTGTCGAAACAGGAACGGATGTATCCGTTGGGATCAAGACTGGCCTTCTTAATATTTGATTATCACTAAGGAGAAAACTGTGAGCTTCACGAGCATTTCCAGTTCTTCTTTGGCGGGTGCGTCCTAGTGAACCCATGGCTCGCTACTCCCTGAGGGCACTGCCATGCTTTCCAGAGCCTCGGAGGTAGACCCTTGCTCCACCCCTGCTCTGAATCTCCTTCTCCTCTGTCTCCATCTTGAGGGACTCCTACTCATACCTCACAACCCACTTCAAATGCCTCAGGGCTCCCCACAGCCTTCCTGACCCCTCTACCTAAGAAAAATCTCTCTTTCTTTCAGTTCCACAGAAGGTTAACTCTACCTGTTCTGGAGCACTTATCAGACCCTATTTTGATTTCCAATGGGCTTGTCCAAATAGTTTATCTCGTCTACTAGGTGGTCAGTGCTTCTAGGGTAGAGGATGTGTCTCTGAGTGTTTGGGCTTTGAATTCAGGTATGGATTTACATAAATCCTGGCTCAGCTGTGACCTTGGCTGAGCTCTTCAAAATTGACACCTTGTGTTCTCCTCTGTAGAATGGGAGCGATGATCTCTACTTCACGGGGCTTTTTTTTTTTTTTTTTAATTTTTTTTTTTTAACGTTTATTTATTTTTGAGACAGAGAGAGACAGAGCATGAACAGGGGAGGGTCAGAGAGAGAGGGAGACACAGAATCTGAAACGGGCTCCGGGCTCTGAGCTGTCAGCACAGAGCCCGACGCGGGGCTCGAACTCACGGACCGTGAGATCATGACCTGAGCCGAAGTCGGACGTTTAACCGACTGAGCCACCCAGGCGCCCCTTCACGGGGCTGTTTTGAGAGTGGCAGATGATACATGGAAAGTACAAGGCAGATGACTGGCACCCAGTAAACTGGGCCGGGCTACAACACCTGAAGTTGTGCCCTGCGTGTGGTAAAAGAACCAGTGACGTCTGAAGGAGTGAATTAACCGAGTCACAACTCGTATTGACAGATACATCTCGCTCGCCATCCGGAGCGCTGGGTCAGATGGGTAAGGTGTGACATGCTAGGTAACTTTATTTTTTGGTGATCATCCGGCGGATGATGTAAACGTTGTGTGATGAAGTATTTTAATCTCGTGACGTCGCCGCTTCCCTGTGCTCCAAGAACAAGCCCGTTCTTCAACGCGCTCCATTGACGCTGCGGCGTTAAGAGTGGTCTGTGAGGCAGAGAGGTGGTTCTTGCACGTTGACCTGTGCTCGTGGACTGAATTAAGCCAGTCTGTGGGCGGGACAACACGCAAGTGAGCCAAACCCGCACCAGGACGCACTGTGGGCTAGAACCAGGTGTGTGCACCCAGGGTCTAGATCCTGGATCTAGAACTGGAACGGCTTGTGGACTAGAACATATAAACCGCGGAGCTGTGGACTGCCCCTGACACGCTCAGGACTTAGCATTTCTTACCTCCGCAGAGGGAAGTGTGGCACCAGGCCGTCTCTGAGCCCCTCCTAGCGCCAGTGCCCTGACCAGTCTCACCCTGTCCCCAGCCGGTGGAGGCAGCACCGCCCAATGTGCACGATCGGATCGGATCCAGGGCCCCGGCTGCCTCCGGTTCTCGGCTCCTCCCTTCAGCCACGCCTGTCTCCGCTCTGGGTACCGGGTCTCCATAAAGTAAGATGTGGCCCGTGGGCACAGTGGGCACGCTTTTGTTTCGAATACGGACCCCAGACACGCCACAGATGTATCTTGGAGGGTTAGCCCTCTCGTCACTTTGTCGTCTGGAGTTTTGCCCCCGGAGCAGGGTGCTGGATAATACTCCGGCTGCTTGGGGTTTTGGACCAGCCACATCCGAGGTGATGGGGTCTCACTGAATTTTACTAACTTCTCCAGCAAACACAGGTGCACAGCGTGGGGGGCTTCTGCCGGACGCGGGCACGGAGATCCCTAGTTCAGGGCTTACTAAGCCAGCTTTCATTTCTCCTCTTGGTCTCGCTGCTGTTCCCCAAATGTCATTAGTCAAAGTCTGCCCCATCCAGGTGTTGTACTCAGGGAGTTTTGATGTGGTTCACAGCCTCTTTGAACTTGAACAGCACCCGGCTCCGAGCCAGAAATGTGGGTATAATGCCTTTCTTTCAACTACATAAATACTTCAAAAGGGCTGATCACGCTTACGAAATAGAAAAATTTTAACGCCGTGTTTCAGAAAAACAACTTTTATATCGATTCCTATCGAAATAGGAACCAAATAAGTACTTTTCAAGGCTGTCTATCTTAAAAATATCTTCCCAATACAAATCAAGAACTTTCCAATTAATATAGCCCATTCGTGCATCTTATATGAGAAAACCAAAAAGGGTGAAAAAGTCTTGTTACACCCAGAAGCAAATAAAAACTCCATCAGGAGGTGAGGAAGGGGGGAAAAAAAAGACCCTTGATTATGCGCTAAAAATCTCAAGTATTTTGGGCAGGTGTTTTGATGTCAGTGTTTCTTGGGTGAAGAATGAGAATGGATAGGAAAACTTGTGCGGGCCCCAGGCTGGGGTGCCGGCAACACTGAATTTGACCCAGTAGGTGGGCTTATGGTGGAACGAGTGTGCAGGGTGCAGCCGTGTTCCCGAGATACGCGTGTGGCTGCACGGTCCTCTCTGGGGATGGGGGGACGCCTGTGCGACGCCTGGGGCTCACAGGACATCCAGCTCTTGTAAGTGAAGTGTAGACATTGGAGGAAGCAAATGATAGTCCCGAGTGGGAGCCAGGCAGGGGCAGCGGAAGAGGCTGCTTGTAGAGGGCACTCCCAGCGAGGATCTTACTTTTTCCGCACCAAGCTCGGAGCACAGACTTTGGAGCAGAGAGGCGGGGTCAGACTGAGACTCATGGCACGGAAGCTTTGGACAAGTGACTGACCCTTTCCCAGTGTTTTCTGGTCTCTCTAATGAGGACAGTGACACTTCCCAGACGGGGCTGGCGTGTGGCTGGACTGAGGTCACGTGTAGGGAGCCCAGTGTAGTGCCTGCCAAACCGGTCAGTGGCCTTTTCCTGTGCCCGGGAGTCAAGGGGGTGGCTGGCCTTCAGTCCAAGGATTGGCATAATCTGGGCTCGGATTTCTCTCCTGCCACATTCGCTTTGTCCTCAGGGCAAGTCACTTAATTCCCATTCTATAAACGCGGACATAATTTCCAGTTATCAGTGCCTGTAAATCTATTTGGACGTTTCCAGCTGAATGTTAGTCACCGATTTTTGTACCGGGGGGGGGGGGGGTGGCAAATGAGTTCCATTCTTCTCCTCAACCAAGATTTCAGAATGTCCCATCACATAACTACTTGATTACAATGTATTATTCAACGTGATCCTTGAACGCAGCCTTTTTATTTTGTTTCCTATTCCAAGAGGACTTTGCAGTTTTCAGGCTGTGTCTGTGTAGTAGGACTTTCGTGAGTCTTTTCCGTTGGCTCTCAGCAGACCTGGCCCGTACTCCTTTGCCAACACACTTGAGTGCCCTGGGGGTGGGGGGGGGTGGGGGTGCCCCCGCTGGAGCAGAGCCCGGGCGAGTGGAAGGTCCTGCCCCGGCAGGTTCCTCATTAAACCGCGGGCGCTCTGGTCTTCCTTTCTTCTCTAGTTCAAAAGGCCGGCTTCAAAGGTGGACACCCACTTGTCCGATCTGATGTCACGGCCCCGAGGCCTATGCCCACCTCCCCTAGCAGCCTGCTTGTCTGGGTTCTCGTCATGGGATAAAGCTTTTATCTTGTTGTTTGAAATCCAGCACAGGTGGAAATCCCTCGGTGAGAAGGGCTGTGTCTTCAGTGTGGGCTCTCACGTTTGAGTTCTAGGGCTGACTCGCTTCCTGTGGGGGGCCTGGGGTGAAGGGTTTAAGGAGACAGAGGAGGAGAAGAGCAAACGTGTTACAAAACCCACTTGCAGTGAAAGGCAGGGCTCTTTTTGAGGTGAGAGGGGATGGGCCTTCGGAGACCCCGTGTCCCGCCATGGAGACAAATAGATCTTCCCTTCAGAATGCTCTGCTGATTTTCTAGATTCCAGAAATGAGTGCTAGTGAATTAAGCTAAGCCAAGCATCTGTTCCTACAAATGTTCGTGTTTCTTTCCAGACCTTTCCTGTCCTCAGCATACTTCTCCACTGTGGTACATACAGAAGAGAAAGTAAGAGAGGAGAGGGAGAAACAGAGTCAGAGACATAGAGAGGACACACACACAGACTCTCAGACACTAACGTGTTTTTTCTTCCAGGATTATGTCATCTGAGGCTGCCTCCGCTTTCCCTTTAAACCCCGGGTGGGAGCCGGGGATCCTGGACACGTGTGGCCAAGACGTGTGGCCTGGGACAGTTTCAGAGGGCAAAGGGGTGGCATGGCTAGTGGCCGTCAGCATATGGAGCTAATATTCAGAGCCAGGCCCTGGGAGTCCCTGACGCAGGACCTGTCGTCCCCCACGGTTACAGGAGAAAACCAGAGTGAACGAACAAAAAGCCAGAAAACTTGTGTCTCTGTATTATGTGCACGGATCTCCGGGAACTCTATTTGGGCTAACAAAATGCTGCCTTCGGGTGCTACTTGCTTTAATGACTAGAAAACATGTAAATGATCTTCCAAAGAGGTAGAAATATTCCAGCTTCTGAACTAGGTGCGAATAAGCCCCTATGCAATCTCGGCTGAACTATGACACCCGTTAATGAAACTGGCCTTTGCTGCTGTCATTTCAAATCATCTCAAAACCTGCATGGTTACCAGTCAAATCAATTTCTTATCATTAACGCTTTTTTGTTTGTTTGTTCGTTCTTTTCAGTATATGGTTTTTCTGGCTCCCGGAGGAGCCTTGGTTTCATAAACAGCCGAATGGTTAAGTACCGGATGTAAAGAGACTTTGAAACAGTAGCCCAGCCCCGTCCTTAATTTTGAAGCCAGGCTGACTCAGCATTCTGTCCTCCCCAAGCTTGTGGCAGTACTTTATTAAGTGCATCAGGAATTCAATAAATTACTTTTTGCTAATGTGGCAAGCATCAGCTGAAGTTCAGTCATCTCTTGGAGATGCTATCCGTCCACCCCGTTTAGATTCCTTTGAGCAAAAGCCCTGATTTTGGCCCAATGTAATATAAGAATGCAAAAGCCAGAAATTTAATAATTTGGTACCACACCGTGCCAAGCTAGGCCCGCTCTGAGCTAGCCAACGATATTCTTTCAAAGGATATTTCTTGGTTTTCATCAAACGCGTGTAGTGTTTACAAGTCTGTAAGGTCATTGAGAAGAGACAGGAATGTTAAACATTTATTGGGTACCCACAGCGTACGTGCTCTGTTTTTGTACTGGAGTTAGCAAAAGAAAGTCATGGCACCTGCCCTGTGGGTGCTCCGCGTCTGTGAGAGGCAGAATGCATCACTCCCAGGGTGTGTTAAATGTAACGCTGGCTGCAGAGGGAGTCCTAGAGGGCTTCACCGATAGAACAGGCTTGGTTTCCAAGGAGGTATTCCTGGCAGCCAACACGTCTAGAACATTCCAGATGGACGGCCTTCCGTGTGCTTGCCCAGCAGTGAGAAGTAGCCTGTTCTGTCTGGGGAGGGTGTGTGGGTGGAGCTGGAGCCCAGGGATGGACGGGAAGAGACAAGAGGGCTGGAGCATCTGAGATTTTCTCCAAGCTTTTGAAAGCCATTGAGGAGTGTGGGTCCACTTGATGGACCAACAGTTCTGAACCCGTTTGAGATCATGGCCCGCCTTTGAGATTCGGATCATGGCCGCCTTTGAGATTCCGAGGAAGAATATGGATGGATTCGTTCGTGGAAAACTGCATGTGGGCACACAGGTGTTTTGGGTTTGGTTTGGTGTTTACGGTTTCCAGAAAATCCTGCCTGACCAAAGCCCCACAGTTTTCGACTGAGGAGACGACATACATCCGGGCCAGACATGGATCTAAGAGATGATGATGGCCTCAGATTGCGGGCTGAGTTTCAGGTGCCTTAGCAGAGCCAAATGGACTTCTTGAATCCAGGTGGCTGACTCTACTAGAAAAGGTCTGTCCGGTGGGAGTTTCACCTTCAGAGTGGCCGTGACAACGTCCGTCGCTTCACCGTGCTATCTGTTCTATTGTCTTCTTATGAAAACTTCGGTTACAGAGAACATTCGTGGGTATCGGGCAGTATTCCCAATACAGTAACATGGAATCGGTCATTAAATCATGGCTGTGTCACTGGGAGAGCCAGCTCTCCCAGGATGTGGGGTAAGAATGGGCTTATGAAGCTCAGTGTGGCTGGTTATCATTGGCCTCTGACACGTCCAAACTGGGAGTCGCCCCCGCTCCCTCTCAGGCACCCACAACTCTTGCCTGACGGACCTCGGAACTTGGAGCGCCACGTTTAAATTTCCGTTTCCAATGGAGAAAATCCGTACGAAACAATGTGTTATCAAAGGGACGGGACTTTGCTCCTCTGGGGGACGGGCAGAAGGAGCCGTGGTCCCCGATGCACACCGTATCCGGGGGACGGCTGACTTACGACCGCGTGGCCCCAGTCTGCCAAGCATCCTGGCAGAGTGGGGGGAAAGTCACGCAGTTACAGCAGGAGCGACTGGAGGAGTTTCTGACCCCGGGTCGAGCCCCTTTGCCGATTTCTCGACGAGCACGAGCCTTCCTCCAAACTCCAGTGACCTGGACCAAGTGGAATCCCAGTTCTGTCTTCCATTCTGGGGGAAGGAAGTTTTCCTGAGGGTTCTCTGGTGGGTAGAACATCCTCGAACGTCACGGTGGTCCTAGATGATGGCCTAGCCCCCATTGCATTAAATATCCGTTTTCTCCCTTCGTCGTACAGTCAAGCCGACCCTGGCAACCTTTCTGTGCAGAGCAGTTCCCGGGACTGACACAGGACTTGGCAATTCAGCTGTACGTTTGTGCTCAGGAAACTGAATTCATTGCACACTGGAAAGCAACCTCTTGAGTTTATTATCATCGAATAAAAAAAGAAGAGGCATTTAATCACTTTCAGTTTTTTCTTTCTTTTTTAATGTTTTATTTAGTTTTAGAGTGACGGAGTTCAATGGGGGGAGGGGCAGAGAGAGAGGGAGACACAGCATCAGAAGCAGCTCCAGGCTCCGAGCTGTCAGCACAGAGCCCGACGCGGGGCTTGAACCCACGAACTGCGAGATCATGACCTGAGCAGAAGTCAGACGCTCAACCGACTGAGTCACCCAGGTGCCCCTATTTTAATGTTTGTTTTTGAGAGAGACAGAGACAGAGTGCAAGGTGGGGAGGGGCAGAGAGAGAGAGGGAGACACAGAATCTGAAGCAGGCTCCGGGCTCCAAGCTATCAGCACAGAGCCTGACGTGTGGCTCGAACTCACGAACCGCGAGATTGTGACCTGAGCTCAACCAACTGAGCCACCCAGGCGCCCCTCTAGGTATTTCTTAATAACCATCCTCGTACGTTTTTAGGTGACCAAAAATATGCTTTCTGCACAAGTCTTCCAGTTTACCAAAAACCAAAGCCACTCGTACCTTTTCACTTTAGATGGTTTCTCTGAGGTTTGGCGAACAATTTGACCGCCCTCGTGGAGTCTGAGCGGGTGGCCAGCTGTAATGTGGAGTGTGGGACCGGCCCAGGGTCACAGCCTCTGCCCCGGGAACCGTTGTCCTGACCCAGATGAGCCTCTTTTCCTGTCCTGGCCGCCTTGGTGGGCTGACCCCTTCGTCCCGCCGTGTCTGCACCGTCCGTGTGGCAGGGTCTCAGGACGTGGAGGCCCCTTGCCTGCTTCTGGGAGGCGAGAGCACCTCACCTGTCTGTTTGGCTGGAGGTGCATCCCGACCCTGAGCGGGACCGGAAGGCGAGACCTCACTGCTCTGCACCTATCTCTTGTCCCCTTGGCCTGGGTCACGCTGGCCTGTTCTCCTTGGGTGTGGCTCCTGCCTGGAAACTGGCTTCCAGGTGTATTTTAGAAGGCCGTTGCAGGTGTATGTGCCGTGCGTAGCGTGCTTTTGTTTAGCGCATGATTTTTTATTTGTCATGTTGAAATGCATCCCCTGAATGGACGGTCAGGGCCGTGCGGAGATCAAAGGCATCGATTCAGGTTATTCTGCTTTGTGATGGATTCCGTTGTTGTCTTTTCTCTATAGCACTGATTTGTACAAGTCTTGGGGAGATTATGCTTCCTTTAGTGGCCTGGCGTCTTGGCGGGCGGAGAAGTCTCAGAACTGGCTGGGGCTGAGGCTGGGGTGCAGCCTCCGGGGAAGGTTGCGCGAACCCCCGCACTGCACACGGGCGGGGCCCCTCCCTTCTGTCCGGGTTGGTGGCTGGACCGGGCAGACAGGAGGAGCATCCCTGACCCCTTTTCTGTGACCTAGTATCATTTTAGCCCCCCCTCCCCGCCCCCCCCTCCCCGAGAGCCACCAAGCCCGCAGACGCACAGAACCGCCACCCGAGTGCCTCGACCAAGAGAGGCTTGTCCCTTCTGTCCAGGCGGGCAGCTGCCAGACTAGTCCGCCACCTGGTGTTAGCGACTTCGGCCAGTTCAAAGGGTTGCTTTTTTTAAGTTTATTTGTTTTGAGAAAGCAAGAGAGCGAGCATGAGCAGGGGAAGGGGCAGAGACAGAGGGAGAGAGAGAATCCCAGCAGGCTCCACGGTGTCAGCACGGAGTCCTGGGCGGGGCTGGAAGTCACGAACCGTGAGATCATGACCTGAGCCGAAATCAAGAGTCGGTCGGTTGCTCAACGGACTGAGCCACCCCGGTGCCCCTCAAAGGGTTGCTTTAAAAAAACAAAAATTAATGTTTATTTATTTTTGAGAGAGAGAGAGAGAGAGAGCAGGCAGGGGAAGGCAGAGAGAGAGGGAGACCCAGAATCCAAAGCAGGCTCCAGGCTCCGTGCTATCAGCACAGAGCGCGATGCGGGGCTCAAACTCGTGAACTGCGAGATCATGACCTGAGCCGAAGTCGGACACCCAGCCGACTGAGCCGCATAGGCGCCCCAAAGGGTGGCTTTTAAAAGGAGGACAGCTTGGGACAGACGAGACCTAAACCAAATAAGAGAGCTATTGTCAGATTTCTGTCGGCTGATGGTGGGACCTTGGGAGCTGCGGGCGTGGTCATTTACACAGCCCTTTCATTCGTTCGTTCGTTCATTCATTCATTCAACAGATACTAATGGGAGACCTACCAGATGCTGAGGCTTCAGCAAAATCCACGGGTCCTGCCCTGTGTCCTTTACCTGGGGCCTGGGTGTCCCTGTCTTTCTGTCCATCTGCCCCTGAGATTCCCCTGAAAAGCCAGCAGTGCCCAGCTCAGCCTTGCTCTGGAGACCGTGTGTGGTGTGCGGGCCGGGGACAGTCATCGTGGGTGGCCCCGCGGCCCTGAGGTCCCCACGGGGGACCGGGAAGGCCTTTCCTGCTGGGAACTGTATGGGTCCCACTTCCCTTCTGTGTGGATCCTGCCGGGCGTGTGTTCGTTAGAGGCCCTGCTGCTACTTAGGCCTTGATGACTGAGCTGCGAGCAGCACAGGACGAAATCTGTCTCGGAGTCCGTGTGGTCCCTGTGAGTCTGCTCCTGACTACGGCGTAGAGAGGAGACTGGACTCAGGCCGAGGGGGCTGGGCAGCAGCATCACACAGAGCGGCTGCGGTCGGGGCCTGCCCTCCCCCCAGCTCTCTCCCTGGCTCCCATCTTCCCACCCACCCTCCTCTTGTTTTCCCACCCACAGATACCACCAAGGCCTCTTCTTCCAGAGCCCCAGACCCCACTGAGCTCTCCCTCCTTCCCGTCCGCTGGGGACGCTCGAGTTAGTGGCGCGAGTGCTGTGACCCCGGCCCCCGGCCCCAGTGGCACTGACCGCGGCTCTGCCGGCAGCCGTGGCCGCCCCACCACGTGCCCCTGCCCAGGCCAGAGGCCCTGAGAGCTGGTGCTTCGCCCGTCAGAGCGGCTGGCATGCCATTCTTTTCACATGAGTAATAGCAAAGCTGGTCCAAGAAATGTCCAGTATTTTCCCCCTGCGGTTGCCAAGTCTCAAGGGGATGGCCCGATGGCCTCATCACATGAGCAGTCCGGGGGGACAGCCTCCTGGGCCCTGGCCCTGCCTCAGGGGTCTGTCCGGGACCCGGGGGGAGAAGTGCAAACCTGGGAGGAACCAGACGATGGGACGATTTGCCCCTTTGCTTCTGACCGAAAATCATTTCGAGTGTGTTTGAAGGGCTCCATAGAGACTTTCTGCTTCGAGCCAAGTCCTCTCAAGGTACCCCACAACGTCTGTTGGCATCACGATCTTTCTTTCATGCAGTATCCAAACATTTCACTCCGGGCATCTCTGGCAAGAGTTGGTTGAGTCTGAGGTTGGGGGTTAACGGCCTGGCACTCATTTCCCGCTGCCTGATTTCTGCTGGGTGAGGGCTGAGCCCCTTAAATGAGCAGAGTGGATCCGAGAGCGAGCAGATCTTGTCCGGCTGGAAGGGGGATGACTTCTCTGCAGGCTTCAGCTGGAAGATATCCACATCACGTGCAAGGTGCATTTGGTGGGGGGGCGGGGGGAGGTTAAATACTGTGTCGAGATGCATGAAAAATCACATTAAGCCCCGTGCGAGGCCGAAGATGTCTCTGGGAAACTGGGTGTCTGAACAAATTACCGGAAGGTGTGAGGACAAACTCTGAAGCACTTTTATTGAGAAAGAGTTTGTGCTCTTAATGGGGATGAGTTACAGGGGCACAGGCATGACATTTGTCACCAGAAAGGCCAAGGGAAGGTGGGCGACATGTTGTTGAGACCCAGGAGCAGGTGGGTTGTGCTTTGTCAGCGGGGTTTCGCCGTCGCCCTGCCGTCAGTATGTTTGTCCTCTGCCCAACTTCCCTCGCTGTACTTGGGGAACATTTAACGACCCAAGCAATAAAACCTTCAAGATTACCCAGGACAACCTGGGCAGATGTTCAAGAGGGTCCCACTGGGTTACGGAACATGGGAGAATTGACATGCCCCACATAACTTGGGGCTTTCCTAAAGGTTCTTGGTAATACATAATTTTTTTGATGTTTATTTATTTGAGTGTGTGTGTGTATGTGTGTGTGAGAGAGAGAGAGAGAGAGAGAGAGCACAATAAGGGGAGGGACAGAGAGAGAGGGAGACACAGAATCCAAAGCAGGCTCCAAGCTCTGAGCTGTCAGCACAGAGCCCAACGCGGGGCTCGAATCCACGAACTGTGAGATCATGACCCGAGCCGAAGTCAGATGCTTAACTGACTGAGCCGCCCAGGCACCACCTTGGTAATACATAATTTTTCAATCTAGAAGTTACTGAGCGTTGGTACAACTGTAGGTGAGCTTGCGACAGAGTCGCTGTTGTGATGCATAAACAGATCGAGAACACCTCACCCATCGGCACCATGTGTCTGCATGTGGAGGAGTCCCTGGGATTCCTGGAAATGCACGTTCCCAGGCACAGAAGAGGCTGCTCCTGTCAACTATGCTGATGCGGTTTTCCGAGCGCCGGGACAGAATTGGCGGCTCTCCCTCATCTCACCTGCCCGAAGCCAGCACCCCTGCAGGCTTGGCCGGCACTCGAAGAAGACCCATTTCCATGACCGGCAAAGTGACACTGGTGGTGGGGCAGGAGGCCTCCGTTCCCCTCCACGGGGATCCACCCACAGCACCGCGGGAGCATCTTCCTGTCCCGGCAACCGCCTTCCCCCAGAGAGAGCGATCCCAGAGGAAGCGAGGCAGAAGCCACAACCTCTTTTGGGACCTGACCTCAGAAGTCATCTTGTCTTCCCCACAGTGTCCTGTGGGTCACACAGGTTGGCCCTTTTCATGTGGGGAAGAAGGAGCGGCTCTTTCCTGAGGGTCCGTGCTGGTGAGGAACCCTCATTTTTCATTATCTTGGGTGTGTGGGTTGTGGCTTTTAGCTGGATGCCACCGAATCTGACTCTGGTTAACTTACCAAGAAAAGGAACTGGACAGAAGTTACTGGATAGTTCTCAGAATCAACCGGAAGTCTGGAGAACAAGGTTCAGAAAGGGGGCAGGAGCCCGGGAGGCTCTCAACCACAATTAAAGTCCAGCCGCGGGAAGCTTTTGGTAAGGATGTGGCCTGTGGTCCGTGGCGCTGAAGCTCCTGGGCATTGCTGGCACCGGCCTGTCACAGCTGTGGCTTCTGCGGACACTTCCGAAACGTCCCTGGGTCTGTGACTCACCCCGAAGAGCCGAAGGCTTGGGTAGGATTGATTGTCGGAGCCTACATCACCTCCCTGTTGAAGTTTGCCTACAGGTGCACGGAGGGCGGGGCCGGCAGGTGGGACCCTGCCCTGGGACCTGTAAGAGGGATGCCAGGACGTAGGAAGAGGATATAGATGCAGAGGGCAGCCCCCAAGCAGCAGACGTTCAGCCACCTGGTTTGTGCTGAGCTCCAGGGTTATTTTTCATCTCAAATATACCCAGTATCACAGCATTAACATAGTCCTGAAAAGTTACCTTGATTCGAATTGCGGTTTATATACACTGGCTAAGCTTAGTACCTTTTAGAAAAACGCAGATAATCCTTTTGTAAAGCAGCTAATCCTTTTACAGAACAAATGATCACTTCTTAGCCATTTTATGTTTAAAGATCCAGACCCCTATGTTGGGTTTTCTCAAGGCAGAGTATCGGGCGTCCAGGTTTTCTCTTCTGCTCAGAGTGAGGAAACGTTTCACGTTTGTAGATAACTCCTTGTAATGTCTCATGCTGTGTGAAAACAAGAAGCTGAGTTTTTTTGTTTGTTTGGTTTTTGTTTTTTGTTTTTCCTCTGCTGTAATAGATTCTTGTCTGGAAGGAAGTATGGGCTATTAAACTTTTTAAGTAGCTTCTGTTTATTTTCTCTTACCTATAAGGCTGTTTAAGGAGCCAGCTTAACTGGAGCATTTGCATGAGGGAGGAAGCAGGCGTTTTTAGTTGTTATACCTGGTAGGTCACATTTGGAAGATTCACCATTAACATTCATTTCTTTCCTCCCGTGAGAGGCTTTCCCATTACAGCGGGAATATTTTGTTCCATTTCTTAGAGCTGCTCTCACGTTTCCTGGATCACAGAGCGGGGCCCCCGAGGTGACAGCTGGGCAGGAGCCTGGACGGGGTGGGCTTGGTGAGCCAGACAGAGAGTAGATAGACTCTCCGCTCCAGTCTGGCGACAGGTTCTGCGCGTCCAGAACAGTCCTGATGGCCACGGGAGCGTGGATAACCAGCAGGTGAGGAGCTAGAGGCAGGCAGGGAGACCAGTGGGGCAGCCGCTCTCAAAACCTAATAAAGAGATGGGAGAGAGAGAGAGAGAGAGAGCCCAGTAATGGCTCCCATTCAGGCACCTCCAAGTGTCAGGTGCTCTTGTCTCTCTTCGCACAGAGCCAGGCAGGCATAGTGGCGTGGCCTCCGCCGTGGTGGGTTCGCACACGCCTCTCGGGGGCTGTCACACTGTAGACCCGGAGGGCATTAATATCTCACGGAGACCAGTTCGGCTACGTCTTCCTCCAGCACTAGAACCCATAGGGCTCATTGGTTGATAAAATGAAATAGTGGCTTATATTTTCAGGGGCTGCGTTATTAAAAAAACATATTCCCTGAACTACTAGGATCCTACTCATTGTGGATGCCCCGCGGAGAGGGCATAGGAGGAGATCTCGGGTTCCCTTAGTGGGGCTGAGTTGTCTTGCGTCTGAGAGCGGCACGTGTGTGAGATGCCAGCCCATTTTATGGTTCGTAAAACTGAGACTCGGACAGTGAAAGGAGCTGTTCAAGGCCACATAACCGGGAAGTGGCCGAGCTGGGATGCAAGGCCGGGTTCGTGTGCGTGCCAGCTGGGGCGTGTCGCCAGACCTGGACGCTAGGTCTCGCCGGGGAGGAGCAGCCTGGGGGGAAGCCGCCCGGAGGCCAGGCGGCTTGTTTGCGACTCCTCGTGGCCTGCTAGACCGTGATCCTGAGATGGTCGCGTCTTGGCATAAAATACGTGGCTAAAGAAAAAACAAAAAGTAACATTTTTCAGTGATTTATTTTAGTCATTTCCATCAGATTGACTCATTCCATGCTAGGGCATAAAGTGATTCACTTTCCTGGTTTAATTTTACTTTTAAGACAAAATGCCAATCCCGGTGCGTTTTAACATACTATTATTATTGTATTACTGTTATTATTTAAAGCATTATGGCTTTTTTTTCCCCTTTAGGTGGCTCTTTCCATATTTTATACTGTGTTTAGCTATAAAACAGAAAGCACCATCATTGTTTTAGCTAAGAAAATTGATGCACTCTACAAAAACTATTAGAGAGAATATTGATTGCCTGCAGACAGTAATCCTGAATTGCTTTTTTCCTCCAGGTTCGTGTATTGCCTTAGTGGTAACCTTCAGATTTATGGGTAGAGCGGAACTTCAGAGAAGATTTATTTGGGAGATTTGCTGGGTGTTTTGCTTATTTCCCAACCTACTACACGCAGCATCTGAACAAACTTTAAAATCCCCTTGATTTGACAAAGAAGCCAATCTCTGATTGCTCAGGTTCTGCTTATCTAGGTGTCTGGGCTGCGCCCACTTCCTGGCTGCTCCCTCTGTCTGTGAATTGTGCTGGTTCTGACTGACAGGCCTCTGTGTGTTTCCTCAGAGCCCGGACTTTCTGAGCAGGAAGGAAATAGTAGAAAACTTAGTGCAGATAACACGGTTCCGTAACTGCTTTTACATGCACACTGGATCATTGCTGCCTATCAATTCCATCCACCCTCTTTGGAGACTTTTCCAGTGTGAGTCCGCTCCTCTTTTCACGTTTTAATGGTCTTTCTCTGTGCACCAAGAACCCACCCTTCCCTCCCTCCTTCCTTCCTTCCTTCCTTCCTTCCTTCCTTCCTTCCTTCCTCCCTCCCTCCCTCTTTCTTTTCTTTTTCTTTTCTTTTCCTTTTTCTTTTCTTTTCTCTTTTCTTTTCTTTTCTTTTCTTTTCTTTTCTTTTCTTCCTCCCTCTTTTCTTTCTTTTATTTTCTTTCTTTCTTTTTCTTCCTTCTTTTCTTCCTTCCTTCCTTCCTTCCTTCTTCTTTCTTTTCCCTTTCTTTCTTTCTTTCCTTCCTTCCTTTTCTCTTTCTTTCTTTTCCCTTTCTTTCTTTCATTCTTTCTTTCTTTCTTAAGAGACGGAGGGAAGGAGCGTGTGCACACATGAGCGAGGGTAGGGGGGCAGGGCAGAGGGAGAGAGAGAGTCCCAAGCAGGCTCCACGCTCAGTGCAAAGCCCGGACTTGGGGCTTGAACCCACAGACAGTGAGATCATGACCGGAGCCGAAATGGAGAGTCAGACGCTCAACCCGCCGAGCCACCCAGGTGCCCGAGAACCATTTCTTCTGGCTGTGGGACAGATTTGCTGCGCTGGCTTAGGTCAGCATGCTTGTCTGATCCCAGATCCCTCTGCAAGGCTGCCTGAGTACCAAGTGAAAACTGGTAAACGTCCCATCCTGGGTGCAGACTTTGCGGTATGTGGTGGAAATGTGTGTCTCCCTTCAAAAGGACATTTTGGAAAGCGCGGTATTTGGTAGCTAAGGGCTGCACCCACCCCCCACCCCCATCAGAAAACAGTTGTAGCATTTGGTTTCATGTCGGCCTTTGAGCCCAACTTTTATAGCCGAGCAAAACACTGAGTGGCTGTGTTAGAGGTCAAGGTCAGCACACATCAGCCTTCACCCTGCGAAGGGAGAATGAGCTGAATAGCCAGCGAAGTGACATGTTTGTGAAATACAGCGACCGTTGTGACTAGATGGATGCATTCAGTTTGTTTGCAGTTGTCAAAACCTCATGAGTTGTAAGCCCGATGACATTGTTTGCTGATTCACATCAGTTTTAAATTACACATGTGCTGCTTAATCCTAAAAGCGAAATTAAACCTTGGGTTGGTATACACTTCACGTTACAACGTTAAGCCATTTCTGTTTGGGGGAAGGAGTTTAATATACATCGTAAGATAAAGTTAGGAGGTCCTTGGCATCTGTCCATGGTGGCTTATGTAATTAGCTTCTGTCAACTGTAATTTTTCAGGTTAATTTCTTCCACGGTGTGTGCCGTGTAAATAACAAAGTTACACATCCCTTTATACATTTAAATTGCTACCTAAATCCTTAGTATTAATGCAATAAAGTATGTTAAGTAAATTACATGGAAGTATCAGTTGTATGGCAAATAGGTAAAATTGATTTCTTTTTAGAAATCAGCAAAGATATTTTATCTGTCTAACAAATACAGGGATTTATCAAATCTCTAGGCCAGGTGCTAGGGACAGAAAGGTCACATGGTCACGGCCTTCAAGAACCTGCTAATCTAGCATGACCTTCCCAAAAGGTTCCCTGGGACAGGTGCGCCCCAGGGTTTTCTGCCAGGCATGGTCAAATGAGGGCTGCGGCCTGCAGGGAGTACCCTTTGGGAAGTTCAGGAACACCAGCTGTTTGCAGGACTCTCTCTCTACCACATTCCCGAGTATGTTGGTCTGGGCTCTGGAATTCTTTTTCTTTTTTTTTTTTTTTAATTAAAAAAAATTTTTTTAATGTTTGTTTACTTTTCAGAGAAAGAGAGACGGTATGAATGGGGGAGGAACAGAGAGTGAGGGAGACACAGAATCTGAAGCAGGCTCCAGGCTTCGAGCTGTCAGCACAGAGCCTGGCCCGGGGCTCGAACTCACGAAGCTCGAGATCATGACCTGAGCTGAAGTGGGATGCTTAACCGACTAAGCCACCCAGGCACCCCTGAAATTTTTTAAAATGTTTATTTACTTATTTTGAGAGAGAGAGAGAGAGAGAGACAGAGAGAGACAGAGAGAGACGGGGAGGAGCAGAGAGAGAGGGAGAGAGAGAATCAGCCTAGAGTCTGACACAGGGCTCGATCTCACAAACCTGGGTCGAAATCAAGAGTCAGACGCTTGACTAACTGAGCCACCCAGGCGCCCCTGGGCTCTGAAATTATTAACATGGGGTCTCTTGTGAGTGTTCGGGTAGAATTCAGAGGGTCTGTAAATTTAGATGGTGAGAAAATGTACCTCTTTATTTCCATATAATTGTCTTCCTTCATACTTTTATTTTCCTCATACCTTAAAAAAGTGTTTTTTATGGGGGAGACAATGAAACAACTTCGTCTTAGAATTTGACTTTCAAATTTCCACACGGTAGAAGTCATTTCTTTTGGGATGGCTCCATGAGTTTTGACAAATACGTCAGAGCTGTGTCACCAACACTACGATCAAGGCACGGAAGTGTTATTGCCTACCCCCTCACCCCGCAAAGAAAAATCCTCCTGTATTGTGTCTTTAAAGTGAGACCCTCCAACCCCACCCCTAACTCCTGGCAACCACTGATCTGTTCTCCATCCCTACAGTTTTGCCTTTTCAAGAATGTCATCTACTCGGACTCCTACAGGATGTAGCCTATTGAGTCTGCCTTCTTTCACGTAGCATGTGGATTTCAGAATCATTCTAGTCCACGGCTCGTCCCATTTTCTGTCGTATGGAAGGACCATTGTGTGTTTAGTCTTTCCCCAGTTGGGGGGCGTGCGGTCTGGTTCCAGTTTGGGGCACTTAGGAATCAAATGGTTACGACCTGTGCACATAAGTTTCTGTGTGAAACTAGGTTTCCAGTTCACTTGGGAGAAGTAAGTATGATGGGATTGCTGGATTGCACGTCGCGTATGTTTAATTTCATAACACACTTCCAGACTGGTTTCCACGGTGGGTGTCACCGTTTGTGTTCCCACCTCCAGAGTGTGAATGTTCCCCTTAATCTGTACCCTTGCCAGCGTTTGATAGTGTCAATTTTTTCCTTTAAAAATGCTTTGCCTTTATGATAGGTGAGCTGTGGGATCTCACCGCAGTTTTAATTTGCGTGTCCCCAGTGACCAGTGGTGTTGAGCGTCTGTTCATGTGCTTATGTGCCCAGAATACAACTTTGGTAGCGTCTGTTTAAACCTTTCATCCATTTACAAAGTTACGTTGTTAGTCCTATGTATTTTCTCTCAGGTCATTGAAAGTATTATTACAGGAATAAGCTTTCTTAGATGACCCAACGGAGCCACGTCACCAAAAAGGTTAAGAGCCCTTGAGAGACACATTATCCTTAAAATATCTTTATTCTTGATGCTTTTGCACCTTCTTGTGGAACATCCCCTTGTTCCCAGTCTGTCACACACCATTTCCAAGGTAGCAGCTTGCCCGTGCTAGAACATGCCGCTACCCCCATCATCCTTTCTGTTCCGGGTACATAAAATGCGCTTTCAAGATATCGCTCTCAAGTGTGGGCGGGATTCCTTACACCTCCCTCCTCTTCAGCAAGCGGTAAAGGCACGGCTTCTATTTTTATTTATGAAATTCTTTGGCCCTCTTTGCTTCTTTACTCAAATGGAAGGAATCTTAATTTGAAGGAAAAATGTGAACCAACATATTCCAGGAGAATGGTCCTGTTCCAGATTTTGAATTAAGAGCTCTGTCTTAATGCAGGGAAACAGCGTGAGTGTGTGGGCCATCTGTATGGCATCGTGGATTAACATCTTTTCTGCCCGATCTCTGTGTTTCTGTCACAGCTCCTCAGCGAATCTCATGTCCTGGGAAAAAATGCCTTTTATCTGACTGTGATATTTTTAAAAAGTCTCTTATGGACCCTTTTAAGTGGACAGCTAAATTCTGACTTAGTCATAAATGAATCTATGAGTCAAATTTCAATACAGTCTTCAATGCCTAGTATTTTCAGGAACCATAAGCTTATTTATGCCCAATACATTAGTTTCGTCTGATACTTCTTGTATGAAGGAATATAGGGAAGATATAAGGCAGAGAAACGTTGTGTTACATTATTTTACTTTAACGAAAGGTCTTCCTGAAGATTCTCTTCTTCCCCATCAGAAAGAAAACAGCAGTTGAACAAGAGAATTAAATGCAATGTATATATTGAAAATCCACGTTTGGCACACACATAAAAATATGCCACGGCGAGGAACTGTGCCATGTGTTCATTATTGTTTTAGGATGAATGCTAGTGATAAGTAGATACCCTAAATTTAATACTTGGCTCACTGAGCGTATGCAAACGAATGTTAAGTGCTTTTGGCGTAGGGAGTAGGAGATATGAAATAGCTCCTTACCTTCCAGCTGTGGGCCGTCCCTCTGGGCACATGAGGATCTCCATGGGCACAAAGAGTGAAACGGTGACAAACAAGTGCCTCTCGCTGAGTCCGTTTCAAGTCCTGTGAACTCACGTGGGCGGTTTCAGCTCGTAGCCTGCAGAGAAAGCAGGGTGGGGAAGGCGCGTCTGCACATTTGCACACGTGTGTGCTTGTGGCCACTCTCCCACTCAGCCGTATCAGGTTCCTCTTGCTGCTGTGACAAATTACCATAAATGTGGCAGCCTAAAGCAATACCCGTGGCTTGCACCCCGTTCCCAAGGTCAGCACCCAACACAGCCTCTGCGTCTGGCCGGTTCCCTGCGTAGAGGCTCGCAGGACGAAATCAGGGTATCCGCAGGTTACCTGTGCTTCTTGACGGCGGCTCTGGGATGAGTCACTTCCGAGGTCACTGGGTGGGATCCACGTTCCCGCACTGGCTCCCGGGTCTCGGCAGTTCCTCTCCTTGGCTCGTGGCCCCCGTCCTCCAGCGTCAGGCCAGCGTCTGGGGGGCCCTCTCCTATTTGGGTCTCTGCGTGCCCCCCGCTGCCACCTCTCTCTCACTGGTGCTCATGAGGGCTCGTGGGACTGCCCTGGGCCACTCGACAATCCGGGATGTTCCCCTGTGTCGAGGGGAGCTGCTTCATAACCCTGATTCCATCTTCATAGCCCCTTCGCGGCAGCACCTAGGTGAGCGTTTGATGGAGAAAGCCGAGGGGTGGGAATCTTGGGGGATATGCTCGGAATTCTGCCTATCAGCGCCCTACACGTGCACATTAATAGCAAAATAACAAAACTCAAGGTTCTCCTGAGCGACTGTTTGCAGCAAAGGGATTTGTTTCCATTTCTGAGACAATATGTGCTGAGCTAATTCTGTGATATTTACACATTTGGTGTTTATGCCTCACGGACTCCATTATACATATCTTTAGGAATTCTCTTTACATAAATTAAGATGATTTTTCTCCTTCCCGAAAACATGGCAACATGCTGCGCATTCTGGATGGAAACGAGGAATTGTTTATACCACGAGCCAAGTTAAACTCTGGGAGGATTCAGATGCACGAGAGATAAAAACGTGCTCAAATGTACAGCATATTTTAGGTTTCCTAGGGATTTCTGTGCAAGAGTCATCACAAATTAATATTAAGAAGCTATTTGAGGGGCGCCTGGGTGGTTCAGTCAGTTGAGCGTCTGACTTCGGCTCGGGTCACGATCTCGCGGGCCATGAGTTCAAGCCCCGTGTCGGGCTCTGTGCTGACAGCTCAGAGCCTGGAGCCTGCTTCGGATTCTGTGTCCCCCCCCCACCCCGCCCCCGCCCCTACTTGTGCTCTGTCTCACTCTGTCTCTCAAAAATAAATAAATGTTAAAAAAAAAAAAGGCTATTTGGTTATGACATCAAGAATGTATGTGAGGTTCCCTGGCCTTTACCAGAGAAAGTAATTTTAAACACACATCCTATCTTCCTCCCTGGGGCTGCCCAGGACAACCTCTGTCGCCCGGGAAAGACAGATCGACCCTATGTGGTGGCGAACAGAAGCTCAGGCTTAGAGTTTGGATTCAGTCTCTTCTCTCCCCAGTCCTCACCCTCCAAACAGGGCCATTTTTGGCAAGTTCTGTGGTCCCAAGCCTCTGTGTTCCTGTCGTGGGGATGATCATCTTGCTTGTAGGATTTAACGAATAAAATAATCTAAGAAAATAATCTGTAACTTAGGGAGAGCTAGACACTGGTTACTTAGACAACCAAACGCACACGCGCGCACACACACACACACACACACACACACAGAGGGAAAGAGGGAGAGAGAAACTAGTGGTTGGGACTCAGCTTACTTTCTTCACACTTGTTCTGAAAAATTCTGGAACCATTATAGAGGAATGAGGTTTCTGAAATGAAGGGATAATCTTGGAATCAAAAGCAAAAAAGATGAGGCTCGCCTCCCCTCCCGACCCCGGCTTTTTTATGAGAGAGAGAGAGAGAGAGAGAATGTGAGTGGGGGAGGAGGAGAGAGAGAGGGAGACACAGAATCCGAAGCAGGCTCCAGGCTCTGAGCTGTCAGCACAGAGCCCGACACGGGGCTCGAACTCAAGCTGTGAGATCATGACCTGAGCTGAAGTCAGATACCTAACTGAGTGAGCCGCCAGGCGCCCCTCACCTTCCCCTTTTCCTTAGAGCTGCCGGTGGGTTTTTGGAGGTGCCACACGCCAGCCCCTCTTGCAGACACAGTCTCAGCTCGCTGGTCCCCATCTGATTGTTTCGCCGTCACCTGCCCGAGTGTGAGTGCTGTTCTGTGAAGATGATGTTCCTGTCCTTCAGTGTTAGAATGTTTATTTGCGTTGGGGAGAAAGTCACACACATTTGTCTTTGGGGACATGTCTCTGAAATCCACCCGCAAGAAACTACGTGAGGTGCCCCCCGCAGATGGCAACTGGCCCTCTCTCCAGACGGGCAGGCCTCATTTGCTTCCTGGCTAACCCCGTGGAGCTCGGAGTTTCCCAGAATGCTGCATTCCTCCCCAAGGATAACCGCGTTATTCGGAAACGCCGGACTCTGGACCTTTGGCGCTTCCCCGGCTCAGCCGTGGCGCAGCCCATCTCCCGTGGGACCTGTGCACTGTGCCACCTGTGCGTTCACAGGGGAGGAGGACAACGTGGTCCCCGCCCCCCGGCCCGGCACTCTGCGGTGGTTTGGGGCGCTGGGGTGCAGGGGCTCTGCACACAAGTGGGGGAGCTGCCGCCCTAGCTGTCGGGTGGGGCCCGTCTCTAAGACACGGCCTCGGAGGGCCCTCCAGGCCCTGGGGACTGCACCCCCAGGCGGCCTCCTCCTTTAGACCTCTACGCAGAGGACCGCCGTGCCCCTCGCTGGCAGTGCTGAGCGCGGGGCTGGTGTTTGGGGCCCCGCTAGGACATCCCCTCCGGACAGAGGCTTTCCTGCCGACCCTGCGTCCCCCCAGTTCCGCCCTCCCCACCAGCACTGCTGCCTCCGCGCACTTCCGTGGCGCCTGCGAACCCTTTAATCGGCTGGGGCTCCCATCTGCGAGTGCCCTCCTCTCCTCCGGTTTCCATGGAGAGGCTGGCAGCGGGGACGTCCAGCTGACGGTGTCGTCTCCAGGCCCACCAGCAGTCCCTCTGAATGCTGTAGGGTGTGGGTCTCCCCTCCCCTTTCCTCTGCCCGGGTGGCTGAGACTTCCCGCCTCCCCCCAACCCCCGCCACGTACAGGGGTGGCCCCCTGGCAGGTGGGTCCCAGTTTGACCACGGGCAGGGTGGAGCTTTTGTTACGAAAAGCAGCCCAGGAGATCATCTCCCGCCTGCCTGCGCCAGGGTACCCTGGGCCCTCCTTCTCCTGCCTACTGATGACGGATGCTCACTGTGTCCAGACCCAGCCGGCTGCTCTGTGGGCAGCTGTTGATGACATAGGCCCTTCCGGCCCAAGTGATGTCTGTGCCCTGCACCTTTCTGCCCGGGGGTGGGGGGGCCCTTCTTCAGTCATCTCCACCTAAGGACACCTTCTCTGACCTGTTTTGGAAAGTACGCTGCCTTGGAGAAGCTTCCAGCAGCCCTCCAGGGTCATGCTGGGCAACCAAGGGCTGCAGCCTCCCACCAGGGCCCAAGACAGGGTCTGCTAAGAGCCCAGGCGGTCACCCAGGTAGAAGCTCCTGGAAAAAGCTCCTGTTGTGGGTCGTGTGGACTGAGCCTCAAAACCGTGTAATTGCTTTCTGAGGCCGTGAGGCAGACACCTATGGCTTCTGCGGTCTCGTGCGTCCTCCCTCTGCCCACCCCGCTCATCCTCCTCCTTGATGTGCAGACGGCAGTGGCCCCTGAGTCCCAGGTCTCAGCTTCGGGGACACGTTCTCCTTGCACGACAAAAGGTTGTGCACGGGGCAAACCACGCCCACGGTGCCGCGCCCCGAGCCGCAGCCCAGCCCCGCACACTCCCCCGAACGCCGCACCCCCCCCAGTTTTCACTTCCGTTTGAAAATGACTCTCCATGTGTGAGGCCTCCCAGAGGTTGATGTCTGCCTTAAGCTTAAAGGGCAAAATGGGAGACACAGGCTTTCAGTTGTGGGATGAATAAGCCCTGGGAATGAAAGGCACAGCATCGGGAATGGAGTCAATGGTATCGTAGCAGGACGATAGGTGGTGGCTCCATCGTGGGGAGCTCAGCAGAGTATAGAGAAGTTGAATCACTAGGTCGTGTACCTCCCTGAAACTAACGTAATGTGGTGTGCCAGCTAGAATTTAAATTTGGGGGAGGGCGTCTGGGGGGGCTCAGTCGGCTGGGCGTTTGTTTGACTCTTGATTTTGGCTCAAGTCATGATCTCACGGTTCGTGGGTTTGAGCCCTGCTTCGGACTCTGTGCTGGCAGTGTGGAGCCTGCTTGGGATTCTCTCTCTCTCTCTCTCTCTCTCTCTCTCTCTCTCTCAGAATAAATAAAGAGGCGTAAGAAAAAACAAACAAAAAAAAAGGTGTTGGAGCCTCACCAATCATGGCCCAGCAGAGGCAATAGTGAAGTTTGTGTGGAGACTGTTGGGTAAGCGTGCGTGGCTTTGAAATCAGACATTATTTGAGCCATTGAGTCAACACTTGTGGTATTTAATGAATGGTGGCTGGTTTATGCGTGTGTCTGTCTGTCTGGACTTGCCCGGGTCAGTAACCTTACTGAAGCACGGGTTCTGAAAGCCAGCCCAGTGGGTGTTGTGCGACTCCCCAGAACCACGTGATCCCAGCTCACCGGACGATCGTACTGTTACCCCCGCTGATACTCGAGCTGCTAATGAGCCGAGCGTCTCTAATGCCAACTCAGTTTAAAGATGACCAAGTGTTTGTGGTTGCCGTCCTTTTCAATGATTCTTGCTACAGTGAAGGTGGCCGGTGTTAGAATTGACAGGAGAAGGAAGTCTGGATCACAGTCCCTGCGGGAATGTGCTTCTGTGTCCAGAGGCCGTTACGTTCTGCTGCAGGCAGGACTCTTGATGTTTTTACTCCTGACGATACTTGGAAAACAAACAAAATGCGGGAACGAAGGCACTGATCCCAGTGACTTGGCCGCAACATTTTTATTAGGGGGATTGAGGTTTTAAATCCGTGACTTGAGTTGTACTGCACGTGATAATGCCCTTTTAAAAATCTGCATTTTCCCCCACCTCAGGAAGAAATAAAAAGGCACCTTCTCGTGAATCATTTGATTAAAATTCCTCTCCAGCACCCTGTACAGCTCATTCACTGTGGAATCGTTGAAAACCGGGTGATTTGCACCTCTACACTTGCCCAAATGAAATCAGGAGTGTGATTTACAATTATAATCCCGGACTCTCTGAGCTGAAAGGGGTTCTAGCAGTTGCCAAAACCGGGAATGGCATTTTGCAGATGAAAAACAGAGGTCCTGGGGCCCTTTCTCATTCGAGTAGGATCAGTACCTTGGTAGTGAGAAAAGGAGGGATTCCTGAATTACACTCTTTTTAATAAACTGCTTACGTGTGTGTGTGTGTGTGTGTGTGTGTGTGTATGTGTTAACCCTGTGACTCTTATTTAAACATATTAATAAATATGTATGAATAATATTCAAGTAGATAATGCTATCTCATGTGTTTTTTAATGAGATATGATATGGTTTTTAAAAAAGCTTTCATTCTCCTATATCTCAGAGTACCAACCTAGTAGGGTGTAATGCTAGTTTAAAGTCAGGAGGCCCTTCTCTCTCTCTCTCTCTCTCTCTCTCTTTCTCTCTTTCAAAAATAAATAAACATTAAAAAGTTTTTTAGGGGTGCCTGGTTGGCTCAGTAGGTTTAGCATCTGCCTTCGGCTCAGGTCATGATCTCACAGTTTGTCAGGTTGAGCCTCGGGTCGGGCTGTGTGCTGACAGCTCAGAGCCTGGAGCCTGCTTTGGATTCTGTGTCTCACCCTGTCTCTGCCCCTCCCCTGCTTGTGCTCTGTGTGTCTGTCTCTCTCAGAAACAATAAATGAAAAAAACTTAAGAATTTTTTTAAAGAAAGGAAAAAGGGGCTCTTGGGTGGCTCAGTTGGTTA
This sequence comes from Panthera pardus, assembly GCF_024362965.1. Classification (NCBI taxonomy): domain Eukaryota; kingdom Metazoa; phylum Chordata; class Mammalia; order Carnivora; family Felidae; genus Panthera; species Panthera pardus. Next base: position 82,375,236 of record NW_026526788.1, read on the forward strand.
AGCGCCCAACTCTTGAGCTCTGCTCAGGTCATGCTCCCACAGCTCGTGAGTTTGAGCCCCACGTCGGGCTCTCTGCTGACAGCACGGAGCCTGCTTGGGATTCTCTTTCTCCCCCTCCTCTCTCTCTCTCTCTCTCTCAAAATAAATAAACAAATGTTAAAAAAATGTAACGTCAGGAAACCGGCACGCTCCCCATGTCCTGCCATTACTTGTGTGCAAAATCGCTTTTCTGTTGAAGACTCTGTTTAGTTACTGTTACAGAAATTCACAAAAAAACCCCACCCCTGCTAAATGAGATAATCATTGTGAACAAGGCGGCACAGCAGCCCCTCAGTGAGGGGTCCTGTACCAGGCTGCTGGGGTGCTCCTGGTCTTAATTACAGAGTACTGTTCAGCCCTGACTCAATTTGTTGTTTAAACAGACATTTTTAGAACAGTCAGTTTGTATTTTCTTCAATCCAGACTATTTTTAGAATTGATGTTACTTTTCTTGCATATGGTTGAGGGCTACTCAGTGAGGCCACGATACACTTATGAATTATGAAATGATGACACAGTCAAGCTGCTCATCACAACTGTCACCTCACCTTTATGTGTGCGTGTGCCGAGAATACTTAAGATCCACGCTCTTGGCAAGTTTCAAGTATATGGTGCGGCATTATATTATTTATTTTTATTTTTTTTTGGTGGGGTCGGGGAGCAGGGAAGAGGAGCAGAGGGAAAGAAAGAGAATCTTTTTTAAAATTTTTCAAATGTTTTATTTGTGAGAGAAAGAGAGAGAGACAGCGTGAGCATGGCAGGGGCAGAGAGACACACACACACACAGAATCCAAAGCCGGCTCCAGGCTCCGAGCTATCAGCACACAGCCCGACGTGGGGCTCGAACCCATGAACCGTGAGATCGTGACCTGAGCCGAAGTCGGAAGTTTAACCAACTGAGCCACCCGGGCGCCCCTAGAAAGAGAGAATCTTAACCAGCCTCCACACCCGTGTGAAGACCAATGCGGGGCTTGAGCCAAAGACAGTGAGAGCGTGACCTGAGCAGAAATCAAGAGTCGGACACTCGACCGACTGAGCCCCCCCAGGCGCCTCTCCAGTGCAGTGTGATAAGCTGTTGTCACCATGCAGGGCATTAGATCCCCGGAACTTACTGGTCCTATAACGGAGACTTTGTGCCTTTCGAGCAGCATCTCCCTTTTCCCCATCGTCCCTGCCTCTGGCCACCCCCATTCTACTCTTTGCCCCTGTGCGTTTGACTTTTTAAAATGCCACGTTTAAGTGAGATCATGCAGCATCTGTCTTTCTGTGTCTGGCTTAGTTCACTCAAGAGAATGGCCTCCAGGCCCATCCATATTGTTACAAGTGGAAGGGTTTCCTTCTGAAAAGCCGAATGAGACTCCACTGTGTATATAATGTCTATACTTGTACTGCGTTGTACATTAGGGTGATGGTTGGCGTAACTATTAGGAATTAGAAAAACAGACACGGAGCCAGAAGGCAACATCTCCATCCTCTGGCCCCAAATCTCTCCTCTCCAACCCCGGCCCCCGGACCTGAAGGTTCCAGGGCGCTAACTCACCGGAGTGAATTAGGACCTTGTGTTTCAGATCTTCCAGAAAGAACCGGAGGACCCCAAAAAGTAAAAGCTGCTGCTGCAGAGAAATGCTTCCTTCCCTCTCTTGGAACACAATTTTATGAATGCCTTTCTGAACAAAGGCTATGAACCAATCCCATCATTCATTATCTTTAAATAGCATAACATTCCAGTGAAATGTTTCTCCAGATGTTTCAGCAAGAGAAATCATTTGTTTGTGGTTCACATTATAGCTTTTTTAGTAAAATAGGACTTTAGGACGTTCCCCCCCGTACTGGCAATCGTTCCGTCGATTGCAGAAATCTTCCGAGGATCGTTTTTGGATTCCTTCGTCATTTAAAAAAATTTTTAAACTTCTTATTTTCCTACGGTGAGCATCCAGAACAACGTTAAGTTTTGTCTTTGGAAGATGCATTCATTTTGCCGTCTCCAAACAGGATTCTCGCGTTGTAGGTCTAGTTATTCCGGAAAAAAAACAAGCCGGAGGCCCAAACACAGGATTCTTTGTTACTGTAAGCGATTGCAGCACACATTTTAGAAGGGTCAGCTGGGTGCAGGCCACCACATCGCCATGTGGGGTGGTGGCAGGGGGATGCGTGGAGAGAGAAAACGTGGCCCGGTCTTCCCTGGGATTCCAGTCCGGGGGGAAGGGCAGATACAATGGGAAGTGAACGAGCAACCCCAAGGGGACGTATTCCACACACCGGGGTGCAGGCAGGGCCCAGATGAGCAGAGGGGAGGGATGGGTCCCCAAGGACAGGCAGCTGGAGGCAGGCCACCTGTGGGTTGACAATCCAGCCCATCTGTGGTTCTGGTCCATTCTATACACCTGCCCTCAGAATATCTTTCTGACAATCCTGTCCTGCCTTGGGTGCCTCCTTGATTAAATGCCTTGCAAGCTCCTTGTTGTGTTCATGCAAGAATTCTTCCTGCTCAGCCTAGACCACAGGCCCCTACCAGATCCCAGCTTACCTCTGATGCCTCCCATCCTGCTGTCCTCCAGAGGTGCTCTGCTCACACCCCTGCTGGTTAACCACACCTGCTCGCCATGCTGCTCGCACAGCCTGGCACGTCCCTGCTACACGCACCCCTCATCCAAGTCTTTGCTCGAGTAGCACCTCGTTCCTTCCTCCAGGAAGCCCTCAGGGACTTCCTCCCTCTCCCACGGAGCAGTGCTCCCCCTGCACCCAGGACATTCCCTCCTTCAGTGAGTCTTGCTATAGCTCCGGCCGGGAGGAGGGAGTACGAGCTGACGCCCCTTCTCCGTCACTGGGTCACTTCTCCTTCTCTGGGGCCCTTCTCCGTGCGCCTCAGAGTCTGCGCCCTCTTCCCTGGGCTGTTGGGCCCGGCGGCCCCCGGCGCTCACAGGGGCATCAGTGTGTGCTTGGGAATGAACGAACGAAGCCCTTCCCACGTAAGCAGAAGGTGGAGCCAGGGGGAGGCACCACGCTGGCGAAGGCAAGGCTCTTGTGTTTGAGAGGCCAAGGCCAGTGCCACTGAAAAGGCGGGGCTTGCCCTAGGTTGTGGAGGGGTGCTCCGGTCTCGAAGGTCTGCAGATGATAAAATCAAGAACTTCAGATTCCACTTTCTTTCCAGCTAGCACCTTCCTCCTCCTCCACCTCCGTCTGGGGATTCTTGGACAGCTGCCCGGCAGCAGTCGTGGGAACAACACATGCCTGCCGAGTGCCCATTCTGCTCCGTGCACTGGCACCGCAACCCCGGGGGAGTCACAAACACAGATGCCAGGCAGGCGATGTCCAGGGACCGGGAGAGCCCCGCAGGCCTCAGCTAGGAGAAGCAGTACCTGCCGTGGCCACAGGGGGCGCTGCTGCTCCGAATCGGCCTTCGTCCGTGCCCGGAGCGCAGCCCCGGTGGGCAAGCCTTCGGATTGTTCGAGAGAAACCGGACATCTAGACTGGGTTGGGAAATGCTACAATTAAAAAATGTGGATGGGGGCGCCTGGGTGGCGCAGTCGGTTAAGCGTCCGACTTCAGCCAGGTCACGATCTCGCGGTCCGTGAGTTCGAGCCCCGCGTCAGGCTCTGGGCTGATGGCTCGGAGCCTGGAGCCTGTTTCCGATTCTGTGTCTCCCTCTCTCTCTGCCCCTCCCCCGTTCATGCTCTGTCTCTCTCTGTCCCAAAAATAAAAAAAATAAAAAAAATAAAAATGTGGATGACTGAAGTACATTCTTTTTTACACCAGAAGGGCTAAAGAGGGTATGTTTCTCGTTGCCTTTGGTCTCCGGGCAGGCAGCTTTCCACCCCAACTGATGCATCTCGGTTCGTTTCTTGACTTCCAAGAGCTCTCCATTTCCAATGCCACACAGCGCCACCTTCTCCGTCTTGCCAGAACTACGTGAGCCAAGTCCCCACGGGTGCACTTGAAGGCTCCGTCTTTATGTCTAGGCTCCCTTGGTTCATGGACTCTGGCCCCGGAGCCCTTCACCTGTAGCCAGGTGATCTGCAGAGTAGCGAGGAGGTGAGGCATGGGACAGCCCAGTCCTTCCTCCGGGCCGAGGGCAGAGCCATGGCGAGTACGTGGAAACACACTGGTCTCATCAACACATCCCAGGTTGTGTCACCAGTGGGGAAAAGGCAAAGAAAAAAGGCAGAATGTCAGTGCTTCTCTGCAAAGCTGCGTGTCTTTTTATAATATCTCACAGGGAAAAAATAGGTCAGCATCGCCCCAAATGCAGGCCAATTTTCCCGCAGTCCAATCAAGAGCGTGTAGATGGGCCGTTTGACGTGCCAGGAAGCTCGCGATCACCATGTCAGAAGTAATGAGGATGAGTGCGAATGGAAAGAGAGTCTTGACTCCCAGGGAGATATTTTAAGCAAGGGGGACCGAGGAACCCTGCTCTACCTGCCAGCGATCCGAGGCTGTGAAAAGTCATTAGCAATGACAGGATATTGAGGAAATGAAGAAGTCAGGGTTAAGGTGCGGTGCTCCTGCCTCTCTGAAATGGAATTTTAGAAAACGAAACTTTTTCTTTAAGTTGTACCACATCCTTGGTTTAGAAAAGCCAATCAGCTCGCGAGCCTATGCCCTTGATAGGTCCGTTTGATCGAATTCAGTTTAGATCGAAAAACCACATCGTGCAAAGTGCCCGCCAGCAGATGAATGGAACAACACGACGTGGTCCATCCAAACAATGCAGTATCATTCGGTCTTAAAGAAGAAGGCGATGCTGACATGTGCTGCACGTGGGTGAACCCGGAGGACGTGATGCTGAGTGACATCAGCCTGTCGCAGGGGGACAAATACTGGATGATTCGACTCACAAGAGGTACCTAGAAGTAGTCAAGTCCCCAGAGACAGGAAGTAGAACAGAGGTCACGGAGGCGGGAGAGGGGGGTGGGGGAGTCGTCGTTTGATTTCATCTAGGTGCAGAGTTTCCTTCTGGGAGCAGGATAGAGGGCCACTGGACCCTACACTCACGCAGGCACGAAACTGGCAAGTTTTATGTGCTGTAGGTTTCCCCACAACTTAAACAGTCCTACAAGAGCAGGAACCTGAGGACTGCATCTGTGATCGCAGGCCAAGACACCTTTGAGACCCGGAAGTACTGTCTTATCACGCAGGCCAGGATACCCGGTGACTTATCTCTCTATCTCGTCTGTCTAACAGAAACCACAGCCATTTTTACGTAATTTTATCCTTCTCTTGTTGACCCGCCAGGCATCACCGCATCCTGTCCTAAGGAAAACAATAGGATTCTGTAAACTTGAGAAGGGTATTTAAGGAAACCATCGCTACGAGTGTAGTTCAGGGCAAAACGTGCTTGTGTCTCTATTAACTTCTGAAAGCGTATGTTTTTCTGAATCGCCAGCGGTCTACGTTCATCTTTCAAACTCTGGACCGTATCAGGATGATTTCAAAATATTCCCCCTGCCCCTCTGTGACCTCTGTATTGAGGAAGAAGACTTTGCTGGTCCTTTTCCCCGGCATGCAGGGTGTCAGAGATTCCTCTGGGGCTCTTCAATTCCTGAGTTTCCTGGTCTCACGGAAGGGTAGCTGGGGACAGCCTGTGGCCTCCTGCCTGCCGCAGAGTCGCTCACATTCTCCAGTCCCAGATTAGACAGGTGGACGGGGAGGAACCATGCCCGGGGCTGGGCCTGCCTCCTCAGTGGGCTGGGCAATGTTGGCTGGGGTGTGTGTGTGTGGTGTTGGTGGGCGGGGAGGGGTGGCCGGGGGACTCTGACCTGGCTGCAGACTTTGGGACAGAAGGAGGGAGTAGTTTCCCTTTGGTATTGGGTTGCGGAGTCTAACGAGGAGTAACGGGGTTGCCACAACAGTTGGGGAGCTCGGCCCTGTGGACCCCAAGAGCAGGTGAAGTGCTCCCTTTGGGCAAACGCGTCAGCCCCAGGGGCAGGGTGGGGGCAGCAGTAATTTGGGGCCCCGCTGCCAGAAAGGCTGAGTTGCGGGGTAAGTTTCTGTGCAGAGGGTACGATGAGGATCCAGGAACAGACTGAAGGATAAAGCGGGACTGGGGATTAAAGTAAGACCAGAGCCATGGGGTCAGAGTGACAACGTGGTGGGTCAAGGCCAGATGGACAACTCTGGAAGGTAGGCGGGAAGTATTGACTGGATGGGTGGATGGGTTGGGGGATGGATAGGTGGAAGGATAGGTGGGCGGATGGAAGGGTGGGTGGATGGGTGGGTGGATGGATGGGAGGCTGAGTGGGGCGGGGGGTGACCTACCCATGGATGCCTAGGTTGATGAAGCTAGAAAAGTGAGCACAGATCAGGCCACGAAGGCCTTATAAGGAGTTGAGCATAGTGTGGAAAGCCATTGAAAGAGTTGAAGGGGGAGGGTGACAAATGGATCTGTGCGCCTGAAAGATCGCTCTGATTTCATGTGGAAAATGGGCTGGTGGAAGTGCAAGACTGGATGCAAAGGGACCGTTTGGAAGGCAGCTGCAGGAAGAGATTGTAGTGCCTTGAAATTAGGTGAGTGACAATAGAATAAAGAAAGTGGGTGAATTCCACGAAGTTTTAAAGAACACCGTTCTCAGGAAACAGCGACCTAGATATTTGGGGTACAAGAGGAAATACCCGAGGATGACCCCTCGTTGATTAGGCAGCTGGGGGAATGGCAGCACCTTCCGTCAGGGTAGGGGACGGAAAGTGGGTCACGTTTGGGAAGAGGGAGGGATTATCCCGTCAGTCACAGTGCCTGTGACCCTTGGTGGCACCCATCTGTCTGCAAGACGCTTCCTCCGCTGGAGCCGAGGGCAGGCCCCGCCCCTTCCCTGCAACCCCAGAACTTAGCTCAGCGCTGGTCCGTGGTTCGGATTTAGGCTGTTGGTCTGGCTGGTAAACATGAAGCTGGGATTGGACAGTCTCTGAAGAGCTGTGTCACTCCTGTGACACGGGGCACGGCAGGGAGACTTGAGGAACTGGCAGGTCCATGTGGAGAAGCTTCCAGAACAAACTGGCTGTGGGGAAGAGGTCTCCGTGTCTGGGCAGCATCTCAAGCCCAAGGCAAAGTGCCAGCCAGACTTCGGGCTCCTTGTCCCGGGGCACCTGTGTGTCTCATAGCTCCAGGCTCTTGTTTGAGGAACCCCTTTCTCATGACAAGTGTCACAAACACTGAATGTCACCCTTGTTGCAAAGGAAGCTGATGTGGACAGACTGTGTGTTGCCTTCCCCCGTGAGAACAGGGCTTGGCAATCAACCAGACTCACTATTACAACATGTCCTCGGGGAAGTAGGTCATGTGTCCCCAGGAGAGTCACAGAGGCCAAGGAGAGTGAGAGTCACAGAGGCCAAGGAGCCCTGCGCTGAGCAGGGCTTTCTTTTTCTCAAAGCTCCAAGGGGTGGGGGCCAGGAGCCATTTTGTTTTCCGGCCAGTGATGCGTTTCCTTCCCAGGATTAGTCATCCCCACCGCGTCCGCACCTCTGGCTCTGAGGTACATGAACACAGAAGCGCGTTCTGTGTCTCGCCTCTAGCTGACCCCTGGGAGATGCTTGCCATTGTTGGGCTCTCTCCTGGTCCTCCTTGTAGTTGAGGAAGAGAAGGTGATAGATCACCTCTGTGGGGTGTTTGCTCGCGACCTAGCGTGACTCCACAGAGTGTCCCCTGTGGCGCTTCCCACAGGTTTCTGAGAGGCCTCAGTGAGTGGTGAGGCATCACCCTGTGGTGAGGTGGACCAAGATAGACCTGCGAGGAACGTAGCAGAACCAGGGAGGCTGGGCGAAGGGCGCGGGAAGATGGCTTCCCCCTTCAGACTCAGGAAGGAGAATGGGTCCCTCAACAACCTGCTTGGGAAGGGGAACCAAGGTGATTAATTCTCCTGCAGGAACAGAAGAAAGAGGGACCTTCTTCTTCCTTACCATCGCTCCAGAAATATGCTCACTCCCCTCGCTCATCTGAGACAGTCACAGACGACTGATGGGGTCCCCGACCGACCTTCAAAATGAAGGAGTTTGCCGTTCGTGGAGGGCTTCTGTCAGACTCCAGCTAGAGACATTCCACGAGCCCAGAGCGTTCTGAGCGAACCCACAATGTAAGGCTTCATTTCCCACACTTTCCTTATCTTGCCTCAAAGACATTTCCATTTTCTCAATATTCCATCCCCAAGATGTGGTAATGTTGCTGGTGTTCTATGTTGGGAAATGTGTCCCTGGGACCAACTGTGGTGCTATAAAGAAAATGATAGTTTTCCTTCTAAATGATTTTATATTTACACTAAAGGATAAATACATAAGATGCACTGAAACCCTCAAGTGATTGAAAATAAATATATGGGGGCATCTGGGTGGCTCAGTTGGTGGAGCATCTGACTTTGGCTCAGGTCATGATCTCACGGTCTGTGAGTTCGAGCCCCGCGTAGGGCTCTGTGCTGACAGCTCAGAGCCTGGAGCCTGCTTCGGATTCGGTATCTCCCTCTCTCTCTGCCCCTCCCACACTCATGTTCTCTTTCTCTCTCCCTCTCCCTCTCCCTCTCCCTCTCCCTCTCTCTCTCTCTCTCTCTTTCTCTCTCTCTCTCAGAAATAAAGATTTTTTAAAAAATTAAAATAAATATATGTATTTACTTAATTCAGTGATTAAATAAATTAATGTATTTACTTAATTGGAGACTGCACCAAGGCCGAAGCACAAAGAGAAAACGTGCATTAAAATACACGGAAGGAGAATGGCCGTCCATGCATTTACCATTCAGCTGATATTGATCACCTACTACGTGGCTGATGCTGCTCAGGGCCCTGGGAGGAGGGAGAGGAGAATTCAGACTTTGCCTTCATTCCAGGGCCAGTAAATAAAGGACATATGCATGGAGATGTTGATTGTGGCAAAAAAAAAAAAAAAAAAAAATGAGGACCCATCAAGACGGAAAGTTTGAAAAAAGATTGGTTCCACTTACGGGTCATGGAACGATCTGCAGCCCATCAGAGGCATGCTTCAGATCTATAAGGGCCAACAGGGTGGGATTTCTGCGATTCGTTAATCAGTGGGATGAGCAAGATGCCTCGTGCGTGTCGTGTCCCCAGAGTTTACATCTGCGCGCACTCGGCTGTCGAGAATCGTGGGCACGGCGAACGACGTGCTGAGACACGTTGCAAGTTACCACGTAGATCACTCAGAACATGCGGTTATGTGTTCAAGAACAAAGGTGTGCAGAGACACAGAGTGGGTCATCACGTATTTGTGCAACAGCGCACGTGTTCAGGAAAAGCACCTGACTTCGAAAATTTAGTAAACTGAATCGGCCTGACCTCCAAACCAGGATTGGCAGAAACATGGTGACGGCGGGTCCCTGGAGTTCAGGGGAATGGTCATGCCCAAGGGTCTGGGTTTTATCCTGGAAGGCCAGGAGACCGTGCCTTTTGAGCCCAGGAGGATGAAGGTAGACTCAGGACACCAACAGAGAGTTTGAGAACATGCACCGCCCCCCCATCGCCTCTTTTTTAGTAGACTTTATTTTTTAGGGAAGTTTCGCTTTCACAGCAAAATTGAGTGGAAAGTGAAGAGATTTCTTATGTACCCCCTACTCCACACACACAAGTCTTCTATCAATGTCTGGCACCAGAGAGGCACACAGACACCCCATTACGTCTCCAAGTCCATGGTTTACATTAGGGTTCACTCTTGATGACATCCATTCTGTGGATTTTGACAAATGCACATGACACGTAGCCCTCATTTTAGTGTCCTGCGGAATAGTCGCACTGCCCTAAAAATCCCCTGTGGGCCACCGATTCATCCCTCCCTCTCTCCTCATCTCTGGCAACCGCTAATATTTTTTCACTGTCTTCATGGCTTTGCCTTTGACTTCTGTCTTCATTAACGTTTGCCAGAACGTTACGTAGTTGGAATCGTACACGTATGTAGCCTTTTCAAATTGGCTTCTTTCGCTCGGCACGGGCGTGGGGTCCTTCGCGTCTTGGCTTGGTAGTACCACACTTGGGTTTAGTGCTGGATGACAGTTCATTGTCTGGACGCCTCGCAGTTTACTCATCCATCCCCCTAGCAGAGGGCTTCTTGGTTGCTTCGACGTTTTGGCAAAATTATGGATAAACATTCGTATGCAGTTGTCCGTGTCAGCGTTACGTTTTCGACTCATTGCGGTAAACGCCAAGGAGCACGATTCCTGGATCGTATGATAAAATTACGGTTTCTGTGAGAAAATGTCAGACCGTCTTGCAAAGTGGCTGCACCATTTTGCATTCGCAGCAATGAACGGAAGTGTCTGTTGCCTCACATCCTTGCCAGCATTTGGTGTTGTCAGTGTTCTGGATTTGGGCCCTTGTACCGGGTGGGTGGTGAGATCTCTCCATTTTAATTTGCATTTGCCTGATGACATCTGTGTGCACCGTCTTCTCTCCTGCTGATCTGTCACCTGTATACTTCCTCAGGGCGTGGCCATTTGGGTCTTTTGCTCATTTTCTTTAAGGATTGGAAGTTATTATTTTTATTTTAAGTTTATTTATTTTGAGAGAGACAGAGAGGGGTGGGGAGAGGGAGAGAGAGAGAGAGAGAAAGAGAGAAAGAGAGAGAATCCCAAGGAGGATCCTCACTATCAGCATGGAGCCCAACATGGGGCTCGAACACATGAACCGTGATATCATGACCCAAGATGAAATCAAGAGTCAGACACTCGGGGCTCTTGGGTGGCTCAGTTGGTTAAGCGTTTGAAGTTAAGCGTCAGACTTCATCATGATCTCTCAGTTTGTGAGTTCGAGCCCTGCATTGGGCTCTGTACTGACAGCTTAGGGCCTGGAGCCTGCTTCAGTTTCTGTGTCTCCCTCTCTCTCTGCCCCTCCCCTGCTCATGCCCTGTCTGTCTCTGTCTCTCTCTCTCTCTCTCTCTCTCTCAAAAAAAAAAAAAAAATTAAAAATTAAAAAAAGAAAAGAGTCAGACGCTTAACAGACTGTGCCACCCAGGTGCCCCTGCCTGTTTTTTAATCAAGTTGTTTATTTTCTTATTGTTGAGTTTTGAGAGTTTTTTTGTGTATTGTTGGTAACAGTCTTTTATCAGATGTGTCTTTTGCAAATGTTTTTCTCCCAGTCTGTGGCTTATCTTCTCATTCTCTTGACATTGCCTTTTGCAGAGCAGAAATATTTAATTTTCACGAAGTTCGGCTTACCAGTTCTTTCTTTCACAGACCGTGCCTTTGATGGTGCATCTAGAAAGGCATCGCCACACCCAAGGGCATCTAGGTTTTCTCCTATGTGATCTCTCAGGGGTTTTATAGTTTTCAGTTTTGCATTTAGGTCTGTGACCCATATTGAGCTAAGTTTTATGAAGGACTTAAGGTCTGTGTCTACGTTCATTTTTTTTTGCAAGGGGGCGTCCAGTTGCTTAAGCATGACCTGTTGAAGAGACCGTCTTTCCTCCATTGTTTTGGCTTTGTTCCTTTGTCAAAGATCAGTTGACTGTATTTATGTGGGTCTATTTTGGGGCTCTCTGTCCTGTTCCATTGACCGATTTGTTAATATTTGTGCCCACACCACACTGTCTTGATGACTGTGGCTTCATGGCGAGGCTTGAACCCGGTAGGGCCTGTCCTTCAACCTTGTTCTCCTTCAGTATCGTGTTGTTTACTCTGGGTCTTTTGCCCCTTTGCACAAATGGTAGCATGAGTTTGTCACTATCCACAAAATAGCTTGCTGGGATCTTGATTGTAATTGCGTTGAATTTGTAGATCACGTTGGGAAGAATTGATGTCTTGACCGTGTTGACTCGTCCAGTCCTGCATCCTGGCGTCTGGGGATTTGGATGCCTGTCACTACACAGTCAGATGGCGGTTTCTGAAGTGGACTCTGAGGGCAAAGTGGGATGTACCCAGGAGCGTGGGCCTTCCTCCAGTCGGTCCACAGCGTCTACACCGTGCCCCACACGGGGCAAACACCTCATAAGCCAATGCTGGGTTGGATTCCAGGGAGGGAGTAGTTCAAGAGAAAGGAACAGTGAGGAAAGCCTCCTCTAACTGAGGGCCAAGATTTCTTATCTGCTCCTTTAAAAGGTCCTTTTTAGGGGTGCCTGGGTGACTCCGTCGGTGGAGCGTCCCACTTCGGCTCGGGTCATGATCTCGTGGTCTGTGAGTTCGAGCCCCGCGTGGGGCTCGGAGCCTAGAGCCTGCTTCGGATTCTGTGTCTCCTCCTCTCTCTGCCCCTCCCCTGCTCATGCTCTGTCTCTCAATAAGAAATAAACGTTAAGAAAAAAAATCTTTATAAAACAAATTAAATAAATAAATAAATAAATGGTCCTTTATCAACTTTTCCTGACCTTGGGCCTTGGCGTGCCTTCTTTCCCTCACCCACTGGGCCCGCTGGGGTTCTTTCTGGCTCCTCTGCATCCACGTCCAGAAGTTCTGTCTCGTGGGGGTCTGGTCTCAGCCCCGGCTTCACTGGGTCACCTCTGACCCTGAGCCCCTGGGAGCGCACGCACACGCACGCACCGTGACTTTGTCTGCCTGGAGCCTGCAGTGGGTCCAGATCATCTCTGGAACCCTAACCCACACACGCGTGAGTTTGCCGTCACCCGCGCCTCGCCCGAATGTGTGACCCCTCGGCTCCTTTAGCCCCCACACGTGACTTTTCCTTCTACAGAAGCCCGTGGCTCTCCCAGCTCTCCTCTCTGCTGGGGGTGTGCATTCAGACGATGCCAACGAATCGGCTCCTCCAGGCCGAGCGGGGGTTCGGAGGCGTCTCTGCTTATCCTGCACGTGCCCAGTGTGTGTGTGCGGCCTTCTCTGGGGCGCATAAGTGCTTTTTTCAGCTCGCACAAATGCGAGCGATTAGACATTCAGTGAAACACCCCAGCTGGAGCGTAGCCGCTTCGTGGCATTCCTGGTGACAGCCTCCCCTTTTTGGAGCCGGGCAGGCGGGAGGTAAGAGGAGAACAGCGCTCGGCTTGTTGGGGCGTTCGTAGTGCACCCGGGGTGGGGGGACTGAGAATACTTCCTCAGAGGCCTCTCTGTGTGGCAGGGGTTGTATTTAGAACGGGGGCTGCTTGGTAAAGGCCAACCGTGGACTGGGGGCTGGTCAGCACCCCAGGGATGGGGTGTGGGGCCCCCCTGGCTCCTGACAATGACCTCAAGCCAGCACATGGTGCGGAGACCAAGGGGGGGCGCCCCTTCGTGCTCTGTGCTATCTGTCACGTGCTCTCTCGGCGAGAGCGCGCGGCCCCTGGGACTGGCATCCTTACCGCTGTGCGACTCTCTCTCCCCTCCTAGCGTCTCTAACCGTCTGTCCCCTCCTAGCGTCACTGCCCTTGGTGGCCGTGAATGTATGCACACTCTGGTCCAGGCACGGCAGGGCCAGGCGTGCCGTGGGGACCTGGCAGGTTGCCGCGGAATGAATGAATGAGTGGGCGAGTGAATGAATGACCGGATGAACGAGTGGCGAAAGATGATGTGCGACGCGCCCTGTGTGACACTTCCCATGCAGTCGCTGGGGAGATGCTCGTTCTGGGAGGTGGCACAGAGACTTTTGATTGTCCTTCAGGAATTATTGGGTCGTTTTCATTTCATTCAACAACAAGCATGCATTATCTCTTCTATTCTTGAAGTTCTACGTAACAACAGGGAAACAGGGTAAACGTCCGGTCCTTCCTCTTTGCTGGGGCGCAGGGGTCGTGGGCGGTCTGGCCATCCCGGCCCGTGGCTCCAGCCCCTAATTCGGGGGAGGCGGCCCCCGATACGGCGTCCTGCACCTGCCCGCAGGCCGGCGCCCATGGGGTGTGGGGACTGTGTTAGGTCTCCCAGCACCGGGGGCCCTGAGGCCGAGCAAACGGTTGCATCTTCAGGGCCCCGACCTGCTCCAGTGCCCAGCCAGGTAGGGAGCTGTGCCCAGGGTTAAGGCTCGTCACATTTTGTAAGGGAAGGAGGAACGAAACCCTGACCCCAAGGAGCCCTCTGGTTGCTCACATCACTGTCTCCTGGACACTAACGATGCTAGTTATTAAGAGGGTTGATTTTTTTTCCCTGTAGTCTGACTCTGGGGCCAAGCCTCTGGGAGAGTCTATGCTGCCCATGTAACAGGTCCAGGCCGAGAAAGCGCCCTCGGTTGTGCGTTCCCTTTACCCGGCCAGTTAGAGCGGGTGAAGCCCTCGTCTTCACCGCCCACCCGAGGCCCTCACAGCTTTACACTAGAGAGCCATCGGGCACCCTGTCCTCCCCGCTGCGTTCCCCACCCCCCCGGAAATTTGTGCCAGGCCACTGCCCACGCTCCTTCTGGGATCACAGGTAGCTGCCACCAGCGAAAGACAAGGTGTGCAGCTCATTTTGGTTTCAGGTCAGTGGAGGGCAAACACAGCGATGAGTCGGCCGTGGTTTGGAAAATAGTTCGCCAGCCTGGTGTCTTGAGACGTCAGTGGGGATCCACAGAATGTTTTAGAGCAAGGTCGTGGCACGGTCCGATCTTAAAAGGTAGCAACGGGCCAAGCCCTGAGGCGTGGAATGGATTTGGGGTACCGCTACAGGAGTGCTCCCATCGCACACGGATCATGTACCAGGCTTGCGTTGAGGGCTTGAGGGAGGGCCTTTAAATTGAACGCAGACAAAAGTGACCAGAGCGGAGACCGGAGCTGGTCGGGAAAGGCGGGTTCCCAGCGGGCCCACAACCAGCGGGAGGAGACTGGGATGCTGTGTGTCGGTCGGGAACGGCCCAAGGCAGCGGTTACACTTGCCAACCCTGGCGACGTGTTTTATTGTCATGGCTGGGGAGGTGGGCCGGAGTCACTGGCATTTAGCAGGTGGAAGCCCGGGATGGTGCTGAGCGTCCCACAGAGCACAGGACGTACCCTCGTGACAAAGGATCTTCAGGTGCAAAATGTCACCCTGCCGAAGCCGAGAGACCCTGGGCTGAGGTGACGTCTGGAAGGGGAGGAAGGACGGAACCTTGCCGTCCACCGGAACCAGGGCCTGGGGGAGGAGCTAGACTGGGGCCACACACCAGACCGAGGTGCCTTCAGATTCCTAGGCAGAGGCGGAAATGTTTGTCTAGAGGCCTCGACTAAGAGGGGCGGGGGTCACGGGCCGAGAAACATTCGCTGATGTTGGAGGAAGGATGTGCATCAGAGGAAGGGGGTCCACGGAGGACCATTATGATGGCTGCTACGCCCCAGTGAGCCATGTGGAAACGTAGCTGACCCGTGATACTGAGGGTCCTTTCCTGCCCTTCTGCTGGGGCCAGCAGACAGCTGAAGGCCTGTGGTGCAAGCCCATTGTCCGTGCTGTGCACGCACACACTGGCCAGCCCAAGCGTCTGGAATGCTCCCCCTTGCAGCTAATCAACTCCCACTCTTTCTTTAGCTTTCAGCCAAGGCTGCTTCCTACAGGAAGCCCTCCCTGACTGCTAGTCCCGCCCGGGTTGCCTTCTCTCAGAGAACCATGTGTGTTCATGTTTCTTCTCTCAAAGAACGTGCGATGAATGTCCGTCTCCCCCGTTACCCTAGAAACGTCCCGAGAGCCAGAAGGGCTTCTGAGTTGGCCCATCAGGGTATCTATCTTCAGAGCCCGGCACATAGTAGGTGGTTGGGAAGTGTTTTGTAACTTACTACGCTTTGTTCCCGATGCCTAAGAAAGAGTCCTCTTTGCACTGCGTGAACGGCCAAACAAGGTGACGCATCCAGACTGGGCCAGGGGACGCTTCTCCAGTCCCGGGAAGGTGGAGGGTGAGTGCAGTGGAGTGTTGTCCTGCCTCTCGTAGAAGCCACAGGGCCGGGGGTGACCTGCAGGCGTGTGTGGCCGCCGGCCCTGGTGCTGAGCACAACACGTGCTCGCCTTCCGGGAAAGCCACAAGCTGTGCACAGAGAAGGAAGGAGACTGTGCTCTGGGCCGAGCATCCGTCTCCAAGCTGCCCTGTCCCTCTGTGCCCGAGAGAGAGGGATGGCATCTCCCTCCTGGAGGAGATACTGGGCCTCATACCTTTCATCTAAGTTTCCATCCCTTGGTGAAAGTGTTCAGTTTTCCTTTGGTAAAGCAAGAGTCAGGGTTAGCATTGACCCCTAGGTCTTAAAATCTGGTGTCGTCAGCCTCTTTGCTGCCGAGACCCCCCTCCTTGCAAAATTAATTATTTGAAGCGGAACCCAGTGTAACTGCAGCCCATCGCCCGCTCTGGCTGCAAGGTATCCTTTTCTTCTATTGAATTTAAACGTCCACGAATGTATTTTGATAGATGATGCTTCTAGCTGTCTCTAAGAATTAATGAAGCTCTTAATTCCATTTTTTCAGCCCTTGGCCAACTGTGGACAATTCTCAATTTTAAGGGAAAGATTGACTTCTTTATTAAGAAACCTAAGTGCCTCGGCGATTCTTTCCTCTTTCCGAGGGTGCCCGCGTTGTACGGCGATTAATTCTTCTCGCGAAGGTACAGGTTGCTGACGCTCGGGAATGTCACTTTGGGGCCCGTGAGCCCTGTTCAAGTCATGATTTTTAAAAACGCGTCTGCACCAGTGAGTGCCACGAAGAGTTTCCTTCCCACCGGGCACTCACGGTCGGTTGTATAATTTTCAGAACACGGGCTTGTCCGCAGTCTCCCGGATGTCAGCATTTTGCTGGACGCGTGGGGGGTTCCCTGGCTCACCCTGGAACTAAATGACAGGTGCAGCCAGCCAGCCTTTCCTGCGTTCTCACACCGAGATGCCGTGAACACGTTTGGGCTTTAAATGCCTCTCGTCCCAGGTTCTCAGAACCTTCCGAAGAGCCTGCGTTCTGCTTCCGAAATTCGGTCTAAGATGCGTTTCCTTAATAGGTAGGTCACTACTGCAGCGGGTGGGTTTGACTTCTTCAGAAGCTTCTTTAATCTTAACTTCCATATGAAAGTTTATGCTCATCAAACGGCAGGAAATAGTTGCCGATCCCCTAAATGTTATCATTCCAAACGTCACGGGAGTGGCAAGGATCTTTTTTCTGTGGCTGTTTTAAGTACTTAAATTGGTTTACGTCCCTGTGGAAATGTGAAAAAAGCGTGGATTGGATACGTCCACTCTGCCAGGAGTTTGGGGGGTTTTTCTGTTACAAACCGTGGTCTCCCCACACCTTGCCCGGTATTTGCGGTAGACGAGAGCCAGATCCTAATCAGAAGTGCTTGCCTTCCCTGAAAATAGGAAGAAATCGTGATTCCCCTTTGCATTCCTTTTACAGTTTATATTAGAACAAAAATATATCAATGATTTTTTAAAGCTTATTTATTTATTTTGAGATTGAGAGAGAGAGAGAGAGACAGAGAGAGGGCATGTGGGGGAGGGGCAGAGAGAGAGGGGGTGAGAGAGAGTCCCAAGCAGGCTCTGTGCTGACAGGGTCCAGCCCGACATGGGGGCTCGAACTCTCGAACCACGAGATCGTGACCTGAGCTGACGTCAAGAGTCGGATGCTTAACAGATCGCGCCACCCAGGCGCCCCTAAATGATTTTGTTTTATATTCCTCTCCTGGTTTGTGTTAGAGCGTAAATATAAATGTATGTGAGTGGCCAAACGTAAGGAACGCAGCTGGCTTCATTTCAGCTAAGTTCGGGGACCCCTCCTCAGGTGCGGCGAGGCGCTGAGCCTGGAGCCCCCGCTCCTCAGACCCAGGCGAGCGCAGGGTCCCACGGCCTCGCACCGTGTCCCGTTCAGGACAGCAGGTGCTGAATTCACGGGCAGCGGCCGCACACCCGCGCTGTTTTTGCTGCACTGGCCCCTTTGCCTGCACCACCTCCCTCCCGGCTTTCTTGCCGAGGTCCCCGGGCCCCCGGAGGCTTCCGTGCGGTCACTGGTCTCCCCAGTGGTCTGCGGGTGTCCCCGGTTGGGTATGGACGCCACAGGCATCGAACGGGGCGGTGAACGCAGCATGAGCCGACACACCGGTCTTTACTCCACCTCCAACAGCCCCCAGAAGCGGGTGGACGTCCCGTCCTCATTGGGACACGAGCAGGGGAAGCTCGGGAGGCCAGACGCACCGGGTCTACAGTCGGATGGACTCGCTGCCTCAGATCTCCGCACAGCCCCTCGGCAGGAGTGCAGGGACCTTGGACGCTCGTGTCCCGGAGAGACTTGGAGACTTGCTCAAAGGTCCGATCACTTATGTTTCTGGGTGGGTCAGATGGGACAGCGGGAGCTTCCTCGGACAGATACCACAGCCAAACACATGCACACCAGCCTCCTGGAGAAGGCTGTGGTCGTGGTAATGCTAAAACGTCCGTATTTGTTGAGCACGTGACGTGTGCCGGACCCCAGAGAGGGCGCCTGTTAGGAAGGTCACCGTGCACATCCCACAGCGCCACGGGGCGACCAGCCTCTCCCTTTGCCGGGCATTCCGGGGTTGGTCGGCACGCGGGGGGTTCAGCGTGAGGCTGGACAGTCTTGGGCAAAGCGGGGCAGAGTGGTCACCCCACGCACCACCCCGGGGTAAAGGCAGACGTCTCTCGTTCTGTAAGTGGAAACCCCATGGCTCAGAAAGCAAGGCCAGCAGCCCGGTTCTTTGTCTGGTAGGAAGACCAAGACGGGTCAGACCCCACATCCTCACGCCCTGACGGCAGTGCCCAGGTCACGGCCGTGAGAGGCAATCCTTCCGTAGCTGAAGGCTCAAGGGCATCCATATGACCAACATCTTAAGAAAGATTGAAGTGCAAATTGGAGATCCCTATTCCTTTTTGAAAAGGAAATGGTAAAAAATCAGAAAATGATTTTTTAAATTTATTTAAAAAAATTTTTTTCAGTTTATTTATTTTCAGAGAGACTGAGACAGCACAGGTAGGGGAGGTGCAGGGAGACAGGGAGAGAAAGAGAACCCTAAGCAGGCTCTGAACTCTCAGTGCAAAGCCCCTCACGAAACCATGAGATCACGACCGGAACTGAAACCGAGAGTTGTATGCTTAACCGACTGAGCCACCCAGGCGCCCCCAGAAAATTATTTTTAAACAGAGTTTCATGCCTAAAGGTACACAAACTTGTTTTGTTGGAAATCAGGCTTTCGGTGGCAAAGGAACAGACACTCCCAGGGCAAGGTCAGGCCAGCGGCACGGTTCCTTTTCCAGCCTTAAGTCTGTTGACGCTGACGGTCGGTCGTCTGTCGCCCTGTTGTGTGAGGAGTGCATGATGCAAGAATATTCCTCAGTTGACTTTTTAAAGACAAATTAGTTAATTTGTCTGTTTCTTTATACAGGATAAAAAGCAATTCCAGCCATCATCCAAAACAGTCGATCAAGTTAAAACTTAGAAGTGCACGTAAGCTTTAAATGTATACACCTTGAGTGGCGCCTGGGGGGCCCAGTCGGTGAAGCGTCCGACTTCAGCTCAGGTCATGATCTCGCAGTTCATGGGTTAGAGCCCCACGTCGGGCTGACAGCTCAGAGCCCGGAGCCTGCTTCGGATTCTGTGTCTCCTTCTGTCCCTGCCCCTCCCCGACTTGACTTGCGCTCTGTCTCTCTCTGTCTCTCAAAAATGAATCAATGTTAAAAAAAAATTTTTTTTAATGTATACGCCTCAGATTCCCACAAAGTGACCCAGCTGTGTAACCAGCACCTGAGTGAAGGAATGCCGCATGCCCAGGCCCCCACCCCAGCCTCCTGGTGCTCTCTTCCAGTCCCTTCCAGGGACATCTACTGTCCCCACTTCTAACACCATACATTCATTCATTCTGTTTGTCTGCTTCTGAACTCTGTGTAAATGGAATCATGGAGGGTGTAAAGTCCATTTTGTTTTAAGGTTTCTTGAATACCGACGATACACAAGGAGCTGTGTAGATCTTCGATGACTGTCAATGGCTTGGCTTCGAGTGCATCCCAGCATGCTCTTATGGAAGCCTGTGTGTCCCATATGGGTCACAGAGGTGTCTGAGTAGGCCAGTCCTAGAAGACCACACTCCGCCGATGACCGGCTCACCCGTACTGTGCGTGCTCGGGAAGGCATTGCCACGGGGTAAATCAATCATGTAAGCCTCACCGTAACGGAGTTCAGCAGGGTCATGCGGCCTCTGCGTTGGGGGGTCTTGTGAATGCTGAGGTCCTGTGCACTCTGGGCTCGAGCAAACAAGTCAGGACAATAAAGAGAAGTCGCTAGTAGGTGTGAGGGGAGGTAGGTTTTCCAAAGTCACCTTCCCCGGCAGCCACCGGCGGGGACCTGATGTGAAGGCACAGCTGTCTCAACAGACGGTCCCCTTCCAGCCCCGGGCTCTGCCCAACAACATGCTTGTCCATCCTGGCCACCGATGAATCCTGCCTCTAACGTCCTGGGAGCCCTCGGCCGGTGCCTGGAAGCTTCTGCCGTTTCCGGCCTGCAGGCTGGCATGACCCTTGTTATGTCTTGATACTCTGTGCTTTTCATCCGCGTGCTAGCTGAATGACTGAGCTCCGGGGTTCTTCCTCATCACCCCCTGTGTTCTACTCCATGAACGTGGAATCATAATAACGGGGCGGTTACAAGCATTCAATTAAAAATACTTTGTGGGAGCGCCTTGCACAAGTAGGCATCCGATAAATACCAGCTCCCTTTCCCTGGAGATAAGATGTGATTGCAACTGTGCCTTAAAATTCGGTCCGAAACTTCCTGGCTGACGAGGCAAAAATGAAAACACAATGGCTTGTATTGTTCTGGTCAGATTAAAAGAATGTTCCCAGTTTTTCAGGAAATATAAACACTTTCCCGGAGCTAGATTCGAAGGCAACTCTCTTTTGAAAGCCTGAGTAATTCAGTTGATGGGGTTTGCAACCATTTTTTTTTTTCTGCCAGAAGATGAAGAAATCACCTTTTTATCTCCATAGCATGTTTGAATCCCTTAATTAAAAAATACTTTCCCGAGGCTATAAATTAAGTATGGAGAGCTAATGCGTCGCCATTAGGATTGAGTGAGTTCTCTTTCTCGGTTTCTTTACAACCTAGAACAAAAGGGCATAGGGCCTGGGGTGACAGGAGGGAGTCCTTCCTTTGCTTGGTTTTTGACGCCCCCGATGGCTCGCATGTGTCTGTGAGGGTGGAGGTGATGTACATGCAAGTGTCCTGTGGCATCGGCATCTGTAGAGGAAGGATTCAGGCTGGGAGCCTTTTCTGCTATCAAATCACATGTCTGTAGGATCAGTGTGAGTGTAAACTCTGATTAATCAAAAGCCGAGTGAGCCGTTGACACACGCCGTGGGTGCTTTGTGCAACTGTGCTCGTTCTGGTTTGTGAGCGCAGAGTTTTGCTCCAAGGGCTCATGGGGGTCGGATCCAGAGCCCGGAGCCTTGTGGGGCTGCCCGAGTTAGGGAGGCATGGCGGTCTCTTCTCTTCACCTGCCTGGAAACTTCAGAATTTGGATGAGTTTGCAACTTCGACATGAATGATCAAAGCATTTCAGGTTTTTGTTCTTTTTTTAATGTTTTTTTTTTTTTAAAGTTATTTTTGAGAGAGAGAGAGAGAGACAGAGTATGAGCCGGGGAGGGGCAGAGAGAGAGGGAGGCACAGAATCCGAAGCAGGCTCCAGGCTCTGAGCTGTCAGCACAGAGCCCGACGTGGGGCTCGAACTCATGAACCATGAGATCATGACCTGAGCCAAAGTTGGAAGCTCAACCGACTGAGCCACCCACGTGCCCCAGTTATTTGCTTTTTCATAGAGGAACTTACACACACACACACACACACACACACGCAAAGAATAGCGTGTAACCAAGGTGTTTCCCCAGCTCTCAATGGTCAGGAAATTCAGCACACACAAAGTCCACGGAGATGTGAAGGGTAGGGGGCCACTTCACAAAGGGGCTCTTGGGGACCCTGTCCTCCAAGGGCCTTCAGGAACCCAGCTGTTACAGGGCACCCAGAGTACCCTGGGCCTCAGAGCTGGCCCTTGAGATGCAAGGACAGTGAGGGACTCCATCACAATAACCATCGCTTTGCAAATGAAAGGTCTGCATTTGCAGAATTCCTTGGAACCAGAGCAAGCTCTCCTCCTGGTCTCTGACCACCCAGGGCTGGATTTCCACCCTTTAAAACTGCTGATCTTTTGTACCCTCATTGCCTGTCCCCGCCCCCTCACCGGCCGGTGGGGGCGGGTCCCCTCACCACCATCCACAACTGATGTGTTGTACTTTGTTGTACAAATGCATCAAACGTAGCAGACATTCCGTAAATATCCTCTGTCACCCGATTACATATTATATAGCTTCAGATGCAAGGATGTCGCCCGCAAACTCTTTATTCTACACTCAAAAGCTTGATTATTCTAACTATTTTTTCATTAACCCCACAGTGGGCTAAGTTTACCAATGGACGCTGAAGTTTTCATTATAGCTGCTTTTGTGAACATTTTCCCCTCGTTGCTGAAGATTTTAGGCGGATGACGTTCCTGTTCTTGTTAGAGGAATCGTGTGTTGGAGAAAGGACATTTCATTTTAATTATGAATATTTTGAATAATTAGTCACTTCAGAAATAAACCATTCTCTCCCCCCACCCCACCCCTGGTGAAACTTATCTGGGGCTAGTGGTTGGATAGATAGGTTTCTATGTCATTAAAACTAATTGTGGTAGCAAAAGCGACTGAGTCATCATCCTGTCCCCTATCTGTGACACAAGCATGGAGGGCTCACCGTCTAACACACAGCAGCGAAGAGCTCTGTGTCCCTTGTCACACGCGGAGGGCCTGCCAGTATATCACACAGAACTGGAGTGTCACAGAGATTGCCCGTCTGGCACGAGCTGTGGGCTCTGTTCGCCTTGCTGATGTGGCACTCACCACACCTCTGGGGCGCGTGCAGACATTCGCACCCCACTGACGTCTGCCATACAGAGGGACCCTCGTGGGCACAGGGAGTCCCGCCCAGGCCGAGGGACCGGGGAACGGTTGGAGCACAGGTGTTGGAATAACAGACTTGGGGTGGGAACAAGGTTTGACGTGGACTTCAAGGATGTCACCTCCGTCGTTGGAGTTTCTGTGTCCTCTCTGTGAGGTGGGGAGGGTCATTCCCAGCCCCCCCCACCCCCCTCCCGTGACAAGAGCTTGGAGATGATTGTCTGCCTGGTGTGTGTGGCAGGAGAGCCCGTGTGCGGTAGCCGTGGCCTTGCTGTCGTCATGGCTACGGTGCGTTTCGGTTCTCTTGACGGAATGAACACCTGGGTACGCAGGTTCCCATCCAGTCGTGAGGCGAATGCAAGGTGATTCTCGGGCCAACCCTCAAGAGCCCGTGATTTCCAGTCTGGTCGAAGCGGAAGGACACTTGTCGGAAATACGGTGGCTCTGCAATGAGACTCGCAGCTCTCAACTGGCCAGAGATGTGGGCCAGGAGGGCGGGTGTCTCCAGAAGGCTGGCCGGGACCCCTGCTGGGATGGCCAGACCGTGGGGTTTCCATCAGTGCTCCCTTAGGCTCCTGCCGAGTGCGGATGTCCAGCTCGGTGCAGTTTTCCCAAACTCACCTTCCAGAGATCTTACCTTTGCAGAAACCAGCCCTGCTTTCAATGAGCCAGACTTCCTTTGCATTTGCTCGTGAACCTTAGAGCTGAGTTTAGGGTTAGGGGGAAAATAACATCTCGGGGTCCTCACAGGACACACCAGATAAACCGTTGGCTTTTTAAGGAAATGGCGCGTTTAAACAACTTTTTTTTTAATGTTCATTTATTATTTTTGAGAGAGAGAGAGAGAGACAGAGTGTGAGCGGGGGAGGGGCAGAGAGAGAGGGAGACACAGAATCCCAAGCAGGCTCCAGGCTCTGAGCTGTCAGCCCAGAGCCCGACGCGGGGCTCGAACTCCCGAGCCGTGAGATCATGACCTGAGCCGAAGTCGGACGCTCAACTGACTGAGCCACCCGGGCGCCCCAGGAAGTGGTGCTTCTTGACCATGAGGAAGCTTCACTGCAAGTGTCCTTCCTCTGGTCGCTGGGTCATGACCACTTCCTCCACCGTGGTCCTGGGGGAGCACTCCTCTGCACACAGCTTGTCTCCCGAGGAAGTAACTTCTGGCCTGGGCACCGGGAGTATGGGGTTTTCCTAATGTTGGGGGCATTCTCGCCCAGGGGCAGAAGGCACGCATCCTGCTGGGTTTTGTTTCAGGCCCTCGCTCTTCCTGGGCACTCGACTTCCTGCAACTTGCTTCAAGGTCCTTATGAGGATAGATGGGCTCCCGTGTGAGGAATGTCCAGTGTTGTGCCTTCGGATCGTCAGTGCCATTCTGACCCCTGTGCTGTGGCCCCACCCCCCTGCCATCCCCAGGGGATGGCCCTGGACTTTCTGTCCTTACCAGAACTGCCCCTTCTCTGGACCTCACCGTCTCTCGTTCACGGTTCGCAAGCTCGCTCATACGATGCTGTGTCCTCGGACCATCGTCTGAAGCTGCCCGTGACCTCCTGTGTAGAGGCCCGCCCAAGGTCACCCACCCTTCCACTGCGATGGTGTGCAGGGCTCTGGCCAGGGGAACACACACACTGGGTCTCCCTCCCTCCCTTCGGACCTGGGCTACAGGACAGACCACCAGCCACGCACGAAGCAGGTGAGGCCCCAGGGGTCCCTGCAAAGTGTGCAGACATCCTAGTTCAGCTCTCCCTCCAGCCTCTGACATCTCCACGTTGGCCCAAATGCCTGACCCTACGCAGGCTGTTTGCGGAAGCAACTCAATCCCGTGCGTTTTAGGATGATTCCGTGAGCCGTAAAGAAAAAAACAAACAAACAACGAAAACTTTTTCCTGAGAACGACGGACGCACTGCCTCCCCGTGGAAGAGGAGGGCTGACCTTTCTAGGTAGACCTTTCTAGGTCCGACATCACACTTCTGTTACGGCGCATTGTTCCAGAATGGGGTGAGGCATATTTGTGCTATAATGCTGTTCTTGTTTCCGAGTGAATACTGCAGTGTTCTTCGATGTGGAGGAGGGATTCATTACAAGTTCACGGAACTTTCTCAGTGGCGGCAGCGGGGGGAGATAGGTGCTTGTCCTCAGCAGAGTATATGCAGAAGCCTGGAGACAGTTTAGTTAATAGCTCAGTGATGTATGAAGTCTCCAAAAGCTCACCTTTCGTTACGAACTCGGCACTAGATGGAGATAATTAGTCTTTCAACTTTAAGATGCTATATCGATGCTTAAGGTAGTCTTTGCCACCTCACATTCTTTAAAATTTTTTTAATGTTGATTTGTTTTTGAGAGAGGGAGACAGAGAGAGAGAGAGAGAGAGAGAGTGAGCGGGATAGGGGCAGAGAGAGAGAGGGAGGCACAGAATCCGAAGCAGGCTCCAGGCTCCGAGCTGTCAGCGCTGAGCCCGACGTGGGGCTTGAACCCATGAACCACGAGATCGTGACCTGAGCCGAAGTCAGACGCTTAACCGACTGAGCCCCCCAGGCGCCCCCTCACCATGTTTTAAAGCTAGCCTTTGCTCTGCGCACGTTACATGGATTCGTAGTACTGACCTGGTTTAATGGGTCAGATCTGACAGTTTGGTTGGGGGAAGTTATTAAAGTAAAATATTTCAGGGTTTTGGTGTGTTTTTTGAAATTTTTTGTTGTTCTTTCTTTTTGTCGTTATTTGGGCAAAATAACTGGTTGATGAACCGATCTTTCCTCACTTGGTTTATTGCTTTTCAAAGTCTTTTTTTGGCGGGGAGGGCTGCCTGGGTGGCTCAGT
This sequence comes from Panthera pardus, assembly GCF_024362965.1. Taxonomy (NCBI): domain Eukaryota; kingdom Metazoa; phylum Chordata; class Mammalia; order Carnivora; family Felidae; genus Panthera; species Panthera pardus. The sequence continues at coordinate 82,400,834 of NW_026526788.1, forward strand.
TGGTTAAGCCTCCAACTTCGGCTCAGGTCATGATCTCGCCGTTCACGAGTTCCAGCCCCGCGCCGGGCCCTGTGCTGACAGCTCAGAGCCTGGAGCCCGCTTCGGATTCTGTGTCTCCCTCTCTCTCCCCTCCCCTCCCCCACTCATGCTCTCTCTCTCTCTCTCTCTCTCTCTCTCTCTCCCTCTCAAAAAGAAATAAACATTACAAACAAAATTAAAAAAAAAAAAAGTCTTTCTAGGGATAGCTAACATCTTTTCTGCTCCGGATATCAGGTTCCTGGAAAAGAATTGTGCCATTTTTAGAGTGGTTCTTCTCCTTTTATTATGATGCTAATATATTTTTTGAGTCTCTCAGCAGCCTCCTCTGGTGTCTGTGCGGGACGCCCACATAACTCACTTCCTGGGAACTCTGAGACTAGGACCCCGTCTTGAGGAATGGCCCAGCCCTTTACCCAGGCCCCAAGTCAGGCCTAGGTCTCCCTTGATTTCTTCCTTCCTCTACATTCTGTAAGACTGGTGGGCTCAGCCCCCTTGATCTTTAAATAGCCACCTATCCCCAACTCCATCCCTCCTGCCGCCGCCCCAGGGGCACCTCCCCATCCCTCCCCTGGACTCAGCGTGGCCTCCATATTTTATTCACAGATCCACTGTCCACGCTCAGTCTTTCTCCCCTGTGCAGCCACCACAGTGGCCTTCCTTTTGGCAGAGAGAGGGATGTCCAGGCTTACAGCCGTCTGCAGCCCCCTTGCAGCTTCTGCCCGAATCCAAACGCCTTTGCAGCATCCCAGGCCCAGCACACCTCACATTCCAGACCCGTACTTGTGATTTATTGGATATCTTCTGTATACCGAGTTCAGCGCCGGGTCCCTCGCGTGGATTACCTCTCTTATTTGCCCAGCACAGTGAGGATTATTATTCCTATTTCCCAGGTGAGGAGGGTAAGGCTCAAAAAGGTTAAGTGACTTGTTCCAAGTTCAAAGCCAGGATTTAAATTATTTGCCATTTCCAGAATGTTCCATGTACTCTCTGGCTTCCCTGTCTGCCTGGGAATCTCATTCCTGAGGAAGATGCCCTGACTTTGGCCAAACACAGGTTAGATTCCATTGCTTCCACGTTTCAAAGCCCCCAGGCTAGCTGTGGTCATAGAACTCACCCCTGCATATCAGTGATCTGATTATAAGCCAGTCTTTGGGAATTCCAGAGGGGGTGACCTAGAGCTCCTATGCTTGTGTTTTGTTTGCCTGTGTGTCTGTTTTGATCCCTAGACCTTCTGCATTTGGCACAGCACAAGCCCATAGTAGATACCCCACGAACGGTAGCCACTGGTGTAGGTGCATTTATTCATGGACCCAACTGGTATTTTCTGAGTTGCTGATATGTGCGTAGAATTGTTCACGTAAGAAGTTCAAGGTAGAGATGACAGGATTTCCCAGCAGAAAGCACCAAACTAGCTACAGGTTATGTATCTTTGGGTGAGTGTGTGCACCTTGCTGTTGTCATGGGTAACCTTCGGTGGACTGTGCCTGCCCGCACCGTAGGGCAGCGGAGAGGTGGTCCGACTTAGTCCTGATCCACTGCCCACCGATATTATGCGGCTGTGCAAGTGTGGTTGGAGCAGGAAGACCGAGGCGGATGGGGCAGCGGAGGACGGCGGCCAGGAGGGACAAACTCAGGGGAGCCCGGAGGCTCGGACGAGGTGTCGAGGACGGTGTGGGTATGATGAGCTCCTGGCTGTTTGGGCTGAGATGGAACGCTTGCCGGGCCGGGGCAGCGTGAGGAGAGTGGGGGACGGGGAGACCACGATGTGTCTAGAGGACAGTGGAAACAGTTTCGTGTGGGGGAGGCGTCTCTGGAAGGTTCCTGCTCCGGACACCGTGGAGAGGAAGCGCCGTGTGACTTTGGCGGGGCTGCGAAAGGGGGGTTTGATGTTAGAAGTGGGAAGGGGCCCCCTGGAGAAGGAGGGTGCCCGTGCCCATGAACCGCGTGTGGGTGGCTTGCTGGAGCTCTTCCCCGGAAACTTCCAAGCTCTGTGACGCTCTCCAGACGGTGGTTTTCCGGCACATTCCCCCCTTCCAATCCCTACCAGTCTGATGGGAAAAACGCTCTTCTCTCTATTCGTGAACGGTAGCTCTTCTTATATGATAATAAAACTGTGTTTGTTAACACTGGTGAACTGGCATGTTTTGCTGGTCCCTTTGCCATTTGTATAGGACGGGTAGTAGCTAGCATTTTAATTAACAGCAACAATAGATAATTTAAAATTAAGAAGCGCGTTATAAGTTGCCTCTCATTCTGGGTCCACGGGAATAATGGGCCTCCTGAAGAGTTATTTAACGCTACGGCTCATCCCTTACTCTGCCTTGGGAAATCTCGCCTTGCCCAGGCCTCCGCAGCTCGCTGCTGTTCACAGCTGAGCGTGAGGGTCATCAGCCAAAGCCTTGGCGGTTAAGGCTGATCACAAGCCTGGGGCCCCTTGGTGAAAGGCAGGGGCCTTCGAAACTGGCATTCTAAAAATTAGCACCTGCAAACATCCGTTAACGATCCAGATATTAGAGATAAATCGTTTTCTTTGAGGCTCACCGGACCTTAATTAGACCAAGAACAACATCTTTTGAATCCGATCCGGTTTTCAGTTGCCATTAGCGTCGTGCACCCAGTAAGCCCATCGGCAGTACCTTTCACAGGCTGGAGGCAGGGGGAGGAGGGAAACAGGCCTTGCTTTCAGGGAGCCCTGCGGACTCCATCCACCCTGCCCGAGGCAGGAGAAACAGCGTCAGGTCACATGCGATCAAGGCTCTGGCAGCGGAGAGCGAGAAGCACGGGGCCCGCAGGGGAGGCAGTGCTCGGATGAGGTTCGCTCCCTCTCTGAGCCGGTTCTCAGTCCCACCTTCTTCCCTGCCTCGCCCAGCTGGCAGACACATTTAGTCGTGTTCAGAGGTGGTCTGTGGAACTTTCCGTTCTCTGCCGGCACTTGGCAGATACACCTGGCCTCTAGCACCGACTTGAGGGTCCAACTCGACCTACAGCATCACCTGGATGATGAGGATGGTCCTCAGACATGCGTGGGCAGGTGCAGGTTTATCGTCCCTGTGTCCTTCGGTCCTCCTTCCGAATACCGTGAAATTCATCCCCCCATTCGGTGTGGATGCCTCCCCTGGGCCAGTCACGGCTCTAAGCGCGTGGGCTATTCCTCTCCGCGTTCGCTAGGAAAGACACGGCCTTGCGTGTGCACATCGAAGGATACCTCTAAGCTCGTGAGGCCCCCAAAACAGGCCCAGAGAGCCACTGGGATTGGCTGGTCCCCATTTTCCCACTGATGGTTAATTTATATTTCAGTCCTTCTATTGCCAGTAAGCAAGCGGTAGTGGAAAAAGGAAAGTGATTGGATTAACCTACTGATTTTTTTTTTTTTTTTTCCTGCAAACTGGAAAAAAAGATGCTGATGTTTGCTGTTTCTAGACAGCAAGCCCGGACCCGACGTGAGGAGCCCGGGTTTCCCTGGGTGCAGAGCCCACTTCACAGACCAGAACCCTGGGGTCCACAAGGGTGGGGAAGGGAACTGGTCAGCATTGTCTGGGAACGTGGCTGAGCATGACTTGTTTTACTGTATCCACATGGGGTGGGGTGGGGGGGGGTCAGGAGCCAGCAGCCAGGGAATGAGAGGTCTCTGGGGCCGAGGCTCAAGGTGAGACCCTGTTTCCTGTGAAGAGAATGGTGGAGTAAGGGCAGCTCGATGTGTGACTAAAATCGGAGCGAGGGAGGGGCACACTCACAGATGACCCCAGTATGACGTAGCAGGCCTCCTGGAGGCTGAACCAGTGCCACCTGCTGACAAGCCAAGGGTTCCCAGGTTTTCTCCATCTATTAGAAATTTTCATTCGTACACGATTGCAGAATAGAAAGAGCCATCATTTATAGAACAGGGGTCGTGTGGGTTTGAGAGGCCAGTACATTTCCACCAAGAGCGACTTTTTTCCCTCATGAAATTTTTTGAAGGAAAATGTGAAATCCGTACCTCCCACACCTGGGGAGCTGGGAGCCCTGGGTAATGCCCCCCCCCCTGCCGGGGGAAGCTGGACCCCTGGTGTCAGGACTGGATTTTGGACGCGGGTGGGAGTGAGCATCCAGGGGAAGTGGGGGGCTCGGAGGCTGAGTCTCAGACGCCTGTTTTGGTCCCTCAAATTCTTCCAGGTGGGCTGGCTGGGGGAGGGGAGGGCATGTGGGAACAGGTGTATTTGGGGAGCCCTGTCTCCTCACCTCCGCTTCCATGCTCAAAATCCACACAGTTAGAGAAAAAGAGGTTCATGGAAGCAGACGCGCATGAGGGCAGTCAACCTACCACCCGGTGCTGGCTAGGGGGTGAGTGGAGGAGGGGAGGGAGGGTCCCAAGGTGAGCACCTTCCTCTCGCCTTCAGGGCCCAGGTAGAGGCTGAGCATGCTGTGGGTGCCCAGCCCTGCTCAGAGCCCCAGTTGGGCCACACAGCTGTAGAATGACCTGGGGACGTGGACAAACCCCACAGCCTGGGTAAGCTCCACAGTCCAGGCAGAGAGCCCTTTTGTCTTTAAGTCCCTAGTGCAGCTGGTTTAGTTCCCTGGGAGCTCCAGGAAGCCTGTGCCCAGGTCCCGAGTCCCACTGCACCGCCTGGTCGTGGGATGCCCGGTGGCAAGTTACTTAATCTCTCTGGGCCTCAGTCTTCCCATCTGCAAAGTAGGTCTAAACCAGACTCTGTATGGGAGCATTGAGAGACTTCAGTGATCCCTGTGTGCACTTGACGGGATCTCTGGTGTGGACTACCTGTCATTACAGTGGACACTTTCTCCAAGGATGTTTTCACACTGTCCTAGCCCTCGAGCACAAGAACCTTCACCAAGATGCTACTTCTGGGGCAAAGGCTTTTAAAGTATGACATTGACGAATGTCACTATTTGAGAATCGTTTGTGCCGAATGCAAGAGGTGGGCCGGTGAAGAGGTGGGCAGAAGGACCAGGTGCCATCCTGCACCTGCCACAGCCAGGTTCGTGCTGGCTCCGGGCAGAGGGAGGGGCACGTGCCTGTTCTAAACCTGCACACGTGGCCCGTGGGAGGGGAGCACAGGCGGGGCCACCCTCCAGGCTGGGGCTGGGAGAGCACCCTGTGCCTCAGAAGGAAACAAAAAGTCCTGTGTTCCCACAGGATAATGGCAGAGAGGAGCATGGATGTTCAGAAGCCAGCAGCCGTTTGAACTTGTCAATATGGAGTCATTGGCTTGCTAATGGGCATAGTTTTCCAATCCAAAGAGGCCCCTCCCCCAACTGTGGGGTAATTAGGGAGGTGCCCTTCTGTGCAGTTGGGAGACTGGGGATCCAGCTTCAGAAACAGTGTCAAGAAGCAGGCAGGGACGCACGTGGGTCTTTGCTGAGCAGCTGTCCCTGAATCATTTTTAAAATTTGCCGGATATTTAGAAGTCCAGCTCGTTGGTCACAGATTGGCAAAACTGGTTGGGAAGACAGATCTTTTCTCCAGCCTTAGCAACATTGTTTGAAGGACCCCTGCTCTCACCTCTTCAAGGCGGCTTGCTGTGGGGTGGGCAGAATATCATGGATTCTCCCCAGCTCGTCATTCAGGGAGGTTTCCCGCCTCGGGTGAGGTCAGCAGCCCTTCTCAGCCTCTCTTTTGTAGGTTACAAAATACAGAAATTAACAGCTCTGCGGATGCCTGGAAGGAAGGTAGGCAAGGAGACCGTGATACTCTGTCAGCGTCTGATCTCAGGTAGAATCTGCAGCCCAGGTGATTCGGGAGCATTTTGCACGGTGTCCCATGGCGTGAGTTGCCGCGTGGAGGCAGAGTGCACTTGTTCCTTGACGGGATGCGGAGGCAGCCGACGTGCCACGGCCAGGGCGCCCTGCACTTGCGCTGCTCACCGCATAGGTGATGCGGTTTCCGTCGTTTGCTCCTTTGTAAGTGGATTTTAGGCTCTTTGGGCAACCCGCCTAAATGGATTGCCCTACTCCTCGTCTTGAGAGTCGCTGTGCCTGAGGGTGAGCGACACTCCTGCTGTGCCAAGTGCTCCGACAGCTGATCGATTGGGACAACTCCTTGTCTCCGGAAACCCTGGGATCCAGGAGAATGCGGCCAGGGTGGCCGTCCTCTCCGTGGGGTCTGACCACGCCGATAAGACTGCGGCAAGCCCAGATTCATGGTGTTTGATTGCACGAGTTTGCTTTTTTGTGTGCCCTTGCTTTGCGAAATTTCATAAAAGTTCACAATTTAGATAGACTATACACGTGGAAATACAAACGGAAACGTTGTAATTTTTTTAACGTTTATTTTTGAGAGAGAGAGAAAGAGAGAGAGCGTAACTGGGGGAGGGGCAGAGAGAGAGGGAGACACGGAATCCAAAGCAGGTTCCAGGTTCTGAGCTCTCAGCACAGAACCTGATGCGGGGCTCGAACTCATGGACCTCGAGATCGTGACCTGAGCCGAAGTCAGAGGCTCAACCTGCTGAGCCAGCCAGGCACCCCTGCATCCAAATTGCTTTGAAAGGCTGCTGCCCACCGGCCCACGTGAAAGAGTAGCTTGTAAATACACCCTCAGCAACACACAGGCCGCCCACTTGGATGTTTAGGATGCTTCGGGCCAAGGGTGAGTGTGCAAAAGACATTTTACTTTTCTCTGAGTTTGGTACGATTGTCCGGCTCCGTCCCTCTCAGAGCTGGACAAAGTCAGCATAATTCTACCTCCTTCCCTAAATGAAGAAGCCCCGGCAGATGGAGTCTAAACGTCACAGTTTTATTTTCTTCTTTGTGAGGTTTGGATACACGGTAACGTTGCTGGGTCTTTCCATATCTCGTGAGCGATCAGGACCGAGCCCTGCAGCCTGGGGCCACTTCCTGCCGGCGTGCCCGCCCTCCTGACCTCGCCCGCCCGGCTCCCCCCCCCCCCGCTTCTCGGTGGATTTCCCCTGTCCCTCGTCCTCACACCTCCTCTTTCCCAGGGTCTAGCTTGGCAGGCGTCCTCCGCCTCTGTGCCCTGGAAGCAGAGTGGCCGCGTCTGGACGCCCCAGGGACAGACCTCCACACTTGCGTGGTCACGCTGGCTCAGGCTTCCCACAGAAGCACGTCTCCCCCCCCTCCCCACCCCCCCACCCCCCCCCCCCAGCCCGGGACGTGTGCGGCCAGCCTGAGCCTTTCCAGGTCTTCCGCACACAGACCTCGCCGCAGCTTTCCCTGGGGGCTCGGAGGGATTTGAGGGAGTTGCTTGTGGCAGCCTTGTGCCCCACCGATGCCTTTCATGGGTCCTCCTGCTGGCAGCTGGTGGTAGACGCCAGGAATGTAAAGAAAAGGCCGACTGTCCCTGCCCTGAAAGAATTATGGCTTCGTTGGCGGGGGGGATTGGGGACGGAGACACAGAAAGAAAAACCAACGGCCAGCGAACAAAGGTAAATGAACTCCAGGGTAAGCTGGATTTGCCCGTGCGGCCCAGCCAAGAGTGGTCTCAGCAGCCCTGGGTTAGCCTCCCTGCCTCCCTGCTCTGTGTGACATTGGTCAAGGGGCTCGCCGAGCCTCCGTGTTCCCTTCTTCCAAATGGGACTCGCCTGGCCTGTTTCGTGGGACTGGCTGTGGGCTGCGGGAGAGACACCGTGAGCGGCCCTGGACGGGATCCAAAATCCAATGGCTCCTCTCCTTCCCCTGTTTGGAGGGTGGCACCATTCCTGCCACAACCAGAAAGGTTTCCAGGTGTGGAATGATGCCATGCAAACAGCTCAGAGACACCCTCCTGGCGAGAGGAGCAGCTCTGCTCCCGCGAACCGACCTCCCCCACCCCCAGCTTTAAATGCCCTTGTTTCATCTTTTCAGACCTTGTGTTCAGTATTAGAATTGCAGTCTGCATCAGGGCCTTAGGCTGAAGGAAGTGTTCGTGTGCCGAGGGTTGACTGGAGAGGGTATTCTGGTTGCTTGGGTTTGGTTCTAATTGTTCTTTGAGAAACTGATAGTTGTGGTTTTGTGCTATGAAGTGTGTGATCTACTTGACCAGCCCACAGTTCCGTGTATCCTTGCTTAGTTTAAAAACTAAAACAGCCTGAGTTCAAAGCTGAATTCAAAATGGTTGTGTGTGTTTTTGGTTGGTATGTAGTCAATTATGCTTATTCATTTGTTTAACCATCGTTGGGCAGGGTCCCCGCCTGGTTCTACACACTCTTGGCTTTTCTCCCTTGTGGTTTTCAGTGTGGTTTGACTCAAGCCTGCACCTTTGCTTCTGCATATCATTGGGTTTTATTTTATGATAAAATGACTGAACATTACACTGGGAGGTAGTTTTGAGCATTTCTAACGAAGGCGGAACCGTCAAGGGCACTTTCTGCTCCTGGCTTCTCACCATGCTCGGCCCCAGACAAACACACACGTCTCTCTCCCCAGCATTTTCCCAGGCTCTCTTAGGGGATTGGAAGGAGGGGACTCTTACAATTATTCTTACGAAAAGCAGTTCCCCTCACCTCCCATGATCACCAGCGGCCCAACAATCAGTGCCTCCCTCACCTTCCCGCCATTCGCTTTGTGTTATGTCGGGCCCTGCTGCACTCTGGGAACTCTGTGACTTTATATGTTACCCAACAGACTGGTTCCCAGTTGATTTTTGGTGGATTCTTTGGAATTTTCTATGTGGATGCTCATGTCATCTGAGAATGCTGAAGTCTTACTTTTTTTTCTTTCCAGTTTCAATGTCTTTTATTTCTTTTTCTTGCCTTATTACGTTGACCAGTACAATGTTATATATGAGTGGTGAATGTGGACATTCTTGCCTTGTTCCCAGTATTAGTGAGGAAGCATTCAGTCTTCCCTACTGAAAATCACATTAGCTGTAGACTTGCCCAACTAGATTTAAAATTCCTTAGCATTAGGAGAACTATTTTTTCTGCTTTTTTTTTTTTTTTTTTTTTTTGACTTCGACCTACTTCCTGGGTCAGCTTCTTAATTCCTGCAACAACTTGTTATGATTGTGTGCTGGAGAGTGCTGTCTTTGGTGTCAAATATCTAGCCTGGCCATGACTAAGATAAGAAGTATTCTATTTTGGTGGAAGACACCGGGCACCGCATTAGCTGCTTAAAAATAGTGGCGATCGAAACATCTCACGGCACAGATGCATGGTGACAACTCTTCATGGTCTCTAGCTCCAGCGTGAGGCTTCCCTACTAGCCGCTCACACAAGAACCCAAGGGCCATGTCCACGAACCCGAGGGCCAGCTGAGGAGTGGATAGACAGAGCACGGTATATGGTGTATGGGAAATGAAAGAGTGTTCGTCCACAGGAAGGAACCAAGAACTGGTACATGTTCCAACATGGACGGACCTCAAAAATGTACTAAGTAAAAGCAGCAAATCACAAAACGCCACGTCCTGTAGGATCTCATTTTTATGAACTGTCCAGAAGGGACAAATCCATATGCAGAAAGTAGATTGGTGGTTGCCAGGGGAGAGGGGGTGGGGGGAGGATGGGCTGGAGAGCTAAAATGAACTAATGGGCGTGGGGTTTCTGTTGAGATGATGAAAATGCTCTAAATTTAGGTATGGTGGTGGCTGTAAAACTCTGTGGTTATGCTAAAAACCATTGAATTGTACACAGGTGGACTTTATGGCATGTAAATTATATCCTAATGAGCTGTTAAAAACGAAAAGGACATAAAAGCTAAATTATTGAGGAGTGAGCAGGCTGGATAATGATGTAGCTGGAAAACCTGGATGAGGGGCCAAGCCATGGAGGTTTTAAGAGGCAGTGTCTGGGAAGAGGGACGGAGGGCACCGCCTCGGAAGAGGGGGGCTCCCAGGCTGGGGACTAGACACCCAGTGCTTCTGATCCAGGTCAGCCCCCACGCCCCCCACCCCCAACACTGACAACCAGAGATCACAGGAGAGCTTGGGGCAGGGCACTTTGTGAAAGCTGATGACTGTAGCAAAAAATGTCATCATCACGTAGATAGATAGAGAGGCCTCAAGAAGACCCCAACAACGAAGCAAAAATGAGCACATCCAACTAGAGCTGTAGACCAAGAAGTGACTAGAATGAGCAACTAACTAACACAGGTAACCAGAAAACTAATTCATTCTCTTTTTTTTCCCCCTTTCTTTTTCAGACTATAGCCTTCGTTTTCCCTGGGTGAGTACAAAACTTAAACATTTTTTTTCTGATGTGTAGTTAACAACAAAAAAAGGGGGGTGTGGAATTTCATGGGACTTCATTATTAGTGAAGCATTATTTCTAGAGAAAGAGGGCCAGTATGATCAGCTGGTGTATTTGAATGTTACGCCTTAACCTACTTGAAGAGGCTCATATCATACTTTTGGTTACATCAGTGTGTGTGTGTGTGTGTGTGTGTGTGTGTGTGTGTGTGTGTGTTTGAAATCTGGCTTTGCTGTTCAGTCTCCTGAACTATATTGTTGAGAATACAATTTCAACCTGCTCTCCTTTCACTGATTTGTCTGTACTTTTCAAAGGGCCTCTCCTTATCTCGCTGAACACATTGGATGACTATTAGGGAACACAGAGGCACGTAATTGCATTGATGGTAATTGCCTCTTAAATTGATCTGCTTTGGGGGAAACTGCTGAAAAGGAGCTTTTCTGGAATGCACTTTGGGTTAAAAAAAAAAGAAAGAAAGAAACAGTGTCATTGTCACATCGTTTTATGCCTTTTGAGATCGAGGCAATGTTCCACGGCCCTGATGTCCTAGTACTTAGAGAAGGAAACACCACCGCCTTTTTGTGTTCTACTCAGTCGACTTACTGGTGTTAAGATCCCCCAAAGAGATCAAGGGAAGAAAATCTAAGAGCTCTTGAAGTGGCCGCAGTATGTGGGCAGGTGGCTCTGGGGGCACGGTGGTGCGTGTCCTCAAGTTCGGTGAGTGCACCGGATGTAGGCGGCCAGGACGTTGTATTTCTCACATGCGTCACCTTGTATGAAATACTCTGACTCCCTCCTGAATTATTCTAAGGTCGGTGGGTCGATTGTTTGGCTTTGGCTTCCCCCCCTTTTGGTCTCGTGGCAGTGTTCCGTCTGGGTGTAAATGCTTACGGTGGTCCCGGTGCGATCGAATGCGTGTGGGTTGTATGCACTCTTGCTCCCCGTCTCAGAGGAATGCAGATACAGCCAGCGGTTTATCGAGATAGAGAATGGGGAAGGCTCCGTTTGTCACCTGCTAAGCTAATTGCGTTGACCCTCTTCTCTATGCCATCATTATCGGATGTGAATCAGTTTTCGATGGCATGATCTACTTCAGCAAAAGTCAACAGTGGGCTCCAAGAGCGGGAATATTACTGGAATCATATCCAGGGGTAGAGACTTACGTACAAGAAGTCTTCAGTCCCTTAGTGCCTCAGAATCCTAAGCGAGAGGCATTGGCTCATCCATATTGGTTTCAATGGATATTAAACATGCTGTTCGTCAGGAGCACGGGCTCCCTATCTTGCTGGAATGAAACATTTGAGGGTCTCATCCCACAGACTCATCCCCTCCCCAAATACAAGATCCGGGTTATGATTTGTTATGACATCTGACCTTTACCCTCCTTGGCTCTTCACTCCGCACCGGTTCCTCCAAACCCAGTCTTGCCATTTGCCCATTCCAGAGTTTCCTGCCCTCTTGGCAACTCCACCTACTCCCTGGCCATGTCACTCAACCAGGTCCCATCGTTCACCTCCCTTTCTTTCTTTCTTTTTTTTTTAAGGTTTATTTATTTATTCTGTGAGAGAAAGAGAGAGAGAGAGAGAGACAGAGCACATGTGAGCAGGGGAGGCCCAGAGAGAGAGGGAGAGGAAGAGAGACTCCTAAGCAGGCTCCCCCCTGTCAGCGCAGAGCCCGACATGGGGCTCAAACCCAAGAACTGTGAGATGACTTGGGCCGAAGTCAAGAGCCAGATGCTTCACTGATGGAGCCACCCAGCCCCCGCTTCACCTCCCTTCCAGGAGGAAAGTAAAGGTTGCTCTCGGAAGCTATGAGTTGTTAGGTAACAAGGGCTGCTTATTTTAGGAATTTTCTCTTCGATGTGAGGAAAGTCTGTTCCAAGCATAAGCCCCTGCTTTGGTGGCTACCTCATTTAAAGCCTTTGTTGGAATCTGCTGCTGGGGGCATCAGGGTTAGAACATCGGATGGCTCTCTTAGCCTAAACATTCACTGCTAAACATTTGAGTCTTGTCCCAGAGTTTCAGGATTTCCACTAACAGAAAGGAATTTATTTCTAATTTGTGGGCTTAGAAATTTGGTTTGGAGTCAGCTAGAACTAAATAAACAGCTCACTTTGGGCAGGGCAGGAGAGAACAAGCCCCCTGAGGTCGGTGACTGTCCCAAGCCATGGTGCTCAGGTGGTGGGGTGGCTGCAGGAGCCCAGTAGACACCTGCTGGGTGAACCCAGGAGCCCCGGGCGCCCCCTCTGCTCTCAGCTGTCAGTCCCTTCCTGGGGTCATTGTAATGTATAAATGAGCTCACCCCGAGTTAGCAGGTAATAAAATTGATGTAATTAACATCATCGCAAAATTATGGCAGTTGTTTCCAACGTTTAAAGATGTCATTTAGGGGCGCCTGGGTGGCTCAGTAGGTTGAGCATCCGATCTTGATTTTGGCTCGGGTTGTGATCCTAGGATTGTGGGAGGGAGCCCCGCCGTGGGTTCCACCCTGGGCATGGACCCTGCTTAAGGTTCTCTCTCCCTCCCTCCCTCTCTCTCTCTTTCTCTCCCTCCGCCCCTCCCCCTGCACACATGCGTGCACTCTCTCTCTCTCTCTCTCTCTCTCTCTCTCTCTTAAGATAAAAACATAAAAATAAGGGGCACCTGACTGCTTCAGTCTGTTAGGCATCCGACTAACAGATGATTTCACAGTCGTGGTTTCGAGCGGGCTGTGCACTGATCGTGGAGCCTGCTTGGGATTCTCTCTCTCCCTCTCCCTCTGCCCCTTGCCTGCTCACACTGTCTCTCAAAGTAAATGAATAAACTTTTTAAAAAATTGCAATTAAAAGTAAAAAGTAAAAATACCAAGCGGGCATTTAAGTGGGTAGTGATGTATGTCCCAGGACTGTAACAGAGAGCAAAGGAGTTCTTTTTTTCTAGCCACACAGCCTGATTTTTCATTAAAAAAAAAAAAAAAGACGCTCTATATTAATATCTGGCCTTAAAAAAAAGAGTCCACTTTCCCCTGTTAAACTGGATTAAGAAGGGCCTTTTTAGCATGACCACCATCCCCCTGGTTTTCTTTTGTTTCTCCTTTTTGTACTATGTAAATACAGACTGGGGAAGTAATACTATAATTCATATCCACCATTGAACATGACCAAAGTCCCTCAACCCGACAACGCTTACGACTCTGTGGGTCTCCGTTGCCTTGTCTTTAAATAATGCAGTGGAATGTCAGAATTAAGAATTTATGCAAGACACGTAATTAAGGTTTAAATATCTTCTCCAGGCTCTGGGAGGTCTTGTTTTGTTATACCAAAGGGTATCCACCAGTGAGGAAAATTAAATGATACCGTAACTTGGCTGTTTCACTTTGGTTCTTGGAAATACCAAAGGGATAAAAGGCAATGAAATTAAAGTGCTGATATTAACAGTGAATTTTATTTTAAAATTAACTTGCGGTATTCATTCGCTAGCTGTCTCCTCTTTAATGATCTATCTTTCCTCCTCTATCAGTTTCCGTATGTGTGATTTTTCTCTTCGAAGTCCCTTTTCTTCTCCGGTGTTGGCGGGAATGGCCACCAGGGCAGGAAAAGAAAAGAAGCATCTGAAGGTTTTTAAATGAGGTGCGGGGGCCTGGCCTGTGTTTGGCAAGGCAGGGCGGACCCCTCGGAACATGCCTTCTGACCACCTCAGCTGGGCCTCCGTTTCTGCAGGTGGTTTCTCTGCTGGGCTCTGCGTCTTCAGAAATGACAAGCGTGATGTATGATGTGCAGAGCTCACAAGACTTGAACACTTTCTCAGATATTTGACTTCGATTTCCTGCCTTTGCCCTGTTCTTGGGTTTTTATTGGCATCAGCGGATCCTCTGGGTTTCCTATCCGAGCAAAATGTGTTTCTCCCAACCGCGAAGAAGTTATTCTCCCGTAACTGAGATTGGAAGGTGACGGCACGTTGGAAGAATGCCTGCGGGCCGGCTGGTGACAAACGGATTCATCCCTCATTTGTTTCCATTTCCACCCCCCTCCCCCCAGGAAAGTTTCAACATTCTTCCAAGAAGTACCACCTAAAAGGGTCCGCTGGGTAATTGTTTGTCATATGCCAAAGCCATGGATATTAAGCGGTCATGGTTTCCACTTAGAGGAAATAGGAACACAGCTCTTCTATATAAACTCGTGTCTCGTCCCTGAGCTCCTGGGGACCCAGTTCAGAGCTGGAATTCTTCCACAAATCTTTTTCCAGCTGACAGGAAACCATGGATTCTCGCGGGCCGGGATGGCTCCCCAGCATCATCCCCGTAGGACCGGAGGTAAAGGGGCGCCGGAAAGGGGAACTTTCCTCGTCGCTTGGGATTTAGGCCGTGGTTGTTTGTGATATAATTCCTAAGGCGTTTAAAAATCCAGTGCAAGAGTATTAGCAGGAAGCGGTCGTTAAGGGAAAATTTGGCAAGCGCCTCCGTTCGCTTTGTCCAGCCCCGTGCAGGAAATCTGGGATTTATGCTTCAGGAAACTGTTTTAATCCACCGCAGCCGGGCCAAGTGGTGCCCAGGGACGGTGCCGTGGAGAGCCGGCTGCCTCAGGGCCGGCGGGTTGTCCGACTGCCAGGAATCCATGGTGAGGTCCACCTTTTAGGAAAACAATCTCCACTTGTTGTTGGGGCCCCAGGCTGACTGGGTGACACGTCAGAATCCCAGTCATTCTAAATGGGACGTTTCCTTTTTTTATTATTATTTTTTTTTATAATCAGACCCACCCTCCTAACTTGCCTTATCAGCTAGATTTGTGCAGTGGCATTTTAGTTCAAAATGACACAGTGAGAACGTGGGAAGGACCTGGTCTGCAGGACAGTGAGTTGGTCCTTCAAGGAGCTTGTGATCAGGTGCACGAGGCAGGGCTGGCGTTCTGTGTGCCGGGCTTTCCAGCCTGTGCACTTCGGTGTGGAAACAGACGGCGTCCTCTGCCTGACGGTGGCGTCGGTCACACTGCGGGGAAGAGGACAGGAGGAGTATCAAACTTTTGGGATGTATGACTTTTTTTTAAATATATTTTTTTAATGTTTATTTGTTTTTGAGAGACAGAGAGAGAGAGAGAGAGAGCATGAGCAGGGGAGGGGACAGAGAGAGAGGGAGACACAGAATCCAAAGCAGGCTCCAGGCTCCAAGCTGTCAGCACGGAGCCCCTCGCGGGGCTCGAACCCACGAACCGCGAGATCATGACCTGAGCCGAAGTCGGACGCTTCACTGACTTAGCCACCCAGGCACCCCTAAATGTTTATTTATTTTTGAGAGAGAGGGAGAGACAGAACGTGAGCAGGGGAGGGGACAGAGAGAGAGGGAAACACAGAATCGGAAGGGGGCTCCAGGCTCTGAGCTGTCAGCACAGAGCCTGAAGTGGGGCTCGAACTCACGAACTGCGAGATCACGACCTGAGCCGAAGTCGGACGCTTCACCGACTGAGTCTCCCAGGTGCCCCCCGGGTGTGTGACTTACAGAGGGATTTCTGAGACCCCCGGGGCCACAGAATCGGGAATGAGGTCTGCACAATGTTAGGAGCCGGGACGGACCCCCATTCGATGCGGGAACTCGCTGGCCCCCAACTTTTAGTCCCACGGCCTGGGGGATGTCCCCACATGAACTGGGACACTGGGCAACAGGAGTATAAATCCATTCTGTTCGAAGACTGACCCTCTGAGGTGACTTTTTTAAACAGCTTATTATGGTACAGAGTTTGGTATAAAATATTTAAGATGTCGGAAAACCCTCTGTGGAATTGCTGAACGAAAATCCGTCCTGTAACGGATTCTCTGAGTAGTTTTCCTTCTTGTTTTGAGTGGAAACAAGCAATAAGCAACAAGCCAGAAAAAAAAAAAATGGATTTGTGTGATTTTTATGATGGGGACTGATTGGATTCTAACAACTTTTTAAAAATACGTTGGTGGCGTTTAACTGATCTCAAACAACCCCACCAAGACTGGTCTGCTGTCAGCAATGATAGAGGTTTTGTGTTCAAATACTGTACGTAAAAATATGTTGAAAGCCACCCCGTTACCACGTTGTTGCTGCTGCTGCTGAGAAATGAATTTTTTAAAATCGTCATGTTGGTGGAAATTATTATTCACCAAAACAGGACTTGATCTATTTCCTGTTTTGCCACATAAGTTAAATGCCTTGTGCCGTTTATAATCACGCACACGCACGTAGAGCACTTTACAGTTTGCAGAGCTCCGGCTCACGACCTCACTCGGGCCTCCGAGATTCCTTGGAGGCAGCACGGGCGTGCGTTCTCACCTCCGCCTTGAAGAAGTGAAGACAGAGACCCAGGCCGCCTGGGAGAAGTGAGCGGGTAGGACAGTGGGAAGGGACCCGCCCGTGTGCAGCGGCCCCCGCCCTGGGGCACAGGTTCCCTCTGAAACCGAAAAGCCGGGCCGCACTCATTCCCGCCCCCCGCAGTGAGGACGCAGCCCTGCCGAAAAGAAAGCAACATTTTCCATCATGAAAAACTATCCTTTTGCAGTTATGCGAGGCATAGAGGACAGCAATAAATGAGGACATGTCCCACGGGTCCGGCAAACGGCGTGCTGGTAGATAATTATATTTTGGAACGACTTTACACTCAGTTGAGTTGATCTTGGCCAGCGTTCCGAGTGTTTCCACATGCTATGTGCTGACCAAATTCAGTTTTCTAATCTCTTTGCACACACTTGCCCGGCTTCCTCCCAGGTTTTGTCTGTTCCCTCCGCCGGTGTGCCTCAGGTGGCCCCTGTGGGCCCATAATCGTGCCGGGTGTTCAAAACCCAAGTGGTAGGTCCGAGTTTCCGGCTTGAGCAAATATTGCCGATAGGGCCTATGTCGGAATCCTTTCTTTTGGCAGGTGGGGTTGTGCGTTTTGCACAGAACCCTAGGAGAGGAATTTGGACAGACCTAGAGTGTGAGTGACTCAGACATGCCCCTTCATGCCCTGAGCCGTACCTTCTTGGTCTAAAAAAGTAAAGGGCTGGGTGACAATTTCTTTAAGGTCTCTTCTAGACGTGAAGTTGATGATCTAGGGCGATGCCTGTCTGGATGTGGCATTAACACAGGAATCTCCCTAAAGGAGCCACTGCTGTGAATCCACCAGTTACGTCCATCTCCTTCCCTCCCTGGAGGATGTCTGTCTATACCTCCTGATGTAAATGTTTTACAACCTTCGCTCGGGAAGGAAAGCAGCCGTCCTTTGCCGCTCTCTCTGCCTCTGCTCTTGTTTATGTTAGCTCCCACTGCCTCCAAAAGAACCAGGAAGCATAGAAAGCAGGGCCTTATTAGTGGGAGAACATTTTTTTTTTAATGTTTATTCATTTTTGAGAGAGGTGGAAAAACAGAGCACGAGCAGGGAAGGGGCAGAGAGAGAGGGGGAGACACAGGATCCGAAGCAGGCTCCAGGCTCCGAGCTGTTGGCCCAGAGCCCGAAGCGAGGCTCGAACCCACAAACCGAGAGGCCACGACCCGAGCTGAAGTTGGATGCTTAACCGACTGAGCCACCCAGGTGCCCCAGTGGGAAAACATTTCTGAAGGGCAGTCTTCTTCCCATGATGTGCACGTGCACAAATTAAAGACTGCGAATCCTTCGGCTCTGATTTTAAAACTTGAGCAGAAACACGAGTTAGTAAAACAAAGGCCCTTTCCCCACCGTTCTGAGACCCGTTCTGGCAAATGGTTCTGGGGGTTGCATGATGGTTTGTGGTACCCGAAGAAGTGATTCCCTGGGAAGGCAGATTGCTTAATCTTTTCAGAAACCATGGAAACCCCCTGGGGCCGCTCTGCTTCCCTCTGGTGCGAGTTCTCAGCAGAAGAACAGGCTGGAAAGTGCCTGTCGCGGGAAGAAGTTAGCGTCCTGAATGCACGCGGTGTGGGCAAGATCACCCTCAGAGCCATCACTGTTTCCAAGTCCTGTTTCTGGCTTCCTTCCAACGTGAAGTCACCGCCGACATTCTGTTGTGCTGTTTCCTGTTGTGGGTGGATTTATTTAATTTTTAATGAGTGATTCACAACCCATGGCTGTCTGTTTTTCCTCCTGCTGAGAATTAAGACATGTTTCCTTTAAAAAAAAATTGTGCTATCATCTGGGTACCGTGGTACTCGGCGTGTTTGGGACAGGGGGACATGGTGATACCACAAAGGGGAGGCATTTAGCCTCCCCGGGACTCTTATGAAACAGCAGTGATGAAATCATCCTGTGACTATGCTGCTCCAGGGTAGAGGCGGTCGGACCTCATTATACATCCCCAGACCCTCCTTTCTCTACAAATGTTGTTGAATGCCGTGTAGCTGTTTAAAAAAAAAAAAAAAATTCTTTTTTTCACGTTGCTACAAATCCATTCTGCTTGGAAAGCCACGTGGTCAGTCTCCCTCCCGGAGAGCCCAGTAATATAATCAGTTGCCACTCACTCAAGCTTCCTCCTCGTCTGCCTGTTTACTCCAAGCGGCCTCTGTCCACCCAGCTGGGCTCATGTGCCGCCTCTGGTCCATAACCTTAATGGAAAATAGCACCGGGAGGCGGGGCACATCCTGGGGACCAGAGCTGTTGAGCTCCTGTCTCACGGTCACTCCCTGCCAGCCTGCTTCCACTCCTTGGCAGATCAGCATCGCTCCTTCAGATGGGTGGGGGGTGCCTCCATCTGTACAGTGAGGCACTCCTGCCTGGCCTGGGCGTAGCCGGCCAAGCTCGTGCCCCACGCCTGGCACCAAGGACCCCAGCGTGGGGCTTGTGTACTGAGTCGGACCGCATCAGAAATCTTTTTTTTTTTTGCTTTTTTTAAGTAGGCTTCATGCCCGGCATAGAGCCCAACGCGGGGCTTAAAGTCACAACCCTGAGATCAAGACCTGAGCGGAGATCAAGAGTTGGGTGCAAAACCGACTGAGCCACCCAGGCGCCCCCAGAAATCTAAATAGTGCATCAGGTCCACCTGGGTGGCTCAGTCGGTGGAGTCCACCTTTGGTTCAGGTCACAATCTCACGGTTCATGGGTTCGAGCCCCATGTCGGGCTCCATGCTGATAGTGGGGAGCTTGGGGCCTGCTTCAGATTCTGTCTCCCTCTCTCTCTGCCCCTCCTCATCCCCCGCTTGTGTTCTGTCTGTCTCTCTCTCTCTCTCTCTCTCAAAAAATAAAATAAACATTAAAAAAATTTAAATACTGCATCAGAAATACAAATATTACATCAAGAATCTAAGTTCCCAAGACGGCTCTCCAAGTACCTTTTCTAGAAATTCAGATACCATGGCAGAAATGCAGGTGTTGTACTCCAAGTCCAAATACCTGGTCAGAAATCCAAGTGCCTGGTTAGAAATTCAAGTAGCATGTAAGAAATCCAAATACTTCTCGTCAACAGTGCAAAAGTATTTGATGATTTCACTCCTATGTGGAATTTAAGAAACACGGCAGATGAACATAGGGGAAGGGAGGGAAAAATAAGGTAAAAACAGAGAGGGAGGCAAACTGCAAGAGACTCCTAAGTACAGAGAACAAAGCGAGGGTTGATGGAGGGAGGTGGGTGGGTGAGGGGTGGGCATTGAGGAGGGCACTTGTTGGGATGAACACTGGCTGTCGTATGTAAGAGGTGAATCACTAAATTCTACTCCTGAAACCAATACGACACTAGATGTTAACTGACTTGAGTTTAAATTTAAAAAAAATAAAATAAATCCAAATGCCTCTTTAGGGTTCTTTAGGAACCCAAGTACCACGTCTGAGCATTTGTCACTGTAGTGCGTGTCGGGTCCTCATTTTTCCCTAGAATGTGTGGCCCCTTTTCTGAAATTCATTTTAAAAGTTAAAAAAAGGTAACTTTTATTTCAGCTGGGCTCCTATGCAGTTTGTAGAAACTTGTCTGTTGTCTGAGTCGGGGTGACCCTGGGAGATACGAAACAGTTGGCAGTCGCCCCTTGTCACACAGCGCAGCGAGGCTCAGTGGATGGCTGAGGAAGCTTTTTCGTGACGTCTCTAATCCAGATTCCGCGAAAGACCAAGAACCAGTGTCGGCGGGGTCTCGGCAATCCTGGTGGGAAGTTTCTTAAATCCACAGGAAAGGGTTTTCTTTGAGGATATGGGTAAAAGAGAATTAATTACATCCTCGTCTTGGGAAATGAAAAGTCAAATTAAGCGAATGGCCTGATGAAAGAGAGCTCCCGGTTCGGCTGTAGAAACGCGTCTTTTCTTGAACTCCTGTTTTCTGTTCTCCATGATTTGTAGAATATGGAAAACATCGCTGGAACGGTCGCCTGGTTGGCTAGGAGACAAGGGGACGGAGACCAAGCGAGTTGGCTCCGCGCCTGACTGTGACCTGCGGGACGCGGCAGCTCGAGGGGCGGCCAGTGTCCTCGCTGGGACCCAGCAGCTCCCCAGGTCCACGAACGATTGCGGAAGGAGGGGGAGTGCAAGAGTGGTCGGGCACGGGGAGCGGGGGAGAGCAGGCAGTGGGCAGAAAGAAAACTCCACCTGTGCCTTCTCCACGGTGCCTGGGTGGCACTTAGTGTGAACGGGGCCAGCTACAGAAGCTGTTGGATTGCTTGTTCAAAGTGTAGGACAAAAAGCCTTTTTCTTCCTTCTGTGGTCTCTCTCTGGACCTGTCATGCTGGGTTTTTTGGTTTTTGTTTTTTTGTTTTTTTTTTTACCTTCTATTCAGTGTCATGGTCCCTGGGGTACGGGGTTACTCTAGGCAGCACAGACTGTCACAGATGCCCCAGACCGTGCCCCGCGACTTGGTAAGGAAGTGCACACATCAGGGGGCAGGAAGCAGGGAGTCAAGAACCAGCCCTGGGGGAGGTGGCAGCAGGTGGGCCAGGTGTAAGGCTGCAGGGTCCCGGAGCCCTGCGCCATTGTCCCATCAGCCTGCGCCTTCAAAACACAGAAATTCAGAGGTAAAGTTATTACAGACTTCAAGACAGCGGCTACTGGGCGTGAAACCCCATGCACCGGGCCCTTCTGAGTGTGGGTCTCTGGGCGACAGCTCTGGTCTCTTACCCCCGCCCCCCCCCCCCCCCCAGCAGCCCGGCCGTAAGAAAAGATGGTCAGAGCGCTGGAATGTTCACTCCTGGATTTTGTAATAAGGGACTTCTGTTCCCGAGGAACGCGGTCCATTTCCAAAGAGTGTTTTATTTCTCTCTGCATCATTAGTTCATAGGAAGGTCTTCCCTGAAACAGCCCTCGCTACCCAACCCCCAGCCCATGTCACGTTCTGCAGCCCTGTTTCACTTTCTTTATGTTGTCGTTCAAGCCCTAGTGCGAGGGTGCACTCTGTCCCCTGCGGGAACGTAGGCACACCAGCGAGGGCACAATGAGGGAGTGTGTGTTTATTATTCCTTACGCTGCCTCACATCCTTTTTGGAGCAAGGTGGATATAAATACACAAATGAAGTCAACTGGCACCCCGAAATGCAGAGTGCAGAGTGGGGGGGCTTGCCAGAACTCGGGCATACCTGCCAGGAGACCGACGACAGCAAAACAGTCATGTGCCTTTTGGGGCCTCCATTTGAAGGACTTAAGACGGGTCCCCGAGGCCCCTAAATTCTCAGGGTCGGCGGATCCAGAATCACACCACGGGATTACTCAGCTCGGCTAATGGCCCAGAGCCTGCGGTGGGGTTTGAAAGTGGACGGCCCCCGAGGCTTTCTGGGGTTTCATAAATAGCTTCATGCAATAGGTTGTTATAAACACGTCAAAGCCTTGTTTTCCTGTGACACTGCAATATTTCGTGAGTTCTTCTGGATGGCATAGCAGAATGGCTGAAGTAAACATTGCCTGGAGTGGTTGAGAGTTTGCTGAGCGTTGGGGAAAACTGTCAGGTCAGGAACCTAATCATTCTTACATGCCTCATTTGTCATTTCTTTTTTTTTTTTTTAAGTTTATTTATTTATTTTGAGAGAGAGAGAGAGAGTACGAGCAGGGGAGGGGCAGAGACAGTGGGGGCAGAGAGAATCCCAAGCAGGCTCCTTGCTAACGGCAGAGGGGCTCGATCCCACAAACCTCAAGGTCATGACTTGAGCTGAGATCAAGAGTCAGACGCTCAACCGACCGAGCGACCCAGACGCCCCGCCCCCATTTAGCATCTCTGCCCATGTTTACACTCATTCTCCACACGCGTGCGCACACACGCTGGGAAGAAAAAACCCCAGACCGCCTTGAAGCAAATGGACGTGACCTCTCTTTCTAGAATGTGTGTTAGTAGGAAGTAGGGAGCTTTCTGTGAGAGCTCAGCGAGCCGTGCACCCCACCTGCGTCTGCCTTAGCTGACGGCCCTGGCGTTTAAAGAGTCTAGTGTCTCTGGGAAAATTCACGTCGTGGACATCTCGTTGCCAGGAAGCAGTGCCACTCACTTTTCGTTTCAAGATGCTGTGAAGTCTTGTGTGTTATTCCCAGTGTGGACGTGGAGCCATGAACGATGTCTAATGATTTGGAAGGGGAGAGAGCCGGAGGAGGACACGCGATGCCGGAAGCTTCCGTTGCTCAGCAACGTGTAATTTCACCTGTGTTTCACCAAAGGCAGGTAAATGGGCAAAGCCCATTTAGTACGGGTGGCACATAAAGGGGAAGATCGCAGCACCTGCCCTGTTCAAATCATTGCTTCCGCCGTGGAAAATAAGCAGCAAAGGACAGATCCGGGCGGGTCGGACACCGGTGGGCGCACCAGGAGGGTGGGCAGTGCAGCGATGCCCCATTCTTCTGCATCATACTAACTTAGCAATAAAGCACATCGAGTTGCTCAAGTTTCTAACTGTACAATCTCTGGCCTAAGAAGCCCCTTCCCGAAGGTTCACCGCTGAGGCCACCCGTGTTTTCCTAAGCGTGGCCCCTCAGTATGGAACCCATGTCTGTGCAACTGCATCCGTCCAGGATACCCCACCTCCCCGGCCCCAGCTTCCGCTGTCCGCTTCCTTGAATGTCGGCAGCTCAGCTCACGAAAAGTCTTCCTTCCAGTGAAGAAACCCACATGCCCTCAGGCTCTGCAGTCACAGAAACCGGGCTGGCGAGTCCTGGCTGTTGGGAGTTACTGTAAATGCCGCGCCCCCCATTTCTTTGTGGAGTGGGTGTTTCGAGAAGTGTGTCTATTCATTGTTGTAGCCTCGGTGTAAGGCCCCCATGACATTCTTTCCTGTGTGGGGAGAGTTTTCCTTCTGTTCCTAAAACAACAGCTTCTCAGCTTCAAGCCTGGCCAATCTTAATAGAGTCGTAGCAAAAAAAAAAAAAAAAAAAGTAAAGCAAAGCAAAAACTAAAAAACAAATAAAGGGCATTGGCGGGGATGGGGGGGGGTGAGGCGGGAGTGATGGAATTTGCATTCATTTGCATGCACAAATAACCTGGCTCAAACTCAGGTTAACTTCATGATTTGGGGCCAAATTAAAAATTTTTTAATGTTGATTTATTTTTGAGACAGACAGAGAGACAGAGCACAGAGGGAGAGGGGCAGAGGGAGACAGAGACACAGGATCTGAAGCTCAGGCTCCAGGCTCAGAGCTGTCAGCACAGAGCCCGGTGCGGGGCTCGAACCCACCAACTCTGAGATCATGACCTGAGCCGAAGTCCGACACTCAACCAACTGAGCCACTCAGGCGCCCCTTGGGGCCAAATTTAGATTTGACATTTTCCTGGAAGCTTGGCTTTAGTTAATTACCACTTTAGGTCCACTCCAGGTTTATTTCTCCTCATTTGATGGACACCATCTTGTTGGGAGGCCAAGCCAGCCCTTAAGACCATTTTGCTATAAGAGCCAAGGGCAGGGGCGCCTGGGTGGCTCGGTCGGTTGGGGTCCAACTTCAGCTCAGGTCACCATCTCACGTTTCGTGAGTTTGAGCCCCTTATCAGGCTCTGTGCTGACGGCTCGGAGCCTGGAACCTGCTTCCGATTCTGTGCCTCCCTCTCTCTCTGCCCCTCCCCTGCTTGTGCTCGCTCTCTCTCTCTCTCTCAAAAATAAATAATACTAAATTTTAAAAAAATAAAAAGAAAAGAAAAAAAGAGCTAAGGGCAGCCAAGTGTCCAGATAAACTCGGAGTCTGCAGAAGGTAAAGCCGTGAAGCCCCTGTGCTCCAAAGGGAGGTTTCCACCTGTCGTCTTCAAGGCCATCCCTCACGTCCCTGCTCTGCTGTGGGGCTGTCACAGGGTAGATACCCTCTTCCAGCCTGGACTCCAGGGCTGGAGCCTCAGGGAACCAGCCTCCACGAGTTCAAGTGGAGTTCAGCACTCGAATAGTAGTACCTGCCTTGTTTTATTGTTATTGCTGTTGTTGTGTGAAGCCAGGCTTCACAGGTGAGAGCCCCCAGGAGCCCGCAGAAGCGTATGTGTATGTGTTTGTGTGTGAATGTGCGTGTGCACCGGTGACAAATACAAGCAAGACAGGAGACGTACACAATGCTCAGCCGATGCTTCAAAAACGAACATGGCAGGGGTTCAATTAAAGGGAACTCCCAGCCCCCCTCCCCCTGCCCCCCCAAAAATGTATTTTGGCCGATTTCTAGTTTTCTCACTTCTGCTTTCCGAGCAGCTCTCCTCGGGTCACTGGGAATAGTGAGAAACGTTTCCTGAAGTTCATAGAGGGGGATACGTGGCGGTACCGTGGAGGTGTTTCGTCTCCTTGTTTTCGATCTCGATCTCGTGGCGCGTGTTTCGGCCGTTGGGTCAAGGGCACTTTCGGCTGTCACCGCTCATCCCCGCCGTGAGGGGGAGCTGGGGCTTCTATTGACTCAGTTTTACCTAGTCAGGTGTTTGTTGTATGAAAACCCCGTGCCGTGTGAAACAAATGGCTGGGGGTAAGCGTGTGGCGTGGCTGCAGCGGGAGGGGCGGAACCCACGGCCGCCGTGCGGTGGCGTCACCATGGCAACCGATGGAAATAATGGCCCCCTTCGGGAATAAAAGAGATCTCAATCCTGTTGCGATCGAGCCGCGCTGGCTGTCTGCGGGAGAGATGGTCTTCGGTGATTGTTTCAGAAATGTCCTTATCAACAGACCCTGAATGAGAGGCGGCGTTTTCGGAAAATAAATGCATCTGCAGACAACCCATGTGATAATCTAAGTCACCGAGGACAGCAGGGCAGGGATTTGAGAAGCTGGGGAGGGAATACCACGGGTATGTCCCGTGCCCACCGCCGTGCCTGCTCGAAGCCTGGTCACTGGCCCTGCCGCGCAGGATCATTGCTGGTTTTTTTTTTTTTTTAATGGGAGGCAGACATAATTGGGAATTCAAGGAACTTGAGTATATAACTAGCACCTCCTTGGCACATAGCAAGTACTCAGTAAACAGTACTTAGGATCAAATGCTCAGGACCAAATGAAAGTCAGTGCCTGGGGCTGGTCAGAGGGATTGTAAAAGTATTAAAAAAAAAAAAAAGTAAGAGAGTACAGCCAACCATCCTCCAACGTCGCGGGCCACTTTGGTGGGTTTATGTGAGTGTCTCCCTGAAACACTAGACCCTGTGTTAGAACAGTCTGTGCACCTGTGACGCCAGCACTCACAGCCCCATCCTCGGGGAAGGGCACTTTCTGTATGAAGCCACCACCTCCCCGGGGATGTTCAACCCATAGAACGTGAAACCCAGAAGCTTCCACTTTGTCGCAAGGGAAGGGGAACTTGGTAAGAACAGGCAATACACAAGCAGCAGAGAGTTTCAGCTTTTCGGATAACAGACGAGAGAGTAATCTTGTGGGTACATTTCCCTTTTTAGTTTAGGAAGTGCTGTGGAAGAAAACAGAGATATTTTTGATAGGACTTGACTCTGCAGAGCAGCACCATGCCTGAAATAGAACTGCTCTTTAAGCCGAGTGGAAAACTCTAGAATGAAAAAAATGTACCTTTACACCCTATTTGGGGGAAAAGGACTCCTAATGGATGTGCCAGGGAGCCTCTTTCCCGGTTCCACTGTATTTGCATTTCAAATTCCTTTTGCCTTGAAAGAACCCTTTTGAAAGTATAACATGAGCAGTGACTTTTGCTGGAAAACTGCATGTGCAGCGTGGGGGTTTGTGATCGGGGCTGACCCTGTCTTCTCCTCCCCTCCGCCTGCGGGCCCCGGGTCCTCTCCCTTCCTCTGTCCTCCACCCCCAGCCCCCTCCGCTGCCAGCAGCCAGACTGGCTTGTATGCTGCCTGTCCTACTGATTTATTTTAAGCTTAAAAAAAAAAAATGTCACTACACCACTACGGTTATAAATTTATTTTTAAGTATTGATTTCAACGAGAGATGAGCACGCGCTCCTGTCACTTTTTCCCTGCTGGATTTTCGGCTCTGGTTTCTGATGACATCGTCTGAGTGCCTGCGGCCGGCAGCCTCAGGAGGAGAATTGCAAAGGGAAAACCCCGCGTAAATAATGTATCACCTCTCGCATCTGTAGCCCGCTTGGAAATGTTCACGTTATCAGCCGGTGAGACTCCAGCGCCGTGAACGTGGGTTTGAGCAAGGTGATCACCTAGGGGCTGCTTACAAAGTGATGCTGTGTAAGTATCCATGGATGCAGAATACAGACACGGAAGGGGATTTCCAGAAGGTTCCTCCTGTCTCTCATGGAGGTTGTGAGGAAAAATGCACTCTCCACCGGCTTTTAGAGTTTAATATCTAATGTTGCTTCTCCCTGATAAGTTAGGGATGTCATGGCCGTTCTGTTCTTCGCCAAGCCCCCGTGTGAGTTTATGCCACCAGTTGGTCAGACGTAACATCCCTGTAGGTGTTGGTTCCGCAGCTTTGTTTTGTTTTGCTTTTTTGTTTTGTTTTTGCTATATTTTATTAAAAGAATTCTAAGCATACATAAAAGGAAAAAGAATTTCATACTGGAGCTCTTTTCCCCAAATAGGGCTTAGAATGAAAATACGAACAGATTCAAGAAGCATTTTCATAATGTACAAATGGTGACTAGATCCTGGACTTTTTTTTTTTTTTTTTTAACATAATACTATGTACATGTGCTCTTGGTTTTGGGGCAGATTCCCGTGATTCATCACTTACATACAACACCCAGTGCTCATCCCAACAAATGCCTCCTCAACGCCCATCCCCCATTTCTCCCTCTCCCCCGCCCCCTCCCATCAACCCTCCGTGATTCACGCCAGTCTTATGCCTTCCTCCTTCGGTATAAATTGCTATTTAATATAGAAGTGCTTTCTCTTTCACTTGAAATACAATAACCAAATGTACTTTAAGCAGCGAGAACATACTTAAAATTTTGGACATGCGTCTTTCAACTAATGTGAAAATTATAAAGGCATTTTAGGAGGAATTTGACCTGAAAGCTGACTAACCAATTACTTGAAACATTACACGATAAAACCGGAGGAAGAGATTTTTCCCTTTCTTTTTCTTTCTTTCTTTCTTTCTTTCTTTCTTTCTTTCTTTCTTTCTACCACACGGCTTGTGGTTGAAGGCTGTATCATATATATATATATATATATTTTTTTTTTTTTAATGTTTATTTATATTTGAGAGAGAGAGACTGAAACAGAGCATGAGAAGGAAAGGGGCAGAGAGAGGCAGACACAGAATCTGAAGCAGGCTCCAGGCTCCGAGCTGTCAGCACAGAGCCCGACACGGGGCTCGAACCCACAAACTGTGAGATCATGACCTGAGCCGAAGTCGGCGCTTAACTGACGGAGCCCCCCAGGCGCCCCGAAGGCTGTATCATAATAGTGAGCAGCACATGTTCTCATAGAGACTGTATTTGATAAATGCACGAATGACTTTTCAATTACTAACGCTACTACCTGGGTAAACCCAGACACAACTCACCTGTGAATTATTTTTGATACGTATGGTGAGAACACCTTTCCTGCTGGGAAGAAAAGAATAGGTTGCCTTCTGTGCGGTGTTTTTTTTTTTTAATTTTTTTTTTTAATGTTTATTTATTTTTGAGACAGAGAGAGACAGAGCATGAACAGGGGAGGGTCAGAGAGAGGGAGACACAGAATCTGAAACAGGCTCCAGGCTCTGAGCTGTCAGCATAGAGCCCGACGCGGGGCTCGAACTCACGGACCGCGAAATCATGACCTGAGCTTAACCGACCGAGCCACCCAGGCGCCCCTATGCGGTGTTTTATTTCAACCAGTTTATCCCAGAACGTCAGTCTTTCCTTGGTGCCCCCTGAGCTCTGTTCTCCACTCAAAGGACACGGTCGTCGCCCCATTACCCTGAGAATCCCTGCCCCCTGAGTGCTCAGCAGAGCAGAGCCTCATCGTACCTCAAGAGGTGACAGGAAGCTGAGCTGCCCGGCCAGCTTCCCTCAGAGCCCAGGGAGAAGGGGTCCCTGTGCATCTGGGCCTCCGCACGGAGCGTGGCAAGTGCATCCACAGTTCACGGTAAATATGTTTGCTTTATGTCGTTTGCATCAGAGAGAACATTAGACTATTTCATGTTAGAAAGTCGAGGGGGAAAACTTACTCGTGCTTTGTCGATGACGTGAACGGGCTTCCCTTGCCTCGAAGTCAACTATGAACCATCCCGACTGTTCTTGGCTCAAGAGAAGTCTGATCGCGTGCCCGTGTACGGGACAGCATGAAGGAAAATGTCAGGGGTACTGCGCCGCGTGCACGTGAGAAGTTCTCAAGGAGCGTTTGGTTTTCCATTTGCTTCCTTTCACGTCGGGCTGCTGGTGCGCTGGAGAAGGGCGCATCGCGGGTGAAACCGGAGCTTTCTGTGCGGGGTGTTTTGTCCCAGGTGTGCGCCGGGTGGTGACCGCGGGGTCAGGAAGTTAGTACCCAGGTGGCCACCTGCAGGACAGCTCCAAAGGAAAAGCACAGGGAAGAGCATGCGCTTCAGGAGTAAGTTGGGACTCACTCTCTGAGTCCAGGGGCCCCGGCGACAGAAACGGGTTTGAGGAGGGAGGAGGCACCAATGGGGCTGCTGGCAGGAGAAGTCCGTTATCCCAGGCGTGCAGAAGTCCGTTGTCCTGTCTTCCCAGCGCCGTGGCACAGAGCAGGTGTTCACAAAGTCATTCCTGGGGCGTCCGGGTGGCTCCGTCGGTTAAGCGGCCGACTTCGGCTCAGGTCATGATCTCACAGTTCGTGGGTTCGAGCCTCGCGTCGGGCTCTGCGCTGACAACTCGGAGCCTGGAGCCTGCTGCCGATTCTGTCTCCCTCTCTCTCTCTACCTCTCCCCCACGCTCTCTCTCCCTCTCTCTCTCTCTCAAAAATAAATAAACATTTAAAAAAGTATTTTATGAGTAAATAAAAGTGAACGAAATGACAGGCAACGTCAACTCGTTTTTGCAAGGTTTGTCATATATGATATGTTCTGTCCCTCTCCACCCACCGTGCATATATACTTACATAACGTAGAGTATTGAAAAGCAGCATGGGCCTTGGAATTAGACACTGGGTTCGAATCCTGGCTTGTCACTATGTCACTATGAGACCTCATTTGAGCCAGGGCCCAGGGGGCCCAGATGAGACCGCTCTTGTGATGCACGGCCATGCCACCTGCCTGGGAGCAGGGCCCAGGCAACATCGCTGTTACTACCCTTCTTGTTATTTCTGCCTTCCTGTTCTCCTGATGCCCCCGGAGAGCAGTGATTTGTATTTCTTCGGGAAATAAATTTTAAAAACCAGCCAGGCTCTAGGGCAAAAACAAAACAAAACAAAACAAAACAAAACAAAATGAAAAAAAACAACTTGCAAAATATTTTCTAATGCATTAAAGAATATGAGCCCTGTCAGTTCTGAAGCAGACTATAAGATTTGGATTTTAAAACTATACCTTGGGGGCGCCTGGGGGGCTCAGTCGGTTGAGCACATCTGACTTCAGCTCAGGTCACGGTGTCACAGATGGTAAGTTCGAGCCCCACATCGGGCTCATTGCTGTCATCCTCTGTCCCCCCCCATCCCTCCCCTGCTCGCATGCACTCGCTCTCTCCTCTCTCTCAAAAATAAATATTTAAAAATTAAAAAAAAAAAACTATACCTTGTTACATTCATCCTGATTATAGTCCAAAAAAAAAAAAAAAAAAAAAGACCTAACTTAATTAGTGTGAATGTCGCCGCGTAACTTCTAATCATGAGTGTCATTTTCAGTACCTGCTCACCATGTAATTCAGCACAAAGGGACCAGCAGAATATCAGACTAGAATTTCATCAGGAGACATGACGAATGCAGAAGGGGGAAGGTTTAGAGCTTGGAAGCCCGCATGGGGCCCCCCTGTGCCTGCTGGCACATCCCATCTGCAGCGGTGGCTCCGGGGCTCCGGGCGCCCCCACCCCGGGGTGTGCGCCCCTTCGGCCTCGGGAAGCTGTGTCACGACTGCCACACGTCACTCCGTGTTTCTGTGCCGTTTCCTTTCCTGGAAAGTGAGGATCCGAATGGCCCCACTCTCTTACTGTTGTGGCAGGGGTTGAATGGGTTACAGATGGAAAGCACTTAGTACTTAGCTCTGAGTGCACAGTACTCAGTGGATGCTGCTTACTCTCGTTTCTGCAGATGTCCTTGGCTATGAAGGAAGATCTTGGAAGCCAAAGGGGGGAGGGTGCCTTTTATCCCAAAGTACAGCGTGCGGTGGTCCTCGGACGATCTGTCCTTACGGCGATATCATTCGTGTACCGTAACGTTAGCTATCTTAAAGAGAACAGTTAAGGAGCGCTTAGTGCATCCGTCAGGTTGTGTAGCTTCTATCTCTACCTAGTTCCAACACATTTTCCTCAGCCCAGAAGGAACTCCCGGCAACCGGTAGCCATCACTCCGCATTTCCCCCTCCCCCCCAACCCCAGGCAACCAGTAATCCGCATTCTGTCTCTCCTGATTTAGTATTCTGGCTGTTCCACATAAACGAAATCATACAATCTGTGACCTTTCTGTCTGGCTTCTCTCCCTTAGCAGTATCTTTTGAGGATCATCCACGGCCCAGCATGTGTCCATACATCCTTCCTTTTCATGGCTGGATAGCAGCCCATTGGGTGATGGGCCACATCCGGTTTATCCATTCATCCACCAGTGGATCTCGAAGTTTTCTGCCTTCTGCCCATTGTGGACGGTGCTGCTGTGACCATTCGGGTCCACGTTGTGTTCGGGCGTGCCGTTCTCAGTTCTCTCCAGTGTATACCCAGGGCTGGGATTACCGGGGCCATCGTAACTCTGTTTACCTTTCTGAGGAGTTGCCAGAGTCCCCTGCAGTGGCCACGCTGTTTTATGTTCCCACCAGCCACGTATGAGGGTTCCAGCCCTTTCACTCCCTCACCGACCCTTTTTAGTTTCTGTTTTTAAAAAATGATAGCCACCCTAGTGGGCGTGAAGCAGTTATGTGATTGTGGGCTTGACGTGCGTTGCCCCAACGATCGGTGGTATTGAGCATCCTTTCGTGTGCTTGCTGGCCAGTCAGAGGTTTTCTTTGGAGAAATGTCCACTCAAGTTCCTTGTCCATTTTGGTTTTGCCTGAGTTACTTGTCTTTCTCTTGCTGAGCTAACAACAGTGTTTTTGTGCATTCTGGACGCAAGATCCTTACCCACTACATCGTTTGCAAGTATTTTTCCCATTCCATAGGTTGTCTTTTCCCTTTCTTGATAGTATCCTTTGATGCACAGAAGTCCTTGAGGGTTTTCGGTGGAAACTGAGCTCCGCAGTGAAACACTTTGAATCACAAAGAGACAAAGTCCTTTCCTTCTTTATTCTCCTGCTGTCTTCCTCGGACTCAGAGAGAGGCTCACCTTGGATCCAGTGTGCCCTCGACATCTCTGCAGCTTGCTCGTCTACCTTGTTAACGAAAGGACGGCAGGCTTTGACCCAAGAGCCTTCATTTCACAGTTCCCCTTCCCCACGGTCCTTGAGTTTATCGTGAAGGTCAGCTCTGGACCCGGCGAGCAACGCTGCCTCTTCCATTTACACTAATGACAAAGAGTTGCTTTCTGGGGGTGGCTGGGTGGCTCGGTCGGTTGAGCATCCAAATCTTGGTTTCGGCTCAGGTCACCATCTCACCGTTGGTGACTTCAAGCCGAGTCAGGCTCTGGGCTGTCAGCTCAGAACGTGCTTGGGATTCTCTCTCTCCCTCTCTGCCCTCCCCCTAGTGTCCATCTTTCCAAATAAATAACCTTAAAAAAAAAGTTTCTTTTTAAAATTGGGTATTTGGGGGCGCCCGGGTGGCTCAGTCGGTCGAGCGTCCGACTTCGGCTCAGGTCATGATCTCGCGGTCCGTGAGTTTGAGCCTGGCATCGGGCTCTGTGCTGACGGCTCCGGGCCTGGACCCTGCTTCGGATTCTGTGTCTCCCCCTCTCTCTGCCCCTCCCCTGCTCATGCTCTGTCTCTCTCTCTCTCTCTCTCAAAAATAAATATTCAAAAAAATTTTTTTTAAAAATTGCATATTTGATTTTCTCAGAAAAATGAGTGGATGATGTGAGGAAGCTTGTGAAGGCGGTGAGAGAGCCCCTGGGTGTCCCTGAGCAGGCGGCAGGTGAGGGGTGCGTGAGGACCGCCAGCCTGGTGATGGGGTGCAGAGGGGGTGGACAGCGCCGGGCAGGCCTGCCCCCGCGGGCTCCTGCACGCCGCGTTCCGGGGTTATACTAGGCCCTGTTCCTCCCTGAGCTCTCACCGCCGTCGGGTGAGGTGAAGAAGGTCTTGACCTTCCGGGAAAAGAGACAGAGCACAGGAAGGCTGTGAAATTTGCCTGAGAGAAGGATGTGGTGGGACCTAGTGATGGATGAATGTGGCACATGAGGAGGGAGGCGGGTCTGGAAGGATCTGGAAGGATCCAGCAGCCAACAAAGGGAGACATGGGCAGACAGGACACTAGATCACTAGATGCATTTTTAGAAACCTTTCTTAGCTCAGCACCTGTATGAGTCTGGTGGGGTTGTTGTAAGACATTAATACAAACTTGGTGGCTTAAACCAAGAGAAGCGTGTTCTGTCATAGTTCTGGGAGCTGGAAGCGTGACACCAAGGTGTCAGCAGGGCCACACCGCTTTTGATGGCTCTGGGAGGGAGTCCTTCCCGCCTCTTCCAGCTTGGATGGCTGCTAGCAACCCTTGGCTTCCTTGGCCTATGGCCGCAATTGGCCCTTTTCCACCTCGTCCTCACGTGGCCTTCTGTGCGTGTGCGTCCGTATCCTCTCTTCTTACAAGCCACCAGTCAGTGGATTCAGGGCCCGTCCTAATCGCTCATGACCTCGTTTCCACTTAACTCATTACATCTTCAGAGACTCTATTTCCAGACAGGTCACGTTCCCAGTACACCCGAATTTTGCAGGGAACACAATTCAACCCATGGAAGTTGGCGGTTTCTCCCCTTCTGCTGGAGGTCTTGGGGGGTAGTAATGATACCGTTGGGTTTCCTAAGACCAAACCCAGTGCCTCCACCTCCTCTCTGGAGTTCTGGCCTCAGTGGGGGTCTGCGCCACCAGGGTCCCCGGGTGCAATTTCCCAGACCAAGGAGAAAGTGGATTTTCACGGGCCAGGTTAAATCAGAGCACCAGAATCAACGTGGAGGTGCCCCTTACACACTTCGATGATTTTGACATGCAAATGACTGCTTAAGTCTCTTTCCTCCTGTCTGAGCCAAATAGAAATTACTGGGAGGCTTACAGTGTCTCAAGTTGGTTAAATTGTGTTTACGTAGTTTCTAGAAACAAACTAGAGACGGAGTAGTCTTTAGGCCGTGTTGATCCTGGGAAGCGTCCCTGTGGAAAGGCTCCCTGCGTGGAGTGGCAAGGCAGCTGACTTTTCTTCTGACGGCCTGACTTTGCCCGACTGGGGGTACAGCAGAAGGGAGATCCGTCAGCCTTCGGGTGGCCAAAAGAATGGAGAAAGCCTACCCCAGGGCCGTCGAAGGAGCCTTCCTCAGCCCCAGAGACTGTGTCAGGCCCCATGAAGGAATCTTCCACCAGAAAAAGCATTTCTGGGATGGCTCTGCCCCTCGCCCCCCCCTTATCGTCATCAGATTTCAAATAAAGGAGCGTTCTGTACTCAAAAGGGTTTGATACAGCCGATGTCCAGTTTGACTGTTCTTAACGAGGCCAACCTTGATTTGGCCCGAACATTGCTAAATAAACCCAAATTCTCACGGCCTGTTTCCTATTTTCCTGTTACCTGACTTTCTGGCAGATTGTGACATTGATTTCCTTTGAGGTCTCTTTCCTTACCTTTTTTTTTTTTTTTTTTCCTCCTGGTAACTCAACAAGGAATTCTCAAAGGGCATAAAATTCTGTGACTCTATATTGATAAATATTTGAGGAGACACAGCTGGTGTTTATAAAGACATTGGTTGGGGAAAAACAAAGTCAACTCAGGCTTTGGTTGTGGTTTTGGGTTTTTTTTTGTGTTTTTTTTTTGTTTGTTTTTTTTTTTGCAAACCTTTCTGCCATTCCATTCACTCACTAAACAAATATTTATTAAGTGCCCGTTTTACGAGGCAAGGGCGTTTCCCAGGTAGAACAGAATGGAAATGAAGTTCTGAGTAAAGATATTTGGAATCGGAAACCCACAAAATGCTAATGTGGGTTAGTGCCAAAAACAATTCATAGATTTTGGGGGGTGGGGCGGGAGTGAAAGTAAATATTTTCAGTGAGTTTTTGGAATTTACAGAATGTGTTCTGTTTTTCCTGCAAGGAACTGGTTTTCAGTTTACACAGAGTCCCAAGCTCCTTACGCTTGTCCCGGCAAAATCTCACGGAGTTTCAGAATAATTCCCGGGTCTGATGAGCTCGCTGTGATGGTGGAGGCCTGGTTTGCTAAAGTCTGGTCATATTCAGACTGCCTGGGTTGGAACTCAGGGTGAGCCGATTTCCAGCTGTCAAGTTTGGGACAGGTTTCTTAACCTCTCTGACCCCCCCCCCCCCAATGTAAGACAGGCATGAGGGGAGTCTCCCAGAACTTGGGATGGCCAAGGATGTAAAGTTTGTGCAGCACCATCCATGCCAGAGCAAGTGCCCTGGAAATGTCACTGTCATGATCACCAGTGCCCTTGCTTGTCCTCGCCTGCCCTGCTTCTGGAAATGGTTGTCTCTGAAATAAGGGTGCATGTTCTGTCCCAGGTACCCACTTCCTACGTAGGTAGACCTCCTGAATCCCAGTGCTGACTCACATTCGTCCCCATCGTCTGCAAGGGGCAGGCATGCACTGGGGTGGGAGCAGCCCCCCGCCTCCCCAGGAAGAAGGCTTCCTTCCCAGCTGGGGAGGCAGCACTAGCTCTGGGCCAGGGGCACCTGCAGAGTCCGCTGGCCCGGGCACCTGCCAGGGGATGAGGCAGGGCTCTCTCTGTGTGTGCCTGAAATAGCCTCATTTCAGGAAGGAAAGAAGAAATCCTAGAGATTGTTAGCAACTTTCAGGAGCCAGGGGGAATTTTAAAGACGTGGAGGCCTCCAAACCCAGTCTTGTTGTCTCTGAATCAAGTTGTGCAGTGTCCTTCCTCCCGGTGGGCTGGGGGACTCTGGAGTGGAGGCAGCAGCCAGCCCGGGCTAGTGGGAGGCGAGGATTCCCCCTGCGGTCCCGATGTGGGGAGGAGCCGCTGTCTCGTCTTCCTCAGGTCGTGCAGGCTGAGGTCACAGCTTCTCCGGACATTCTGTCCTGACCCCTGCCACTGGCCAGCGGTGTGAGAAGGAGACAGAGCAAGGGAGACTCAGGAGCAGGGGCTGGAAGATTCTGGCCCTTTCTCAGAAGCAGACGGGCTTCCAGAGGCACAAGGCAGCCACGCTGTGGTCTCATCCTGCCACATCCCTCTGCTCCTTAAGTGGCTCACGCGTCCAGCCAACATACGAGTCAGCAAACCCTGTGTGAGTTCCAGGCACAGTGCTAAGCTCAGAGGTGACAGACAGGGGAGGTCTCTGGTCCGCCTGGCATGGCCATGCTTCACGTGTCGTCTGCCGATCTTACCAGCATAAGCTTCTCCATCTGGGGTGGCTTAGGGAGTCACTGTTGTCACCTACTCTGTGATGCTGTCCCATCCAGGCCATCACAGCAGCCCTCTCCTGGTGTCTAAGAGGCGTAGCTTCCTGGCAGGGTCTCGGGGGCCCAGCGGAGGGCACGGGCCCAGCCACGGCTCCATAAATGCTACCGGGTGTATGAACCCAAGACTTCTCACTGTGCCAGAACCGCCTGGTCGTTCTGAAGGCTTATGTCTCCGGGACTGAAACCTGAGGTCTCTCCAGATTCCCTTCCCCGACTGGGAATGGCAGAGTCTATTATAAGAGAAATAAAATTGATTCTCTTGCTTCTTGGTTGGCTGTCTTGGAGCTGAACATATTTCAAAGTGTTTATTCACATTCCAGAAAGGCGGTGAAGGGCTTTCTTCTTATCTCGCAGGCTTTCCCCAGGGGCTCAGTGAGGTCACCGTTTTGCTGCTTTTACAGACTCAGAGAGGGCAAGAGCTGACCCGAGGCCACACAGACGATGGACCAGAGCCCGGGTCTCTCCCTGAACTGGTGACCAAGGCTCTTTCTAATACCTGTGCTGCCGGGAGAGCTGCTGCAGTTCAAGAGATGTTGAGAAGAACTCAACCGTTTGGCGTTCACACTTGGGTCTCTCCGGTTCCGAGTGGTTTACACAGATCGGTTATGCCGAGGGGGATTCCTTTAGCACATTTCTGACGGGTGAGGGCTCGTACTGAGGCACAAGATGTCTCTCTCGTTTGAGCGCGGTGACCTCACGTCCACCCATCTGTCCCAGGCGGGCGGGCGCACAGTGGAGCATCCAGGCCTCCGTGCCTTCGTGAGAGAAAGAGGATCGCGCTGTCAGCAGGCACGAACCGAGACTGTCCAGGACAGGTGGGCACGTGGTCACTCTGTTAAGTAGGCACCACAGCCCGTGGGGGTCGTTCATGCATCCACTCCGTTTTCTTTCGGCAAGCCCCCCTCCCCGCCCCGCCCCGGGCAGCCCCCCGGTGCCGGGTCCTCCGCTGGTAGTGAACCAGGCCGACCCATCCCAGCCTCCATCACCCATTGTGTTTGTGGCACATTGGACACCTGGCCTTGGTCCTTCATGACCTCGTGCGATCCTTGAACTGGGGACCCCTCCGCATTTTACAGGAGAGGCAGCCTGCCTGGGCTCCTGCACCCGGTGGGGGGCGGGGGAGGGTGGCAAAGCCAGAGGCCTCCCAAAGCGGGTCCTTGCCACGTGCCCTGGGGGCAAGAGAGGCTTGGCTGGGGGCACTGGCGTTTTTCCTTTGACCAATAAAAGAGCCGCTCCCCTCCCTGGGACACAGCACAGCAGGGAAAGGCCATGCGGTCCACCCAGCCTGGCTTCTGGCCTCCCCTCCCCACGTAGACGCCCTCTCCCTCCCCGCCCTCCTGCCTCTTTTTCTCTCTCTCCTTCTTTCTCCCCCTGAGGCTCCCTGAATGCAAACGGCACACCTCACAGCTGTCATCACTTGGTTTATTACGTGACTGATAACTGGTCCGTTAGGCGGAAGGCAGGCCAAGGACAAGAGTGGCCCGGAAGTCTTCTGTGTTAATTACTTACCCCCCTCTGTCCTTGTGCTGAGCTTTATTTGTACATACTTTGAGTTGCGGTGTCCGGTACAATTAATTTTAATATGAATGGTGGCTACCGGGAGAACCAAGTCAGCTCCCTGGATGTGACTTGTCATCCGATGTATTATTAGTTTTCCCCTCGTTTCAGGCCAGGAAAGGCCGTTCGAGTGTCACATTGCTTGTGGTGGAGATAATGGAGCCACAGATCATAAAATAAAATTCCAGGCTGGAAAGTGGGTGTGAGAGCGCCTGTCAGGGAGAATTCAGGTGCGTCTCCTAATGCTGCCTGCTGGTCCATCGCTTCAACGTCACGAAGGGGAGGGAAGTCACTGGAGAACCAATGTTTGTCCTGGCCTCGGCGGGGCTGTTATTTGGGGCAGTGCGGGGACCAGAAACCACACCTCCGGGAAGATGCAGGAAAGATGCTGGGTGTGTGAGAGCCTGACCTTGCAGGAGGCGGGAGTCGGGAATATTTTGGTCTGGGTCCCGGAGCTCGAGGCAGGTGCGAGTGGACGGGTCTCTGGTTTCCCCGACGGCGCCACCTGCTGGTCATCTCTGCCATCGCACCCAAGTGTCCACGAAGGCGCATGCGTGGAGGCCCGGCCCGCCTCGCTCCACCGCCCTCCGCTGGCCTGCATCCCTGATGCTTCCAAATTGGGGAGCGAGTTGAGCCCGTGAAATGTGAACTATGATACTTCCATCACTGAAACCCCCTTCTCAGACACTCCTGCCACTCGGCTTCCCCTTTCTAACAGCATGCTCGTTTTCATGTGTCTACCTGCCCCGTTAGGCTGGGAGGCTCCTGGGGTCTCGGTTGGTGTGCAGCAGGAGAAGTTCAGCGACTATGGGTGGCACCTACATTTCAGTGCACAGGCGGTGCCCTGAGCACCGGGTTGTGGCCTTGCAGCCCTTCCCAGCAGCTCTGAGAATCTACGTGTGTCCCCATGAATCCTGACAGGCAGGCACTGTGCCCCCAGGTTGCAGGCGAGGAGAGTCTCTGGGAAGCAAGGGACTTGACCCGGTGACAGGCAGAGGAGCCCAGGTGTGAACCCAGGGCCACCTGTCTCCTGTGTTAAGGCCTTTCTCACTGGGCTGGCTGCTTTCTGGAACCTGCCGGTGAGTTCAAGGGCTATCGTGGGGGGAGTAAAAGGCCCTGAGGATAACTCTGAGGTCATGGTCACCCAACAGCTCCGCAGTTTCCTGGCCCATAAACCCAACTTGTCCTGTGTCTGAGAGCAGACACAGCAACCCCAGGAGCCCAAACACTTAAAATATGACACCTTCCTTGCTTTGCTGAAAGCAAGTAAAGCTTTTCACCAAGGCAGGAACAGCAAGAGAGCGCGACCTCAGAAGATGGTTGTATACTCCGCTTCCTCCCACAGCCGGATAGTTGACCGTCTGCGTTTCTCCTCGATTCAGTGGTGGTCATGCACGCTTACCCCACGCTAGGTGTGGGAGAGGTAGCCTTTCCTGCCTGTGGCAGCTTCCCAGAGGCAGGAATGGGGTTTTAGTCCCTGTGGCATCTCCAGCACCGGGTGTATCTATGTGGACGCAAAGACAGGGGCAAACTTTCAAGTGGTTTGGCTCCAGCCACAGCTCACGCCCCCACCTTGACCCCAGTGAAATTCTTTTCAGGGGACAACTGGTCTCCCTGGTCAGAATAAAAAAATCCCACGAAGGCAGCATCTGTATCTAATGTTGTTGATTAAACAAGGCCTCCTTCCATGCTTTTTGTCCAGAAGATACTCAGTAAATATTTGTTGAATGAATAAACAAACAAATCTCTATTACTGGCTCCTGGTCGTACGAAAATCAGCGTTTCTTTAAAAATTCATGAGTGCCATAATGTTTCCCAGTGTGAGAGCAAAGCATTTTATGAAATAGGCGTGAATTTTCTATTAAAGAGAAGAGTCTCTATTTATTAATATTCCCAAAGGGTAGCGCTTTTTTCTGGTTTACTGGTGTGCTGCTGTTATAATTTTCCATAATTATATGGTGTTGATGGTAGTTTACTGACAGAGCACCAATAAAGAAAAATGTTACCCTGGAACTATATTACTTCAAGCGTTTAGCCCTATCAGATGGAAACTAATCAATTAGCTGAGTCGAAGGTGGCAAAGAGAATATTCTCCCCCAGAACTGTAAGAAGAGGAGACTGGGAGATGATCTGGAGGTCTGGATTTGTGTGGTCAAAATACGTAGCAGGTAGGGGCTCTATGAAGAAAGGTGTTGGGATAATTTAGGAATGGAAGGAGGTCTTACTTCTGAGTGCCCCTGGGCGCTGGTAGTAGAAAGGATTTTGATCGAGGTCAACATTATGGGGTGCAGCCCGTTGAGGAAAGCAGTCTTGTGAAGAGCCCCACAGCCGACAGAGGAGGTGTGTGCAGGGAGGTCGCTGAGGGCAGGGCTACGTGTATCTTGTTTACCATCGTACAGTAGGTGCCTGTAAATAGTTGAATGAAGGAATGAGTGAATGAATGAATGAATGAAGCTACGGGGGACCACTTCCACGAGACTCAGGTGGGAACCTGCCTCCGCCATTCTCTAGCCATGTGACTTGGGCCAAATTGCTCTCACTCTCTGGTTGTGGTCAGCTCCGCTCCAGGAGAAGGATCTTAATTTCTCCTTTCCGGATTGGCAGAGCA
Source organism: Panthera pardus (assembly GCF_024362965.1). Classification (NCBI taxonomy): domain Eukaryota; kingdom Metazoa; phylum Chordata; class Mammalia; order Carnivora; family Felidae; genus Panthera; species Panthera pardus. The sequence goes on from NW_026526788.1 coordinate 82,441,003, forward strand.
GAGGTTGGGGGAGGGGGGGGGCGTGAAATTGCCCACCGCATAATGTTCCTGGCACTCAGGAGGACCTGGCATACCCGTTTGCAAAGTTATCCCATAAACATCCAGCCTAGACGTTGTCAGGAGCCCGTGCACCTCCCATGTTGCCTGGGAAACATGAGCCATGCCACCCAGGGCAGACTTAAAGAGGGCCAGGCCTTCAGAAGGGACCCTGGCCCCCGTTGTCCCCTTCAGGCACAAATGGGGTTGTGTACCCACCTTGTGGTTGGGTGTCCAAGGAGGGTCTGAAGCAGCTTTTTGAGTCATGAAATGGTGAGAGCTCTTTCCTTAGTTGCAATCTGCAGGCAGATTTTCTTCCAAATAACCAGAGGTGTGGTTATAAATAATTCATGCTCATTGTTTGGCCCAATTAACATTCTTCAGAAGACGGGGGCAACGCTTGAAGTCGGTTTCTCCTTGAGGGACAGCGACACACCCTGTTGGGCTGGGCTGAGCTTCTGGCCTAATTAGATATTTACACAAGAGACCGGAGTGATGGGGGTGGATTTATTTTTAATAAAAGAAGATTAAAACCTGTGTATCTACAGCATATTAAGGAAAAACGAACCAAATTGAAGTCCTCCCACAAAGTGGAGAGTGGTGGCCTGAGAAGAGAGGTCTCGCTTGGAATTAGTCAAACTTCTTGCCTTGAGACAGGAGAACATTCAGGCAACCCCCCCGTCTCCCCTCCCCCCTGCCCCCCACCCCACGTCCGCATCCTCCGGTGGGGTTCTGAGTGAGGGTGGCGGTGACGGAGAACCACCTGAAATCCAGAGACTGGGGCCAAGTGCCCACGTGTGGGGTGGCAGCCACAGGCTGTGTCACGAAGGAGCCAGGTGGGGTTGACACAGCGGGAATGGGGTCAGAGTGGGGGCCACGTGGCACTCTGCAAATCCAAACTCATGTTCGGGACCAACCTCTGCAGCCACGCAGGAATGCGCACCGGACCTGGTTTTCCCACGAGAAGCCAGATCTCCAGCCTTTGTATGTAGACTCTCCCCTTTTTCAATATCTCAGACGAATCTAAAAGCCTTTAAACCCCAAGCGTGCACCCACTCCTTGAATTCAGCAATTCCACTTACAGACATTAAGCCCCAAATAAATGAAAACTATTTGTCCACAAGAAGACTTGTAAGCAAGCTCACAGCAGCTTTGCTCATTACAGCAAAAAGTGGGAAACAACCCAAACGTGTATCGAGAGCAGACGGGGGAAGCGAGTTATGGCAGTCATACCCTGGAAAATTCTTCACGCCGGAAAGACGTGGACCCAGCAGCGTGCACGAGTCTCCAGAACCCGCTGAATCAAAGACACTAGACTCAGAAGAGTACGTGCTGTGTGGCTCCATTTATAGGAAGTTCAAGAACAGGCAAAGCTAATCATCCCTGGAGACGGAGACCCGAAGAGCGCCCGCCTCTTGGGGTCGGGGGAAGGGTAGACTGACGCGGCAGCCGGGGTCGCAGGGGCTCCAACCCAGAGGCGTAAAGCGTGTACATGGACTGTGTGTGATTGTACCTTTTCAAAAAGGAAAAACTTCCGAAACACATCCCAGGTCAAACCCAGGCTGTCCGTGGGTCGCCTTGGGTCCGTAGGCTCTGATCTCTAACTTCTGTGTGGATCTGCTTCCTCCGGGCCCCTCAGTTTGCAGGTGGAGAAACGTGTCCCTCACTAGCAGGTGTCTGTGTGGTATGACCAGGCGCAGGTGGGCAAGCAGGAAGCTCTGATCCCACCAAATAGCTGCCCCCCCAGCCGCCCCTGCAACGCCACCGCCTTGCATTTATTGCCGTTTCCTGGTCTTTTTTTCAAATGCAAGGTTAAAGGCACGTGCTCACCTTGTTTAGACCGAGATGGCGGAGGCTCATCGGCCTTCCTGTCCTCCTGACGGGAAGATCCGTTGCTGGAAGGTCGGTGTGCCAGCTGGGGTCTCGGGCGGACGGAGACAGAGGGCATGATGCCCCATCTCTGCCGTGGACCCAACAGCCAGGCGTCTTGTGAGGTCCTCCTTTTCCTTCTTGACTCTGCAAGTGTTTAGGGAATGAGAATACTGTACATCTGAAAAACGGAAGGCAGACACTTATGTGCACATGGATCGAGCACCTGCTGTATACCCATCAGACTACAGAGTCAGGGGGCTCAGAGGCAAGGGGAGACAGACAGGTCAGTCAGCCAGGCTGCATGGTGGCGAGGAGCACAGTCACTGGGGGGAGGGACAGAGGGGGAGAGAGAGAATCTTAAGCGGGCTCCACGCTCAGTGAGGAACCCGACGCTGGGATCAAGAGTCGATGCTCAACCGATGGGCCCCCCCAGGCGCCCCGTGCCATCCTTGCTCTTGAATTTCCCATCTTGAGGTGCACTCAGAGTGGGTCTCAGTGACCCCCCCCCCAAGATCTGCATTCAGGTGGCCTCGGTGAGGCATGCGTTTCTTCTGTTCCTAGAAGCCGAGTAAGATGAGAGGCCAAGTGGACGCGTCCCTTGATGAGACAGGAGATGCCCTCCCTGTAGCTTCCCACTCCTCTGCAGTCAGGACCCCCACCCCTGTGGGTTGAACCTCAAGCTGCCCCTGGCCAGTGCTCCCCTGCCCAGCCCTCCCCGGAGTCCGCTTCCTCCCAGATGAGTGCTCCCCCCACCAGCCCTCCCCAGAGTCTGCTTCCTCCCGGATGAGTGAAGTCAGAAAACAAGACAGCTGGAAAGTGGGGGCCTCTCAGCCTCCAGGGTGTGCTGTCCCACTCAGGCCACCTGGATCCCTCTCTTGTGTCCCTCTGTCTCTGTCTCTCTCACACAGACACACACACACACACACACACACACAGACCATTTTTAGTGGGTTTCTGGAAGATGACTTGTGTAACATACACACTGCACCAGGGAGACACCACGTTGAAACCAGGGACTCTAACAGGTGCCACGCCGAGGGCGTTTCCCCTCAGGCTCTAGGGACCTCACCCTGTCCCCGGGCGCCTCCTTCCTCTGCCACCTCCCAGGCACGACTGTGCAGTGGTTCAAGCAAGGCCTTTGGAATCTGGGTGTTCTGGCTTCACATCCCAGCCCTGCCACTCACTGGAGCTCAGAAGGCCTCCCCGGTCGTGATTGCGGCCTCGTCCTGGGCTTCCCGCAGGCCTACAGCTCTGGGGAGTAAGCGGTCAGGACCAGACTCTGTTCCAGATTTTTCTGGGCAGATGTGGCAGGTGGGCTTGCCGTTCTGTGGCTCTTTGATGGTGTCCTGCTCAAGCACAGTCCATTCATTCATTCATTTATCTAATCACTTGTCCTCTACACATTCCTGAGAATTTACCATGCGCCCTGGGGTTGTCCCCCAGGCCCCTCTTGGGCAGGGGTCTCTGACCAAGGCCAGAGTGGTGAGTCGAGGTGGGGATCGGCAGGGGTGCCATGCTGGGGTCCTGGGTGAAGGGTGCACAGCACGCAGTGTGCCTCCTGGGGGACCCCTCCCCGCTGCATCTGTGCTGTGAGGATGGACAGTCAGGAGGGACCGTCTGCCTTTGCCCAAACCCCAAGTGACGCTCCCTGTGTGAACCTTTGTTCCATTTGCAAGGCGCACGAGAGTCCTCTCGGGAGGACAAAGATTCTTCCCTGGGGTTCCCCAGGGAAGGTGGGGAGGTGGAGACTGTGCAACTGTGAGGCAGAGGGCAGCTGTTTGACGGCGAGGCAGAGAAACTGTGCTCAAAGCAAGGATAATTGCTGGCGGACCGTGGACCTTCCTACCGAAGGGTCAGAATGTGAGCAGTGTCGTGAAGTGTGCTGTCCTGCCCTTGGTCCTGGCTCCAGGGCTGCGTCCTGCACTGATGCAAATCCGTTTCTAACTGCTTTGGTCTTTGCTGATTGGTCTCTGGATCCCAAGTTCAAGTATATAATCAGATCTCAAATATAAGCAGTTTTTGCACTAACTTACTGCCGTTTGGTAGACCACAACAGAAATCTACTTCAGGACTTTTCAGCATTTAAAAAAAATAATAAAACAAAACAAAACAAAACAAAACAAAATGAAATAAAATGGAATAAAATAAGATAAAATAAAAAACTGGCTAGTCTCACCGTGGCTCAGTAGTTAGGTTTTAGAGCATGCATAGCTAGATAGTTCTGGGTCTCTTCTCTCCTCGGTTTTATTTTATTTTATTTTATTTTATTTTATTTTATTTTATTTTATTTCATTTCATTTCATTTCATTTCATTTCCTTTATTTACTTACTTAAAGCTAATTTATTTTGAGAAAGAGCGAGTGGGGGAGGGGGAGACAGAGAGAGAGAGAAAGATTGAGAATCCCAGGCAGGCTCGACACTGTCAGCACAGAGCTCAACCCCCACAAACCATGAGATCATGACCCGAGTCCAAATCAGGAGTTGGCCGCTTAACCAACTGAGCCACTTAGGCGCCCACTAAATTTATATTTGAAAAATATGTGTGTGTGTGTGTGTGTGTGTGTGTATAGATATATAGATATATGTTCAAATACACACCTAAAACCAAACTATTTGGTTTTGCAATAACAAAACGGCCAGTAGCTTCTGCAGCTGCCTGGCCCGCCGTGAGTACCCAGCAGGTGCCCTGGGTTTCCAGTGTCACGTGGGTGGAGTCAGGGAGCGTCGTCACAGCAGCAGCCGCGGTTCCATCTCCAGGCTTTTAGCATGGGCTCCACTGGCAGTGATGAACTCGAGCGGGAGCCCTGTGGTTGGACAGGGGCGCTTGAGCCGCGTTGCATCACTGCCAGTGTGGCGTCTGTCTTCAGGTGAGGTTGTCGCAAACCCCACGAGGCAGTGCTACGCCCGCCAGCATCGCAGACCCCGCGTCTCCAGTGACAAGGGCGTCCATCCGTTCTCCGCGTCCCGTCCTGGCCGCCGAGGAGACTGTGACCCCGGTGGGCAAGGATGGGCTCTCGGACAGCCTGTGAGCCTCTGCGGCATGAGCTCACCCCCACGTGTTGGGAGGAGGCTCACTGAACCCAGTCGGGCTGAGGTTAATAGAAGCTAAGGCCCCGGGATCGGCTGGCGCCCGTGTTCCACAGCAACGCGCGGGTCTCAGGGCGGCCTCCCGTCTTTGGGCCACCTCCACCCTTCTCCCGGGAGTGGGTGCTCAAGCATGTGGGCTGTTTCCAGAATTAGCACAGTCAGAGCACTGGTAAGAAGGTAAAGCTATTGTTGTCAGCTCTCCCAACCCAAGAGTCTTGGCACAACCCGTGATAGGTGCCTGCTGCCCAGGAGAGGAGACGGGTCCAAGGTTTCTTACCATTTGCTTCCCCTTGAGATTGCTTTCAGGTGAAGGTTGAGCATCCTTATTTGACTTTTATGTCGATTCCACATTTCCTTTCCAAGGGCTTTGATTTCTACCGTAATCAGCCTCGGTTTTCAGGAACGACTCTAGAATAGGCATTTAGGGATTGATCTCTGATAGAGCTGCGTGCCCAGGCGATTGGCATGTTTGCTGAGAAATTCACCCAAGGTTGCAGCACAAGGATTCACCATTTAGACAGAGGACGTTGGTTTAGCATCCCACCTCGGCTTCTCCCCCGGAGGCAGGGATGGGAGTGTTGGTTTATTTATGGATCCTGTTTGAAGGATGTCAAAAATCGATTTACCGACAGGGCCCTGACGAAAGTCACAAGGTATTTGTCTGATTCCCCCCTTGAAGGCGTTCTGACCATATTCTGAAGCCCCAGAGAACTCTTCAGCCACCACACTTAACGCACAGCTCCCTCCATCAGCAGGACCTTCGCGCCCGAGGGCTGTCGGCACACCTGCTCCCTGCCCCAGGCCCGAGTGAGAAAATAGAGCAGGCCTTTGTGAAAATGGTATCTGTGCCCGCGACCACCTTCCTTCCGTGCATTCTTCGGGGTTTTAGTGAAACACGGGTCCAGGAAAGGAGGTGTCCGACAGTTTGAGGATGGATGGTCCCCTAGAAGGAGATACACGGGACCTGTCCTTTCCCACACCAGGCTGTCCTGCCTCCCCAGTCAGCCTTCCACCAAGTCTTGTCCTGAAGACACCCGTACGGGCTTATGGGGTACTGTTGCAGACTCTGCCTTCCGCCTGCCGGGCCCCTCCAGGAAGTACAAGGCCATGAGCTGATCCTGGCTCTCTAGGAGTTCACGTCCAAGTTCAGAAGGAGGAGGAGCTAGAAAGCATTGTGGAGCAGGGACCACCAGATGTGGGTGCCGGCCCAGACCTCCAGGCCCGGGGACTGGTGTGGAGAAAGGGCTTCCCTTGGCAGTGGCAGGTGCAGGGCCCTGGATGTGGGTGAGACCCTGAAGCGACGTGGGCGAGGCTGGCATGTGCCTCCGGGGCAGCCTGTGAGCAAGGGTCAGGAGATGACAGTTGGGATGGAAAGAAGCTACCTTCGCCCCAGGATCCCCTTTCAGTCATACTGCTTTGGCAGGCCATCTCTGAACATCTCCATTGAAATTAAAATGCACCAGGATGCGAATGAAGAATAATCTGAATGCCTTTCCCAGGGAGTAAAGATCACCATTCAAATTTGCTACAAATAAATTGCTGGTGCCCTCCATCAGGGCCGTGGCAATTTCTGGCTGAAAAGGTAACAAGAGCTGATAACGTATTGAAGGCAGGTCCTTGGTTTCTATTAATGTTTACTTATATCTGCAGAGGTTAACTTGCTGTCCTCCGGGCATTTTTTCCGTCTGAGTTACAGTCTATTCTATGATAGTAATTTGGTTTTGGTGAAATCCAAACACTATCCCAAACAGAACTGTCTTGTCACTGCTGAGGGGTAATTTTTCATGAATAAAGAATTCGGTGAAGGTCTAGCTTCTGTCAAATGGAAATCTACAAGCTCCTACAAGGGTAAAGAAATTAGTTATTGGTACTTTGTAGTTTTTTGGAGCCCATGAGCGATTGTGAGGCCTTGTACATCATTCACGCTGTTCGAGATTCGGCAACAAAACTTTCATCATCCTCTTTGGTTTTATGTGAATGCTTTCAGGAGTGAAGAGTTACCATTTTCAGGCGTTTAGGGATTCCTTCATTTGTTCTTTGAAAATAAGGGTGGATTTTCTTCAAGAGGGGGAAGATTTATCTGTCAAGCCCAGCTATGGTTCATTTCTGTCTTCTTGGTCCCCAGCCATAGAAACACGGTAAGTTTCCTGTTCTCTAACAGGTGAGTGGTCGGTGGGCTTGTTGGTGGTGATGAAGCAAAGTCAAGTATGGCGTTAGGATGGGTGAAAGTGTGCCTTTGAGAAACTTCCTTGTATCTTTAACAATCTGTGGTTCTGTTGTCTTTACTGTGAGGGAGGACTTCATTCTTCCAGAATAAGCTCTTTACTTCCTATTCAGCTTCAAGAGGGCAAGATGCATAATTGGAATGATGCAAATCCGTGCACGGTCCATGGGAAATCGAAACTGAAATTATCCCGTAACACACTTACTGACACGCCAGCATTCTTACAGGTCCCTGCCGAGGGCCCAGGTAGAGTGCCGCCCCGTCCTCAGGAGGGTCCCTTGCCTGTGCTGATCCAGGGCCCTGCTTGGGAGGGGCCGGCAGGGAGCCTGGTGCAGACCAGTACATCAGAGGTTGCGATACACTGGGGCTTTATGGTTTTCGTGTGCAGGTATGGGGTTTAAAAAAAAAAAAAATCCGTTCGTGAAATCAGTTTCAGCATATAATCCAGAAATGTGCACACAGGACTTTAGCAGTGTGCTTATAATAAAGCACTCAAATGAATCATAAAGGGCTTTTACTCTTAGACACAAAGGATTTTCTAAATTCTTTCAAGACCAATTGCCCCTCTGTTACTAGGTCAGCATCGGGGCGGAGGGTCAGCGGAACTCCCAGGGGGGATTCTTTGCTTAGGATGCTTTGTCCTTTCCTTTCACGGACCCCTCCTTTGCTCAGGGAAACCCCTTCTCCAGCTTCTCAGCCCCCATAAGGGAGGTAGGTTCTGCCCCTGGCCAACTGAGGATGGCATAACAATAGATATTTCCTGTCCTACTTTATGGAAGAGTAACCTGAGACATCGTACCTGCAGCCACCCCCTTCTTTTTTGTTTCTTTCTTTCTTTTTTCTTTTTTTTTTTTTCCTAATCTAATAACTTGAGTTTCTAAGAGACCAGTCAAGTTGGGCACAGGTTGAACCTTCCAGACTCAAATCTTCCACATTTTCTGCTCTCTCTCTCTCTCTCTCGTAAAAGTTAGCCACTCATTTAACAAATCGTTCCCGGTTCTTGAATGGAAAGACTAGTCACAGGAGTAAGCTGACGAGTCAGGGGCAGACCTGGGAGTGAAGAGACACCCTCTGCCCCCGGCCCCTGCAAGGGCCTCCCCATGCCGCTCCCCGGGGTGCATCTGGGCCACCTCGACACCGACAGATGCCCCCCCCCCCCACCCCTGGCCCCCTTCTAGTCCCCAAAACTGCATGGACACCAGAGAAGAGTAACCACCACGACAAGAGAGAAAGTGAAATTGAATACCATGTGGCCACCGCCCCGTCACGGAAAGCAAGTTACCTGCTTGTTAGGAAAGAAAAAATTGAGTGGATAAAGGTCTATGTCCAATCACAATGCCAAATCCTATTGACTTTACTAGCAGGATTCCTCTGAAGACTTTAAGTTCACCTCCAGCAGTCCTCAAACCAAGCCTCAGATGTTTCAAACAGACCTCCCGTTCTGCAGTGAAAACTTCTCGATTCCCCAGGAGCCACTTCTCTTCGTGAAGCCTTTGACTTTGGAAACCTCCAAACACATTTCCACTCACAGGGAGCACAGGAGTAAGGCCTTTTGCACCTAAAACAGGCAGCCCTTTTGTCTTCTAGAAATATCCTTTTGTCCTTTACCTGGCAAAATACATTTTCAGATGCTATTTCATGAGCTGATGTGGTTTTATTTCCCCCAGTTAAAAGGAAGAGTAATGAGATTTGCTGCAGAGCCATTTTTTTCTTTTTTTTTTCCTAATGAGTTGAGAACTAATGGCCCCAATATTCGGGCCTATTATTCTGAGGCCATCTCATGTCTCGGAGACATGACTCATGTCTCAGCTCAGTGTCAGCCATGAGGTCTCCCTGCCTCACCCCATGAGGGCAGTCCCACCTCCCAGACTGGTCTACTCACTTGGAACCATGTGTGGCCCCTCTGGGGACTTTAGTTATCTGCAGCTTGTCTCGGGATGTGCCTTGTCTCGGGGATGCACCTCGTCTTGGGGATGCGCCTTGTCTCAGGGATGCACCTCGTCTTGGGGATGCGCCCTGTCTCGGGACATGCTTTGTCTCAGGGTTGTGCCGAGAAGCGGCAGGGGCCCAGGAGGTCCTGATGAACCCGGAGAGGAAGGCTTAATCGTTCTGCTTCCAGAACTGCCTTTTCATAAACCCCACGTTGAGGAAGAGCAACATCAAGAACCCAAAGAGCCCCCCTTAACCTCTGCTTTGACTACATGGCCAGCAGCTTCCTTGGGCGAGGGCACTCCGTCCACCTGGGGAGCACTGAGCCTGCGGTTACGGAGGGAAGCGGGGCACCGGTGCAGGGGCTCACAGCCAGGGAGGCCGCCTGTTTGAAAACAACTTTGCTTCCAACGCTCCACGTTGAAGGCCCACCGAGACCTTCTAAGACATACCGTTTGTTCTTAGTTTATCCCACTGCTGCGTCGTGCCCAGTGATTTAAGTACAATGTGATCGGCTCCAACTTGTGAAAATAATTTGCGTCTCCTCGGCTCTCGTTTAAGAAAAAATGTCGCTTGGTACTTGCATGGTGAGAAAGTGCAAAACAAAAAAACAAAAACGCAGTTCTCTGGAAAGTTCTTTGACGGCCTGTGCGTAGCTTCCTAACTGAGGAGGGAACTTGATCTCAATGTCCTCTAAGCTGTCACTGCACTGGTGTGTCTGTCCCGGACTCGGTGCGCTTGGTACCCGATGGTCCCAGGCCCAGGGCGGAGCTAGCTGAGGTTCAGTGGGGGACACACAGTCTCTAGCAGAGACCGGTTCCCCCGGCTGGGCCGGCAGCCGCCTGAGGGACCCCACGCTGACCTGCAGGTCACAGCCCCTTCTTCTCTGGAGACCTGCCTCCCCAGGTCTCCTCTGCCCATGTGAGCCGAGAGCGGTGCTGTCTGCAGGGCCCTGGGTGTCCAGCCAGACTTCCCCCACGACCTGCTGCAGGGAATCTGGGGGCTCCACGCCTCCTCAGCTCCCCCAGCCTTCCGGGTAGGCCCCTCCTCCAGGGCATGCTGTGTATTCCCCAGGGACCTCAGCCATCTCTGGACACACCTGGCCTGTGTATATGGGGTATGAGAGGCAAGGGTGTACGGAGAGGGAGGCGGGTGTCCCTGGCTTCTTTCCACGGGTCACCCCACAACCCAGGACTTCTGCGGGTCCCACCGCACAATTCTATGGGCTCAGGATTCTTCTCCTGGCCCCCGGGGGTTCTGCGTATGCCAGGGAACCCCGGCCAGACTCCCCGTGTGTGCGCGGTGGGCAACTGTGCGGTCTCACCCCCTCAGAGCCTGGGGGGTGCTTCGGTCTCCAAAGGGAGCCAGCTCTCTGCCCTGACAGCCCGGGGCTGGTGGGCGGGCACCACACTGTCTCTGCCCTCCGTGTCCTCGCCTGTCAAGGCAGAGGCGGCCCCTGCCTCTCTCGGTGGCTGCCAGAGGAGGGTCAGACGAGAGGACCCTGGAGGGCATCGTGGGTGACGCCGACCCCTGCGGGCATCTCCTTGCCATTTCTTTCTGGATTTTCCCCCTTTTTCTCTCCTAACAAGTGGACTTCTTTGCCCTTCTCTTTTCCGTGATGTCTCAATGGTTTCACATTTAGATGTTTGCAGTTGCTTAATTGTTCAAAAGCAATTAAGTTCCAGCCTTTCCCCAACTCGGATAAAAAGCATATGCCCTTCTCATCTTTTATTTTCTTTTTAACAAGCAAAACCTCCGAAAAGGCAGGCTCACCGTGGGTGCATCTGGAATGTGCTGAGGCTGCAAGTTTGACTGCTTTCGGGGCTTTTATTATTATTATTTGAGTCTTTCAACCATGTATGTGTATTCACACCTGAAGCTCAGAAGAGGCCTAGATTTGTTTCTCCTTTACCGTGAGGACACCTCTTTGTTCTTTGAGGTTTTATGCTTCCCCAGTGCATGACAAAATGATAATCGTGCCCTGTGAGGAATGTTGCCCTGATTTTATGGAAAACAGGCACGGTGGCATTAGGTACGAGACACGTGGGCAGGCAAGGCCCCCCGAGGCTCAGGGGGGTCCTGGGTTCCTGGAGGATTCACCGGGGGCTGACACGATGGCAGGGGCGTGGGGGGGGGGGCTTACTTTGGTGCCTGGTGGCAGAACGTGCTTGACTTGTGTTTGCGGCCAAGGTTTCAGCAAACTGGCAGTGTCCTTCCCAGTCTGTTTCCGGAGGGAGCAGGCTGACGAGGCTCGCCCACCCGTCTGTGCCTGCCGTGACTGTCTTCCCAGAACCGTCTGTTCTCGGCTGCCTGCTGGGCGGAGGGATCTCCCGTGCCCCAGGACTCACCCCTCGCAGACCTGAACCCCACAGGTGTCGAGGAGAAACCCCCACCTGTAGGTGCAGAGAAGGACTTGGCCGTTTTCTGGGAACATTAAGGGTCCCCATTTGTCATCGTCCGGGTTGCCGCTGACTGACTTCCTGCTCTTGACATTTCTCAGTAAACAAAAGGACTTGGCTGGGTCTCCTGGCCTTCGCTTTGCTTCCTAACCCAGAAGGTGGGGGTGCGTCTGTGCCTAATTACAGTAGCCTCAGCAAGCGGGTGGGTGCGGGGTGGCGGGCGCTGGGGAAAGTGTAGCTCCAGTTTGCATTTCCTGGTCCACAGATGAACTTGAAGGGTCTGTAAAGCAGCTGAAGACCACCCGAAAGGGGTTAATGGTTGGTCTTTCTCTTTTTGCTTGCCCTCCTCTGAAAAGGCCTGGAAAAGCCGGCACAGAGAGAGGGCCCAGCCTGGATCAGAGATACTGCCCCTGCCAGGTAGGCAGAGGTGGCTGCTAAGGGGCGGGACTTTGGGCAGAAATGATGAGGCCGAGAGCCATGGCATAGAGGAACATGTCAGGGCTGTCAGCGACCTTGGAGTGCCTCTGACTTTGACCGGGAGCTTGGGGGCTTCCCTCTGGCTCTGGAGACCAGAAGCAGTGACGATGTGAATCCTTGGATTCCTGGGGAACGCTAAGCTTCACCAGCCTGTCACATACATTATCCTCAGAACCTTCTAGAAAGGAGCAGCAGACATTCTTACCCACTTCTGCAGACTCAGGGGAGGAGTGAGGAGCTGCCCCCCCCACCCCTGCAGGTAAATAAGGGATCTCACGGCCGTGTGGCGTGCCTGCCTCCCGTTCGGTGACGTGAGGTGACCTCTCTTCTGGAAGGCGCGCCAGCAGCCGCGCTCGGGGATTTGACCACTGCCTGCCTGGGCTCTGAGTGCGCCATTGTCTTCTTTATCCAGCTGCCCCTGGAGGTCACTGTGACCCACATTCCCGGGAAAGATTGGGGGAGCGGGGCGCACAATGTGCTCGGTTCTGCATCTGCCCCCGCATGCGGGCAACGTTCAGACGGCTGCTGGCCACTGCCCGGCTGGAAGAAGCTTGTCGCCGAGCAGAAGGGGCAGCCCGTTCTGCTCCCGGGGACTGTCTCCCGCCATGGCTAAGTGACCCACTGGAGGACCAGGGCCAGAAAGGCAAGGTTCCTGGCTGTCAGCTTCTGGCACCTTCATTCACAGAGCAGCAAACCTGGGCTGGAAGTGTGGGTCTGCTCCGGGAAAAAGCCCCCGACACTGGGAGGCCTGGAGACCTTGCTGCCGTCACATCCGTCCTGTGGCCCTCAGGCCCTGGCCGCCCACGCGTGGATCACCCCCCACCCTGCCCCCGTGCTTCTTCTCCTGCCGAGGCTGCTCCTGGAAAAGCCCTTCCTGCTCCATTTCTCCTTGGCTGATGCAAGTGCCCCTGGCAGGCTTTCCTCCTGGTCACAACTGCCCCTGGGGACTGGCTTCCACTCCATTTTCCCTTTTGACCTAAAAGCCGTCCAGCGGTTCTATCTACCCTGCAGGCCTCTTGATGGCAAATTCTCGGAGGTAGAGATAAGACCCTGGCCGTCTCCATCTTTGACTCTTGGACTCCTCCCGCTGAGCCTGGCCAGGGACCTGTGTGATGGTTGACTTGAATGCCCACAGGGTGCCCGTGCCGAAAGCGCCTGGTGACTTGGTGTCTGAGCCAGAGGGAGCAGCTCCGAGGATGCCTAGGCTGGTTCTCAGAGACTTACGTCAGACTTACGGCAGAACCACATAGTTCCCCAAGCTCTACCTTTTCCTGGCACCCGGTGGGGCCATGGTACTGGGGGACATCACCAGCCACCAACGTTGACTGAGCACCTACTGTGAGCTAAGTCCGGCGTGGGCATTCACACCGAAGTCTCTGGGCCCACGGGCCGTCTGGAAGAAGGAGGCACAACTGACCTCTCACATGAGTGCTCACTGCCCTAGGGCGCTGTCCTTGACCGCAGTCACTGCAGGTCAGATGGATGTGGAGGGACCCTGGGTGCACTTCCCTCGGGGGGGTGTACCGCTTAAGGCCTGTGCGTCTCCTTTCTTCATGATGCCAGATTCCGACAGAAGCTTTAGTCTATTTCTGACTCCAGAAAAATGTGTTGAATCACACACGTGTTCCAGTGGAATCACGAGCCGTTCACACAAAGGGCGAGGAAGCGACAGTGTGTGTCCAGGTTGGGGCTGAATTTGGATTCGGAGCCTGGGCTCGTCTAAGGTCTCTCTAAGGCCGGTCTGGGGCTTTCGTAGCTGCCGACATCGTGGCACCGACCTGCATTCGTTGGCGACTCTCAGGCATCTGCCCGGCCACGGTCAGATCTGTCAGGGCTGTCTCTGAAATTGTTCATCTGCAAAGGGAGAGGCCCCTTGTCTCCCCCAACCCTTCAGAAGAAGACCCGACCTCCCCAGAAGAGAACAGAGCAGACGTGGGTGTAGACATTCCCGGCCAGGGCCGCAGAGTGGGGCCCAGGCTCTGGGACTGGGGCTCCACTGTGGAAACAGCAGGTGCTCCCCCACAGCTCTGGCTGCTTCCAGAAGGAAGTGATGGGGGAGCAGGCCTTCTCGGTCGGTGCTGGCAGCACGATGGTGCCTGGTTCACAGGGGGGCCCAGTGGTTTAAGTAAAATCAGCCCAGTTTCAAGACTTATGCACATTTATTATCTCACGGGTCCCCCTGTCTTACTCACAGGGAAGCAAGGTCACAGGGGTGAAGTGTTCTGGCGAAGGCTCTCACCTGGCCCAGGGAGAGGAGAGAAGGAGGCAGGAGAGGATGACAGAGACAGGGAGACGGAAGCACAACGAGCCCAGCCTCGGAGGCCCCATTCTCTTTGAAAACCGACCTGGGTTGATGAGATGGAGAGAAATCTGCCGCGATCACCCCTGATGACCTATTTCCTTCAAGAACGTTCATCAAGCCTCTCCGCTGTGCCAGATGGACGTGCCTGAGAGCGGCTCCCGCCCCCAAGAAGCCCCAGGGCGTAGATCGTTCTGCCCAGTGTTGTTAGCTTCCGCTTCAAAGCAGTCCTTCTGGAAAGCTTCCCCCACCCTCCACCCCGACGTCCTCAAACGCTGCCATCATCAGTCAGTCCTGCCACCAGAGACACTGGGTCTCCCGGTTCCTGTGCAGATTCGGGGGCTTCCTGAAGGCGCCGTGTTCTCTGCCCCTGGCACCCGCTGCCCCCGCCAGCTCATGCTGCCTCTGCCTCCTCTCCCACTACCCCCTGGACTGCTCGGCTGCTCACCTGAGAAGAGACCCCTTCGCCCTAGGCAGCCTTCTGATTCTGACCCCTCTGGGCTGGCGTCCCACAAGTGCCTCCACTCGCCAGCTGGTGTTAGTGTCCTGGTGGTTCCAGCCCCTGGGGTCCGCCATCTTCCCCTCCATTGTCCACACCTCTGAGTCGAAGGTCGGCGGAGGGGGTGAGCCTCAGCGTGGGTGTCTCTTCTATTAAGAAGAAGAGGTGGGGAGAGGGCCGCGCGTTTCCCACTTTTATTGCCATCTTTCAGCTACTACTGCCGAATCCCAAAGTCCGATGGATGGGGCTTTGTCGTGTGGGTGCCCCTGTTTTCCTGCTCAGGTGCTTTGGGCAGGGATTCTCCCTCCATATTGGCCTTCCTTTCATTTTTTGTGTTTTAAAAAAGTTGGTTAACGTTTATTTTTGAGAGACAGAGAGACAGAGCACGAGCAGGGGAGGGGCAGAGAGACAGGGAGACACAGAATCCGAAGCAGGCTCCAGGCTCCGAGCTGTCAGCACGGGGCCCCACGCGGGGCTCGAACTCAGGAGCCACAAGATCATGACCTGAGCCGGCGTCGGATGCGTAATCGACGGAGCCACCCAGGCGCCCCCTCCACATTAACCTTCCTGATGGGTCGCTGCGGTGGTCCTCTGATAACACGCATCTCCTCTGGGTGATGGGCGAACAGGCCTTTGGGGAGCATGAAGGACCCGTGAGTGTGACTGTCAGATGTGGTGGGGGGGGAGGGGGGGGTCAAGCCAGCAGTCAGGTGTGAACACGGTTGTGTTCACTAGCCGGCTCAGCTGTGACCTTCAGGACAAAAGAAGTTGGAAGAGGTTGGATAGGGTGAGCCCCACGGTGTATTTTGGTGAGAGGAGGAAGAACAAGGACTCGTCCTTATGACACTGGCCTCAGAATCGCACTCCTGGAGAGTCCGGGCTGATTCCCAACATCCTACTCCGTTCCGTGCATGCTCCTTCCACAGTCTTCTCCAGGCTCCCGTAGTGACCTCTCTCGCTGCGACGGCCTCTTATTATTCATTACTTGCTTTTTTATTTTTGCTTCTTTGCTTCTTGTCCCTGTATCCTGTCCATGTTCACATTTCTTCCACATTTCCCATCTCATTGCAATTAAAAGTGAGAATTTTAGTTATGAAAAGTTGCACTGAAGGAGCCCAAGAAGGGCTTGGTGGCCTGTCCCCTTGGCTATCGCACTTTCTCCAGGGTCTCATCTTAGGGCAAGGGACCCACGGGAAGGGATGGGCTCTCTTTAGGGGCGATCACCTCTGAAACATGAGCAGCCATGCTCTCCACTCTGTCCCACCCTCCCCTAGCCCAGTGGGGACAGCAGTGCCCTTTGGAGGACACCACGTGGCTAGACAAGAAGGCATGAGCTTGGACAAGAGTGGGTTGGGTGCTAACTCCTTCTGGCCCCTGTGTGGTGGGAAAAGTAGTTGAGGCTGAGGCCCCCCGCAGGCCACCTGTGGTACCCGCCAGCTGAGCAGTGGCCCCTGCCATGGCCCCTGGTCATGGCCAGGCCATGGCAGGGGCCACTGGTCATCAGGATCCATGGGGAAAATGAGAGATTACAGGATTTTGACATAGTTGCAGGAAACAGAGGCAAAAGAGTTTTGCCATAAAACTTGTAGACAACAGTCTGAACTCTCACGACACTTGCTTGGGCATTTACCGTCGGGCGTAAATCTACATCTTTTTGCGTTAATTAGTTTTTAATAACACTTTATGAATTTGCCCTAAACCCGTCCGTCAGGAATGAAGTGTGGAAAAGGGCACACATTAAGCACTGAGTCTCTGTTTTCAAGAAAGTTGATGATGAGGCTACAATTTGCACAAAATAGCCATCAGCATTTACCTTCTGTGTCGGGGTCCGCACTGGTGCCGCTGACCACAGAGAAGCCGTGAGAGGGAAAAAAGCCTCTAAGAGAAGCAACCGCTTCCCCTGAAGGGTGACTCAACGACCTCTGTGCCCCAGGATGATGGATTGAAGGGGCTTTACACACGGCCCTGGGAAGCAAGGGCTGTTTATTTAGATCAGATGACTATTCATAGCGAGTCAAGATCATTATCAATTCCAGGTCTCATTGCGCACTTACGGGAGGTGAAGCGTTCGCCATCAGTGCTCCCAATAGCAGGTGCGTTTCACAACCCGTCAGATGATAACCGGTTTTATATCGGTGCCCTTTGCAAACGGAAAACGAGTTAATTCCCGTAGTGGCGCCGTTGTTTTTCATCCGCTTCGTGGAATCCAACGACGAGTGGGAGGCTCCTTCTGTGAAAGGTGAACACCTGACCTGATTGCTAATGTCACCGGAAATGCCACGAAAGAATTCAACACCGAGGACGCGTGCATTTGTTTGGTGGGATAATAGAAGTATATAAGGGCTGGCGGACCTCGGCGTTTGTGGTAAACGTCCCACGCTTGGACTTGATTGTGATGTACAGATAATTTTTAATTGCGCCCACGCCAAGTAAATATTCTGGCAGAGAAGATAGAGGCTGTAGATGTCAGATTTTAGCAACAGCTACGCTTGCAGGGGAATTAAACTGAAATATTATGTAATGAAGCTGATGTTGAATTTTGAAAAATACTTAGCTTGGGAACAGGCATGTTCTATTCCCGCCCCATCAGAGCTCAGAAATGCTTGGGGCTTCAAAAAGTCGCTCAGTAAATCAATCTAAGTATCCTACAAAGACGGCAAATGTTTCTATAAACAAGGCTCCAAGTATTGGTTGCCTGTCATTCTGAATTAGTCGGAAATATTTAGTAAAAGTAAATGCAACCGGAAAATACAACCACCAATAAAAACCCCTCAGCGTTTTAAAGTTTTACAATTACAACTGATGAAAACATAGGTTATGAACAGGAAGACATTAAAATCTTTCTCTATGAAAGCGAGGAAAGAATAAAGCAAACAGAATGATGAGGGCTCACAAGATGTTCCTTTGAAAACTTTGCAGACAATTGCGTGAAAAAATTTAAATATTAAGGATATTGAAAATATATTAAAAGTGAAATGTATTAAGAACAGACAAGGTGAGGTGCCTGGGTGGCTCAGTCCGTTAAGTGTCAGACTTCAGCTCAGGTCGTGGTCTCACGGTTTGTGAGTTCGAGCCCCACGTCGGGCTCTGTGCTGACAGCTCGGAGCCTGGAGCCTGCTTCGGATTCTGTGTCTCCCTCTTTCTCTCTGCTCCTCCCCCACTCACACTCTGTCTCTCTCTCAAAAATAAATAAACATTAAAAAAAATTTAAAAGAACAGACAAGGCTGAGAAGGCAATTGAAGCAGGTGAATATGTACCAAGAGTAGGTGTTCTGTTCATGTTCTCATTTTATTTTCATATAATCAATACAAGAAACGTTTTTTATAAAATAAACTATGGCTCTAAAGTGCACTGGTAGGTTAGTTTTGTTTTCTAGAAAGGGTTGTTTTTTTTTTTTAATTTTTAAAGATAGGTTTTGAATAGAAACTACTTAGTGGGTTCCCATTTTAATAAAACCAAATGCTGACCACTAATGAAACACTGTAGGAAAGCATATGGCTTTAACTGTTTCAGCCTCTCTTTTGCTCTCGGAGGTCCTGTTTTGGATGAGAAATTACACGTGGCCCATCCCAGGGGCTCTCCTTTAAGGGTAGAACAAATATTTAGCTCTGCTCCTTTGTGAGGGAACGGAGTCTGTCTTGTAATTGAGAAGCAGCAGGCATGTGAACCACTCGTGATGGGTTTGAGCTGCAGAAAGAAAACACTACCATCTTGGAGCTGCAGGGGGCAGTCTGGCTCAGTCCTTGCGGGACACCCAACACCGGAAGGCTCAGCAGGGTGGCCCTTCCTCAAAGACACTAGCTCAGGCAGGACTCCATACCCTCAAAAGCCCTGAAGGTCCCTGTCAGCTGGAGAAGCCAGCTTGGAGGAGGCAGATGTCCCCAGTCCCCAGGAGGCTCGACGTCTGGTTGGGAGACCCAATGTCCAAATGACTCTGAACAATTCCGGGCGGTCTGATCCCAGGAAGAGAGAGTGTCTTTGGGTTGCTGGACCTCAAAGGTTGGTGGGATCAAGGCAGAGGGGACAGGGGTCATCCGGTGAGGGGAAGCATGTGAGCAAGGGCTGGGGGATGTAGACGGGTCAGAAGAATCCCTCTCCTGCTTTGGGGTCTCCACCTGCACCTGCCTCCTGTTCTCCTGTTCCCTGGCCGCCATTTGCCAGACGCCCAGCCCAACTCCTCTACTCCTGTCCCCAAGGGTAATGGCCTCCTTTGGCTGGGCACCGAGGCCTGGCCTCTGCCCCTCTACACACCCCCAGAGTGGTCCCAGGTCCTCGACACAGTTCCTGTTGGCACTCTGCTAGAGTGCTCTCAGGACCCGGAGAGTCAACAGGCCATCTCCGAAGACAGCAGGGCATCTCTCATAGGATTGCGGTGAGGGATGGTGAGGGTAACTTATCCCAGAAGTTCAGATAGCTTATCACACTTCTGGGGAGTTCAGTAAATGGTAGCTTGTATTATTGCTGTATACTCCAGGCCAAAATCCACTCCATCCCCAGACTGGGGACCCCAGTCTCCAGATCTCAGCTAATGAACGATGCCCCATGGCATTCCGTCTCCCGAGATGGAAATCCCAGTGCCTTGGTGCCCTAGTCAACACCGCGTCCAGCTGACTACCATTCACACGGATCCTACCTCTGAAGCCCCTTTCAAATCCCTCCCTCCTTGCCGTTCCCATTGTCCTGGCTTCGTCCAGACCTTCCTACTCTGCTGTGTAACCAGCACGTCTCAGCTTTGATGTGCATGGGAGCCGCCTGGAGATCTTGCGTAGGAGGAGGTCCCGCTGTGTCTGAGATGCGGCATCCCTAGTATGCTCCCAGGGGATGCCCATGCCCCCAACCACTCTGGGGAGGCAAAGGCTTACGCCGTGCCTCTTGTGGCTTGTGACCGGCTTCCGGCACTCTCTCTGGAAACTTCAGTGGCAGCTCGCTGCTCACAGCCAAGGTTGTCTATACCACACCCTTCGCTCTCCATATACTTGGATTTCATACGTCTGGAGTTGGGCTCAGGAATTGGCATCTTCTTATAATACCTCTGAGTGGCTCTAATAATGTAGGTTGCTTGTGGAAAACGAGCCTGTAACACCAACCCAAACTCTTTAACGCGACATTCAAGGGCCTTCTCGATTCGGTCCCGGGGGGAGTGAATCATCACTAACTCACCTTCCTTCCTTGGCACTGTGGACACTCATCTCTGGACAGGGGGTCCTAGGGGATGCTGTGTTTCCACTCTTCCTTCCAGCTCCACAAATCTGCGTTGGGGCAGGACCGGCATCGTATTTAGTTTCGCGGCTCCGGGACCCGACAGTCGGCCTGCTCCAGAGTGGCCCAGCAGAGTATTAAAAAAGCATCAAGTGGAATAAGAAAACAGTGCTAACCAAACTGATAGGTGGCTGACTTTTGATAAGAATAAACACAAAAGCTGCTCTGTTGGAAACTGTTTTGATAATCTCTGTTCTGAGACGCAACGTGTCGTATGCCCACAGTACTTAACATGCGGTAGGTTCAATACAAGTCCTTAAAATTCACCACGGGTTTAAACTACTTCAAGGACTATTTTGTGCCGATTCGTGTCTGTGCTTATTGGTAGCTTGCGCAAACCCTCCGAGGGTGAATCGCCAGGGACAGGAAAGTTGTCATTGGCTTGGAAATATAAGTATCGCAATAAAGGGACTCAAGGGGGTTTGAATTCTGCAAAGTTTAGTGCCCTCTGCTGGCCACAGCGGGCAAATCACCTGCTGCTCCAGGGGGCACTACCCATCCCCCTGGGTGTCTGATGGGTGATGAGATGGCCTTTGTCGGCCTGAAAGTGTCAACTTTCTCTTAGGTCGTTGAGCATTTGGAGAGGAGGGTCTTGAATGAATGCATATCGCAAGACAAATGCTTCAACTAGGAAGTGTGCATTTCTGAGTTGTATTAAACCAGTTAATACTTCCTAATCACTTACTCTGCAGTGTATTCAGCTGTGTAAAAGTGTTGTTCAAGAACAGATTCTGTCTGGTGCAGCCTATGCAGAGCTGACCGTCAGGGCTCGAGAGCTTTTGTCTCGGGTGGTCCTGGGTTCCATTCACGCCTCTTCCATCCCCTCTGCCCCCGCTTCGGGCCTGTTCCTGAGTCCTGGAGGGTTGTCGTGGGGCAGTGTCCACAGGAAGGGCCCAGCACTGGTAGGCGCTCACGGGATACAAGCTATCGTGTGTGTGCGTGCGTGCGCGCGTGTGTGGCTCACTTTAACAATCTAAAATGTATTTGGGAAATAAACAAGAGGAAAGAGGTTGGAAGCATTGATTGTGGCCATCATGGTTGCTCTAGGATAATTGTCTGCTCAGAATGGTTCCATTTCAGCAGTGGTGACTGCTGAAATGCGATTAGACTTTTTGTGCTCATTCAAGCGTCCCCTCTAATTACAAGGAACCAGTGTTTCTGGGCCTCGGTCCATCCGTGTGCCCCGGGGAGGCTTTTTGCAGGAAAGTGCCGTCTGAGGGGACAGGCACGCCAGGGGACCACGGAGGGGGGCGTCAGGAGGGAGGGAGCCCACAGTCACGGTCACCACCAGATCTCACTGGGCCCAGACAGCCGCACGCCTTGCCCTGAGGTGACTCTCCCATACCCCCGAGAGGTCCTTGCCACATTTTCCGAGGACCTAAGGTATTTTGGCAAAATTGGAGCACCAGGCAGGGATCCGTGGTGGCCCTGCAGGTCTCCTGGGTGAAAGATTGCTTTTTCCCGTGTTGAGCCACGTGGCAACCCGGGTTTGCTCCGTGCATGTCCCCACCCACCCGGTAAAGACTTCCTTCCATTCCCAAGAGGCTCCTCAGAGATGAGCTAACTAAAGGTGGCCCCTCCTGGGCGGGGAGGGAGCCTCCCTGCGCCTCACCTGGGAGCGCAGACAGGAGGACAGTCACGGGCAAGGCCTTCACCCCAGAGCCACGCGGGAAGTTCCTGAGAACAGGCCAAGTGCGAGGCTCGGAAGAACGCTGACTAGGCCGGCCTGCCCATCTCCAATCTCGTGGTTGGCTCCTCAGGACGGGAGGACTTGGCTGGCCTTTGAAAGGCTCATCGGGCTCGGGAGTATGGGACACATGGGCCCGGGGCCTGCCCTCCCCCCGGCCCCGAGGCTCAGGTGGGAGGCAGTGAGGGTCGGCACTCAGAACAAGGGCCGGTGGTGTGGGTTGTGGCCAGGGGGACAGCAGAGGTGGACCCTGTGCGGGTGGGCTGGACCCCCAACCCCCTGGCCCTGTGACCACACGCCAGGTAGCCTAACTCCTGAGCCCAAGATTGCTCCCCAGGGGCTGCTCTTCCCTGGGCTCTCATGATGCAAATGGAAACCCTAACCTGTGTCACAGCGGACACGAGAGAATGTTCCCACGTTCCCCAAATGTTGAACAAATCATTGCCGTGTGGCAATTTATTCTTTCAAGTTTATTTATTTTGAGGGGGTCGGAGAGGGAGAGGGAGGGAGTGCAGAGAGAACGGGGGCAGAGAGAGGGAGACACAGAATCCGAAGCAGGCTCCAGGCTCCGAGCTGTCAGCACAGAGCCCGACGCGGGGCTCGAACTCACGAACCGAGAGATCGTGACCTGAGCCAGAATCAAGAACCAGAGCCACCCAGGTGCCCTGACCGTGCGACGACCTAGAAGCAACGGGTCAAGGGCCTCGCTGAGTGTCCGTGAGGCTGCCGCTCAGAATCTTAGATCTCCTTGTTTGTGTGCTCAGGGTTTTTCCTCTCCGGGTTCCTCCACATCCTTGTTCGCCTCCCCTCCCCCCCCCCCCAAACCAAACAAACCAAAAAAAAAGTTAACCAGAACCTCGAGAGCTTTTATAACCTGGGAGCAGCTCACGGAGTTACTAACCTGGCTCGTTCTACAGTGAAATGGCACAGCTGTGAACTGTGCCAGCCGTGTGCACAGACCCCTCTCCCGGACTCAGATTCGCTAAGCAGTGCTCCAGAGCCTTCCCACCGTCATCCCCTCCCTCCTCACCCCCCCCCCCCACTGCCCTGTTTTACGTGAGGTTCCCTCCTGGGCTGGGGCAGGGGGGAGGAGGGGCAGCCCCAGGCGCATGGCGGGGAGCACTCTGAGCCTGTCCCTGCTTCCTGCAGGTTCGCCATGGAGCCCTTCTGTCTGCTCCTCCTGGCAGGTGTTAGCCTGCCTTTCGCCAAGGCTCTCAAGGGCAACGAGACCACCCCAGCGGAGAGCAACTTGACCTCTACGACCGCAGGTGAGGACCCAGCTGTCTGCCGCTCACCTGCCCTTG
Organism: Panthera pardus; assembly: GCF_024362965.1. Classification (NCBI taxonomy): domain Eukaryota; kingdom Metazoa; phylum Chordata; class Mammalia; order Carnivora; family Felidae; genus Panthera; species Panthera pardus. The sequence continues at coordinate 82,464,076 of NW_026526788.1, forward strand.
CCATCCCCCACCCTCCTGGTAGGGTCTCAAGACCGGGGGTGATGACCCCGCTGGGGGAGGAGAAGGAGCATCGAACACGGAACGCCTCTCAAAAGCAGGCTGGCCGCACGAGCCAGTTGTTGGGAATTTGACCAGAACAAAGCTTAGCATTCGGGGGGCGGCAAACACAACCCCGTGCTCAGAGTTGGTATCGGCTTCGGTGGGAAGCGGGGGAGCAGGGGTTCACAGTCCCGACCCCGCCGTGGGGAGCCGATTCTAGCGATCCTCAACAAGTGGGGACATGGACGAGTGCCTAGGGGATAGTTAGGCACTGACATGGCAGTTGATCCAGTCAAGAAATCAGTGTGAGTCCTTTCAGGCATGATGTTGGTACCGTGGCTGGAGTCACTTTTTTAAAAGAAGAGTCCACGCGTGTCTAGAGATGCATGTTGAAGTCCTTCTGAGGGAAGCAACCCTCCCTCGGGGAGCCGCTCGAGAAAGAGCCCCTGGGGAGCAGGAGGTAGGCGGGGCCATAGGCCAACCCAGCTGCCTGGTCCCCATCAGAAAGTCGGTGGCAGATACGTGGGGGTCACCGCTCCGTGCTCCTGCCTTTTCCGTGGTTTGAAAGTTAGAGTGGAGACTGGGGAAGAGTGAACAGATCTGTGTGACAGCGTGGACGGACCCCAGAAACACGCTCAGTGGAAGAAGCCGGACGCGAGACCACGTGTTGTGTGATCTCCGTTGATAGGAAATGCCCGGAATAGTCAGGGTGACCGAGGAGAAGGTACCTGAGCGCTTGGCCGGCCTGGTGGGGGCGGGGGGGGCGGGGTGTGTGGCAAAGGCCAGGTGACCTCAGGTGGACGAGAGGTGGACGGGAAGATTCTAAAACTGGATTGTGGTGGCAGTGGCAACTAGGAATTAACTAAAAATCATTGGATCTTCTGCTTAAAACGGGTGGGTTGTGTAGAATGTAGATTTGGCGTCACGGAGTTGAACTAAAGGCCGTGCGAAGCTGACGGGAAGGGGAGGAGAAGCGGCAGAGAGAGCAGGGGCTCTTGAATCACGTGACCCTTGTTCAGCTCCCGCTGACCTGGCCAGGTGACCTGGAGTAAGTTCCTGAACCTCTTCGGGCCTCAGTATCCCCATCTGTGAGTCGGAGGTAATAACAGTGCCTCCTTTTCGCAACGCTGTGAGCATGAACGAGACCGCCGAGCTGGGTACAGAGGCTCGTCCACGTGGGCCACCGCTGTGGATGGCTGGACGTGTCGGGGGAGGCCCGTCACCCGCCAGTCGCTTACAGCCCGGAAACGCGGCCTTTCAATGTCCCTTGGTATCTCTTTCTTGGATGTGTGCCCAGCTGATGAGTTCAGGGTCCCCAAGGACTAGGCCCGGACTCGCCTCCCTGGGAGACCAGAGGCCGTCTGTGGCTGCCAGCTCTGTCCCCTGGCCGGCTTAGTAGGAGCCTGTAACCGGCAAGGCCTGGTCCCTTGAGTCTGTATCACGGCCTGTTGCCAGTCCCTACACGCCTGCCCTGTCCCTTCCCTGTCCATCCCCCAAGACTCCCAGGCATAAAACTCAAGGCATCTCGGGTAAGGTATTACTTGGTGTATCGGTTAGTGTTCTCCAGAGAAACAGAATCAGTGAGACATGTGCTTATAGTTTCATTTATATCTGTATCTGTATCTATGTCTGTATTTATATTTATTATAAGGAACAGGGTCACAGGACCGTTAGGGCTGTTGAGTCCAAAATCCGCAGGGCCAGGGAGCCGGTTTGAGCTCGAAGGCTGGCAGGCTGCCGCTGCAGAACCGGAAAGAGTGATGTCCCAGTTGGAAGGCAGTGAGGGAGGAAGGATTCCCTGTTACTCACAAAAGGCCCAGGCTTTTTGGTCTCTGCAGGCCTTCGACTGATTGGGTGAGGCCCACCCACAGTGGAGCATGGGGAGGCGTGTAATCTTTTCAGAGACCACCAATCTAAATGCTGAATCTCATCCTAACAGCACCCTCATAGAAACACCCAGAACAGCAGCGTTGGACCACGTATCTGAAACCCCGTGGCTCAGCTAGGTTGGCATTCAGCATCACACTTGATTATCACAAGGCGCCGGGTAAACAAAAATTATCAACTTCCTTCCAGAAGAAAAAGCTTGAGTGAGATAATTAGAAGTGCCCCATTCGGGCTGGGATCAGGGACTCAACCCCCATGCAGCTCAAGGGCCTGACGTGATTTTCTGAGCCCAGACACGTGACCTACAAATGCACCCTTGGCCCCCAAGAGAAGGGCGAAGTAGGGCTCAAGTCATTGGTGCAAGACCCCAGAGAGGACGGCCGGAGCAGCCCTGTCCTCACATTGCCAGCCAGAGAAATCCAGAACTGCAAAAAAGGAAAGACAGGAGCCCCTAGCAGACAGAAGCTGCATTTGTTACTGTCCTCATGTACGTTTTTCACATTTTTTAAAATACTTATTTATTTTTGAGAAAGAGAGAGACACACACAGAGGGTGAGCGGGGGAGGAGCAGAGAGAGAGAGAGGGAGACACAGAATCCCAAGCAGGCTCCAGGCTCTGAGCTGCCAGCACAGAGCCCCGTGCGGGGCTCAAACTCACAAACCGCGAGATCATGACCTGAGCCGAAGTTGGATGCTTCACCAACTGAGCCACCCAGGTGCCCCGTGTCACTGTCCTCATCTCAAGCAGGGCCCCTGGGTGCTGGGTCCCTGGTGCTGTTCCACAGCCTGAGACCCTGCAGACCTGCCCCGAGGACAGTGTGTCCCGATTCTACCGGGCAGAGCATCGTTTGCCCCAAAGCGGAGAAGCCAGAAGAGAGCTGCGTGGGCGTTTCCCTAGCTAGCACCCAGGGCACCGTCAGGGTGACTCAGCCTCACCCCTGGGCCTCTTCGCTTCACTTGGAAAGAAAACGGTTGGCCAGTAAGGTGGCTGTGGGTGTCAGGCGCTCCTTTCGGGGACAGGGAAGCGACCTCGTGCCCCTGAGAACAGATGTGTCCCTCACAGCTTGTTACAGTTTCTGCCCGGGGCTTCACGGCTTTGGCAGTGGCCTCTGGTCACACAACCAGGAGGCAAGTCCACGCTGGCTCCAGTTCAAGGTCTCGGTGACAGCAGGTGGACGGGCTGCATTGGCCTAGAATTCCAGACGGGAGCCTGACCCGCGGGAAGTGCCCTTTGGAACTTTGTTCCCTGAAAGAAGGATCATCTGGTGGGATCACAGCACATTGCCACAATGTGCCAATAACCGGAAGCCCTGTTTGTTCCTTGAACAAAATGTATCAAATAATCATCAAGAGACATTCCTTTACGCAGGAGCTGGAGGTAAATACTCACAAACAGTACAATTAAATGCTGTTGTCCGTATTGCAGGAAGGCTTCCTAAAAATTAATAAGAAAAAGACAGCCCAGTAGGAAAGTGGCAAAGCAAGCATATATGACCAAACGATGTGCAAATACCCAATTGATTGTTTTATTAATCACGAAATGATGCTTTACTCTGTAGAAAGTAGGGAAAGGCAGGTTGCAGTGGTATCATTTCATTTAGCTGTTTGGCAAAATTTAAAAGGATTGCTCACAGCCAGGGGGGATCAGCTCCATCATCCAGTCTAGGTAAGCACGGATGGTGGGAACTTTGCAGGGGGCAACTTGGCAGTTTCTATGACGATTTAATGTGTGTGCCCACTGACGCACAAAGTGTCCTTCTGGAGCTTTCTGCGGAAGCACTTTCAAGATACCCAGAGAGAAAGATACACGATGTGAAATCGTAAGTAACAGAAAAAAAAAAAAAAAATAGCTGGAAAGAACCTAAATGTCCGTCGAAATCTCGGGTTGTTCAGAAAGTGGAAGTCTAAGCAGCCGTTAAGCAGGACGAAGAGGCTGCGTGTGCTGACCCAGAGGCTCGCCAAGACAGACGACCGCGCGACAAGGCCGAGCCACAGAGCTGGCCCCGTAGAGGACGGCGTCCGTTTTTGTTGCTGTTGCTGTATTTTCACACTCCACTTGGCCCAGGGGACACGGCCCAGCCCGCGGAGCTTTTATTCTGGACCATTTTGTTTCACAAAATGGCATTTAGGTTGAATTACTTACCAGAATTTAAAAATCAGATAAGTTTTACAATAGCTACGAGTTTCTTCTTTTTGGCAAAGCCGGGAGAACTGGACGGTGTGGGGGGCCCACCTTCCGCTTGACCCCAGTGGGGCCGCCCCTGCAGACGGGGCACGGACTCCCCAGTTCTCCCAGCCCCGCCAGGCCTGCCGGCCCCTGAGTGATCTTACCTGTTCTCTGCCCCCTCCCCCCCCACACCCCGAGAACAGAGGCAGCTGCTGACATTTGTCCCGATTCTGCCCATGCACACAGCCCTGCGCTGGAGCCTCGGGTCATTCAGCCTGGTCCTCAGGAGCACGCTGTGGAAAGCCCACATCTGTAACTGTAGCCTCTGAGCCTGGAGGCTGGACCCTGGAGCCTCCTGATGAGGCCCCCCAGAGATGGGCTGTCTGTGGCCCAGGTGCCCGTCAAGGCTCCGGGTAGTGCCCACACCCTCAGCCAGGTGCAGCCAGCCCTCGGACCGGGCTGCTCACCACTCGGTCACTGCCAAGATGGACGCTGGCCTGGGCAGCCGAGGTCTGTGCAAATGCAGAAGTGGGGAGCGAGAGAAGGGCACCTGCCTGTGCCCTGTGGTTGCATTTGGCAGGGCAGGGATGGACCCCAGTCGGGGAGTGGAACACCCAGGCCCCCGCCGCCCCCCGGGGTCAGGCATCTCCCCATCAGGCGGGCTTGAGTTTGCTGTAAGGGCCTGGCAGAGCAAGGCGGGGCCTCCGTGGGTGGGCGAGTGTGGAAGCTCTCCCCCCCCCCAAAACCCCACCCCCTCCCCCCCGCGGGGTCAGCTCCCTAGGGGAGCTCTGCAGCAGGTAGGGCCAGGGGAGAGGGACTGGGGCACATGCTCTTAGAGGCTCTGCCTGGTGTCACCCTGGCTTTGCCCTACAACTTGACTTGGGAGGTCCCTGGCCAGATGGGAGAGGCATTGGCTCAGCCTGGAAGGAGGGAGTCTCGTTTGGCCAGGCTTCTGGCATCCCGGGCCACCTCATCACAGACCAGGTGTCTCTCAGTCAGTGCACCTCTACATCAGACGGTCACTCGAATCAGTAAAAACTGGCATTTATTAGAAATACGTGCCTTGGCCACTGACAGGTGCCAGAGCCAGTGTGAGGCCCCGGAGGGGGGTTTGCTTACAACCTGGACGGGGGTGGGGAGGGACCTTTAGGATACACGAGGACAGGGTGCCAGGGGAGGGAAGCTGCAGGACCGCGGTGCCCCCACTGGGCTCAGCTTTGGGAAGACACAAAGCTATGGGAGGACCATTGTTGTCTTTGAGGAACGTCCACTGACTCAGAGTGAAGGCGGTCGCCCCCAGGGTCTGTTCATTCCGAGAGAGTAGGGTCTGTGCTTGGAGGCATACAGAGACTCTCTGGGATCCACAGAAGGGGAGCCAAGCGGGCTTCCTGGAGGAGGGGGCATTCGAGATCTCCCTGGGAGTGGGGGCATTTTGGTGAGTGGGAGTCTGGGGAGGCAGGGGCTAAGTCAAAACAGCCAGCCTGTCAGAGCCCCCTCAGAATCTGGGCTTACTGGGCAGGTCCTGGGCAGCCAAAGGCAGCTGCCCCTGGTCCAGGGATGTGGGTCCTTCTGAATGAGGAAAGTCAGCCTGGACCCGTAAGATCGGGAGCTCGAAGCTTCAGGGGACCTGGTCGTGGCCTGGCCACAGACCTCCACCCAGCCCACGGGCCAGGCTGCACCCCCATTGCCCTGAGCTCCTGCGTGGCCCTGGCAGCTCCCCACGCTGTCCCCAGAACAGCAGGGCATCTGACCCTCCACCCTCTTCCACCTCCCCGGTGCCCCGGGCCCGGGGAAACAGGTTCCTTGAGGCGGGCAGGGAGCTCCCTGTCGCGCCTTCACTGCCCCTCAGCCCTCACCAGGGTCAAAGTCACCGGCCCCTCAGTTCACGCTCTGTCCCCCGTGTCACGGCGGCTCATCTCATCCGTGGTGAGAGCACAAGGCACCGGGCGGTGGCCTGCTTTGCCGACGGGGAAGCGTGGTCTGGTGCTGGGGCTCCTTCCTCGCCCAAACCCCCTTTTCCCCTTCGTCTGAGTCCCATCGTGATGGGGACCGGCTCTGCCCGCAGGCCCTCCGGACCCCCGCGCGTCCCAGCCCCTGCTGGCCTGGCTGCTGCTGCCTCTGCTGCTGTTAGTCGTCTCCCTCCTCCTCGCCGCCTACTTCTTCAGGTAGGAGTGTCCCCGGGGCGCGGGCGGACTTGCCCCGACCAGCTCTGATGAGGAAATGATCTCCTCCAGGCCGCACTGCGGGTGTGGGCCCAGGCAGAGGGCGGCGGGGCTGGGGACCGGAGGGGCCGGGGACGAGCAGGGCTGGCGACCGGGGGCCGGCGTGGCAGGGTCCAGCCATGAGCGGCAGGAAGAGCTTCTCCAGGCTCACCTGGTGGGTATCCTCGCGCAAGGGCCCCGCGTCCCGGGGACCTTCCCTGTGCCCGAGGCTAACCAGTCTGTGTCTCGAAGGTTCAGGAAGCAGAGGAAAGCCGTGGTCAGCGCCAATGACAAGAAGGTGCCCAACGGAATCCTGGAAGAACAAGGTACCCTGCGGGGCCGGGGGGCCGGTGGGAGGGGGGGAGGGGCTGCCGGGAGGGTTTGCTGGGGGCTGTCGTCCGCCTCTTAGTTGCAACGTTAAACCCCTTCGCCTTTGCGACTTGGGTCTCCCTTTACCCGGTGTAATGCTGGCGTTTGCCATGGTAGAGTTTTACCATTTCAAAACTTTTCTCCTTTCCCTCGGCCATGAAACAGACATTGGAGACTTTCCGTTTGTGGCTTTGTTGGAAATGCTGTTCACATCCTGCCCTGTTGACAGGGTTTTGACGTGTAACAGTTTTCAGGAAGCCCTTTAAAATCACCCTACGATGAGACAGCCTGGTTCACGCTCTAAAGGGCTCGCCTGAAATTCGCACCGTTTTCGGATCTTGACGCTGGAAGAGAGCTGATCCACCAACGTGTGCGGCAGGGAAGGTCCCCGTGGAGGGCATTCCCAGCCTTGTCTTTCAGGCTCTGGGCTCAGTTCCGTGCCTCAATGCTACTTACAAGGCACACTGTTTCTCTTCCCCACAAGTGCAGGTGGCTGAGAAAGTTCGGTGAGGCAGAGACTTTCAGAATGATTGGTTCACACCAGTGACTGTGACTTCCTCTAGTCAGCCTGCTACCTAATAGTTCCATGGTTTGGGGGAGCAAACGTACGGTCAGCCTTCAAACAGAATTGTAGAATCGACCCCCAGATGATAAAAAAGAACGTCAGCCCCAAAAGACCTAGCAAGGGGCTGGAGGGCAGTCCTGGGGTGCTGGCGGGACCTGAACGTCACCGAGAACCTCGTTCGGTGCTGCTGTGGCCTGCGGGCGCCTCCTTCCTGCCCCAGCTCGCTCCCTGCACGTTTCAACAGCCCTGAAAGGGAGGGAAGAAGGTGTGGCTGGCGAGGCCCAGAGGCCCAGCCAGACTCACTCTGACGCGTCTGCTCTCAGAGGAACGAGCCCTGTGAGGAGTTCTTGGCTGGGCTTCAGAAAGGCTCTGCAGGTGGGGACAGGCCCTTTGCAGGAGTGACAGCAGAGTGTTCACGTGGACTTTGTCAAGAGTATCAGTCACGTTGCAGGAAGAGAAGCCCCTGCCAGCGATCTCTCCTTTTGTCTCAGTCTGAGTTGATGGAAGGATCTCTCCTGAGGCCCGTCCTCGTTGTCAGTGCCTCCCTGCCCGCTCCCCGCAAAGCAGGGATGGTCTCTCTCTCTCTCTCTCTCTTTTAAACATTTATTTATTTGAGGGGGGGAGGGGCAGAGAGAGAGGGAGACCCAGAATCCGAAGCAGGCTCCAGTCTCTGAGCCGTCAGCACAGAGCCCGACGCGGGGCTCGAACCCACGAACCGCGAGATCATGACCTGAGCTGAAGTCAGATGCTTAACTGACTGAGCCACCCAGGAGCCCCCAGGAGGGTTTCTCTTACTTCTTCTGGAGCTTGTGGGGTTTCAGCAAGCAGACTATTTGTCACAAGGGAGACAGGGCTGAGGGAGACGCATATCCTAACCGATTCCCTGTCTTTCCCGCCTGAACCAAAGTTATTCTTCCGTATTGATTAGTGTGCAATCGTTTCTCCCTATTTCAAGCCTGGAAAAGTGAGTTGGAGTGTGAGAGTGCCCGGGTCCTTGGTGGAGGGAGCAGGGGCTGGGGGCTGAGCTGGAAGACGAGGTGACTGTGGTTGGTGAGAGCAGGTCACACGGGCCAGAGGGACGCCCCTCTGGTGTGGATGTTATCGCAGGGGGCAGACCTCTGCGCTCCGCTGCGCGGGGCCCCGCTCGGAGAGCACCGTCCACCCTCTGGCTGTGTCATTCCTCCGGGGTGCCCTTGGTCCGTCGGGTTCATGAGTCAGCCATCCGGAAACCTGGCTGAGTGGCCCCCATGTGTCTTCTGGTCCCACAGAGCAGCAAAGAGTGATGCTTCTCAGCAGGTCCCCCTCCGGGCCCAAGAAGTACTTCCCCATCCCCGTGGCACACCTGGAGGAGGAGATCCGCGTCCGGTCGGCGGATGACTGCAAGCGCTTTCGGGAGGAGTTCAACGTGAGTTTGGAGGTTCCTTGCTGTTCTTGTCGTGGGGTCGGGGCCTGGGAAACGCGGCACCGCATTTCAGGGCACATCGTCCCAAAGACCGCACACACCCGCGTGGGTCACCACACTGTCCCAGAGGGGTTTCTGGACGCCTGGCTTCTCCTGCGAGGTCCACGCACGCCCCTCGTTGCTCATTCGTAAGATGAGACGGTCGAGCGAGAGGCTCCCGAAGGCCCCTTCCAGCGCAGACACTCTGAGTGCCGAGTCCCAAAATCTAGCGTGATAGGGACACGGCGGTCTCCCTGATGTGGAAGACCAGGGCCCGAGCGGGCGGCAGGGTGACAGTTCTGTGTGGAAAGCGGTGGAGCCCCCCCACCCCCACCCTCTAACGGGCCTCGGAGACCTCGTGCATCTCGCGGGTGAAGGAAACGTCCCTCTTGCGAACCACCCTCGTGGCGTGACTTAAACAGCCGTGGGGCTGCTTGAGGGGCCACGGGCTTCGGTTCGACCTGTGCCCCAGCCTCTCCTGGGCATCACCCAGCTACTGCCGTTCTGGGCGAATCGCCTCTGCGGACCTGGCAACGGCAGCAGCCAACTAGCACGGCTTTAACCAACTGTGACGGTCCCCACGGGAGCAAGCCGATTCCCCCAGCTCTCCACAAAAACCACGAAGGTGCGTCCGTGACGCCTCGCCTCGTGCGATTCAAGTTTCCGTCAATGTCCTGTGAATTGTGACTCTGTTGGATAGACGGAGATTTGGGGGGTGGGGGGAGGGAGAGAGGGAGGCACATGGAGGGGGGGGCAGGTAAGAGAGACACCGGGGACACTCATCTGGGGTCTAGCCGTTCAGTGTTTACCCCTGACCATGTTCCTCGTGAGCTCTGTGCGTCTTGCTCACGTCACACGCAGCCGTGTGCTCAGCGTTGAGCCCCAAAGAGAGGCCGGTGACGCTGACCGCGCCTTGCTTAGCCTGCTGCCCCCCCCCCCCGCCCCAGGCCCTGGCACAAGGGCCAACGTCTGGGCAGCCGGCCTCTAAGCCGGCCTGTAAGAGGGGCTCTGGGCAGCGGGCCGCATAACCAGCGGCGTGCGGTGTAGCTATTTAATCCAGAGACGGCACTCCAGCAGACGCGTGGCTTTTCACACGGAAGCATCCCGCGAGGGCACGGGAGGTGACGGAGCGTCGCATCGGTACTTTGCTTATTTTTTTAACATGAGCCTCGCCCGCCTTTGCCTTGCTTCCCTTTGTTTCCAAATGTGTCTTCTATTTTGGGGAAATTAGGTCATCTTGAAAGACAGCTCGACGCAGTATTGTTTTGCAATCTGTCAGCCTGGCGAGAGAAGTTCATTCTCCGCGTTCACAGTAACTACCCAAGTTGGCAGCGGTGTGACTTTGTCCCCTCCTGTCTTGTCCTGTTTCCCCTTGTGCTTGTGTTTCCCCGCGTGGACGTGGGGGTCGGCCTTCTGCCAGCAGGAGGACCGTGAGTCAGAACCAGCCGGCTCCGCTGAGATCTCTAAAGTGAGGGCGACTCCCGACTTCAGCCAGGTCACGATCTCGCGGTCCGTGAGTTCGAGCCCCGCGTCGGGCTCTGGGCTGATGGCTCGGAGCCTGGAGCCTGTTTCCGATTCTGTGTCTCCCTCTCTCTCTGCCCCTCCCCCGTTCATGCTCTGTCTCTCTCTGTCCCAAAAATAAATAAAAAACTTTGAAAAAAAAAAATTAAAAAAAAATAAAGTGAGGGCGACTCCAACGCAGCAGGGCTGGAAGTAGGGTCAGGCAGGCGACGCACCTGCCCCAGGCATGAGCAGCTCAGTCGGGATAAATAGTATTTCAATTATTCAAAAATATCAAAAAATTTTTGTGTTGTTTGTTTATTTGTTTTGAGAGACAGAGAGAGTGGGGAAGGGGCAGAGAAAAAGGGAGACAGAGAGAGAGAGAGAGAGAGAGAATCCCAGCCAGGCTCTGTGCTGTCTGCACAGAGCCCGACACGGGGCTCAAACTCACGAACTGCAAGATCGTGACCTGAGCCTGAGTCGGATGCTTAACCAACTGAGCCACCCAGGCGCCCCCAAAATATCAAAATTAATGCAGGCCATCCATGCCGAATGAAATAGTAAATGAAGACAAGATCATTCCGACTGATTTCTCCCGCGGTCCCAGGCTACACCATGAGTTGTCACCCCACCGTCACCTGTCCTGGCATTATTTAAAGGCTTGGTGTTTTCGACATCATGCCTCAATTTTGAATTTAAAATTTTTTCAATGTTGCATTTGGATATTATTTTACCTCGATTCCTGGGTTTATGGTGCCACTTCAGAGTTTGCCCCCGAAGCAAGTACGTCACCCTTCCTGCCCTGCCCTGCCCAGCTGCCCACTGGAGGCGTCCGGGCAGTGAAGGATGAGTAGATCTGCAGAGGGAAGGAGGGTCTGGTTCCGGCGCTGGGGGACCCGGGACAAGCTGCTTGTAGTCTCTGAACCCCAGTTTGTTGCTCTCGCCAGTGAGAGCTGGCCCTGTCTTTTTTGTTTGTTTTATTTTTGAGAGACAGAGCACGGGCAGGGGAGGGGCAGGGAGAGAGGGAGACACAGAATCTGAAGCAGGCTCCAGGGTCCGAGCTGTCAGCACGGAGCCTGACACGGGGCTTGAACCCACGGTCCGTGAGATCACGACCTGAGCCGAAGTCGGACGCTTCCCTGACTAAGCGACCCATGCGCTCCTCAGCTGGCTGTGTCTCAAGCCGTGTTTGTGTGGCTTCTGTCTCCTAAGCGCCCTGGAGACTTCCAGGACCCGCCCACTCTTGGCTCTGTGATGACCCCGCTTGAGTTAGACAGCTGTTCCCCTCTTCCTCCTCCTCGCCTGATGTCCTGAGTTCCAGTCCCAGAGACGATGAAAGGGACGGACGAGTCTCCAAACGAGTTTGGACGTTTGTGTATTGCCGACCCAGAGCATCCGTGAGCTGAAGGAGTTTGGCCCTGGGTCACTTCGGTGGCATGGTCGAGGCGTGAATGCTGGCCGGCCTGCCTCTCACCAGCCTGGGGTGCTTGCTTGGTCCATTGATTCCACCTCTGCCTGCCTCGGATTGCTCGCCTGTACCAGAAGGACGCTGCCTGTCCCCGTAGGATTGTCCGAACACGTAAAAGAGGCAGATGTGTGCCCAGCTTCGCCCAGTGTCTGCAGGAGAGGCGTCTGGGGCTGCCATGCATTTTAGGACGACTCCTGGGGACATCCAGTCTCACAGTCTCCGCCCGCCATGATAGAGTGCCATCCCAGCAGAGGCTCTCCCAGGCCCCCCAGTGAAACCCCGGCCAGTGAGTGCCATTCAGGGCAGGAACACCCCCTCCCCAGACAGAGTCTGTCCAGCTCAGGGGCCCTGCCCCAGCCCTAGCATGCGTGTTGTAGAAAGGCGCAGGGGAGGCGTGAGCCAGACCCGACCCCTGGAGCATGCTGGACCAGCCCACACCCGGCTGCTCTCTGTTCTTCTCATTGGCTACCACCTGCCCAGCACTGCAGAGCAGGGAGGAAGGGGCAGGGACGTGACCTGTGGCTCCTGTGTGTGCTCACCGAGATGAAATCCCACGTCCAGAAGCAAGCACACCAGCCGACCCTGTTCGGCCAATTTATGTAATTGCACCTTCAATTGCCAGGTATTTATTGACCGATCACTACCTGCACGGCTCCCGCTCAGCGCTGTGGGGGTGACCCGGTCGCGGCAGAGCCCTCCCCGGGTGCTGCCCCGTTTCCCCTGTGCCCACTGAGCAGCTCGGAGATTCGAGTCTGCAGGCAGATTGACAGCGGGACAAAGTGAGGGGTGGCAGTCATTCTGTGCGCTTGGAGACGGAGATATGCCTTCTACACAGAGCACCTGGCCTCACCCCAAGTGGCCCCGCACAGCCCAAAAAGCCGGGATCGCCACCCCAACTTCATATCCCGGGTCTCAGGCCACTGTGGGAATGGGCAGAGCTGGGTCCCCCCTCAACACCTAACCCTCCAACCTCCCCACATACCGCACCGTAGCCACCCCACCTTCCGAGGTTTCTTGGGTTCTTTTTTTCTTTTTCAATTAATCACTTGCATAGATTTTAATTTTTAGAGCCGTTTTAGGCTTAGGGAAAGATTGGGCATAGAGTACAGCATTCCCCCTTAGCCCACAGTATCCCAAATCAACAGTGTCCCGTGTTCACGCCCTACGTGTGTTCCAAATGAGAACTGATGTTGACTCATTGTCACTAACTGACCGACGTCCAGAGCTGGGGTTCCAGTGTGGTACGTTGTGTGGGTTCAGACAAATGCATGACATCATGCGCCCACCATTACAGTGTTATACCTCGTTTTTATTCTCAGGGGTGAGGACAAAAAAGCTTTCGAGTATAGAAAGAGAGAAGTCTGTAGAATGTTGCCACAGGTTCTCTGTTTAGGTTAGGTCCAGAAAATCAGTGTCAAGACAGCTTTGATAAGAACCAGGAATTGTGAGGGGCGCCTCGGTGGCTCAGTCCGTTGAGTGTCCGACTTCGGCTCAGGTTGTGATCTCATCGCTTGTGGGTTCAAGCCCCGCGTCGGCCTCTGTGCTGACAGCTCGGAGCCTGGAGCCCGCTTCGGATTCTGTGTCTCCCTCTCTCTGCCCCTCTCTTGCTCATGCTCTGTCTCCCTCTGTCTCTCAAAATAAATAAACATTAACAAAAAAAAAAAAGAGAGAGAGAGATAGAGAGAGAAGCAAGAATTTTGGGTAGAGAAGGCATTGACCCCAAGGCACCCACCAGGCTCTCTGCCTGTGGCCGTCCAGTTTGGTGAACTGAAAACAAAAGAAAGAGTTCACTGGCTGGCAGGGGCTCAGTCTGCGAGGGAGAAGCCCCCCGCCCCAGAAGAGGGAGGCTCTGGGCCCCTGTGGGTGGTGAGTCCGGCCCTCGTGACTCATGGTGTGAATAAGCCTAGGGCCACGCAGCACTTGTGAGGTCTGCCCCCGTCTTCCGGGGACTTCACACTTGAAGAAGGGGAGTCTTGGTGGCCAGCTCCAGGCCAGACTGAAGGTCTCCCCCGGTGCCTGCCGCTTGCCAGCCAGGTGAACCTGGACAAATCTCCAGCAGCCTTGGGGGCCAGTTTCCTCATCTGGAAAACGGGTGATGCTAGTGTCCTCTTGTAATAGGTTGAGCTATGGCCTGGGGCAGGTGACCCGCTCCTCCTCCAGTGCCTGGCACATCTCAGCGGCTTGGTAAATATTGACACTCGTTCCTCGAATTCCAGTGTCCCCTCCCCAGTCCAGTCAATGTTGAGGTTAACGTTGAAGGCCGTGATCTGGGGGTTCAAAAGGCTCTTTCCCACAGTGCACTGCACGGGGCTTGCCTACGTGCGGAGGGCGTCCCAGCAGCCAGCGAATGCGGGGGGACGACTAGAATCAGTAGAAGTCAGGGAGCCCAGGGTCAGCCGGGTTCGTGTCCACGGAGCCACACATCAGTCACAGGGTGCTAGCTAGCGTCTCACACGTCGGTGTCCTCATCCGAGGCGGCGGGGGGGATAGGGCAGAGTTCCTGAAGCCAGGTGCGCACACAGGACCCCTGGGGATCTTGCGCTGATCCGGGCTGGGGCTGGAGTCTGGGCTTCCCACAAGAGGCCAGCTGGACCTTACCCGCTGGCCCGCGAGCGCGCGGCCTCTCAAGCAGGAGGCCCACATCTAAGCTGCTCGAACATCCTCTGCCCATCCCCGAGCCCAGCCCCACGGGCACAGCTGGCCTCCACAGCCCCTCCGCAAGGTGCCCTTGCTCTGCCCTCTCCTGCTCCAGAGTTCTCCTGTGCTCAGTCTGTAAGTATCCGTGGAGTCCCTGCTCCGGGGCAGGACCTGTGGCTCCCAGGGCTTTGGTGACAGTGCACAGACAAGTCCCCGCCTTCATGCAGCTGAGGGCCCAACGGTGGGGTCGTCACCACGTCCACAGCTCACTTGGCCCGCTGGCGAGAGCGCCCTGAGGGCAGGCGGGCCTGTGTCTTCCTCACGTGTCTACCCGGCCCCTGGCACAGCCCGCCGGGCAGGGAGGGCGGTGGACTGCACGTAGTTTGCTAGGCCGGGGTTTCCTTAATTCCTGTGCCCGTTAGCGAAGTGGACGTAAACGCTGTGTTCAGATTCATCACGTTTAGTGCTAACTGTGTATTTTCTTCTAGTCGTTGCCATCTGGACACATACAAGGAACTTTTGAACTGGCTAATAAAGAAGAAAATAGAGAAAAAAACAGATATCCCAACATCCTTCCCAGTAAGACTTTACTTTTTCTGCATGATTGGTAGCGTGTGGAGTAAACTCAACATTCCTTTGTAGCTCCTGGGGACTGTACCTGCCCGGGCAGCATAACAGTCCCAGGACGAGGGGACGAGGGCCCGGGCCAGCACCGCTGCTTGGCGCTTGTCCAGGGAGGTCTAGGTGGCCGTCTCCCACAGCGGGCTCAGGCCACCTCTGTTGTCGTGGGTCTGGCCACCAAGCCTGCACTCGATGTTGAGACCTGGGCTGCCCAGGGGCCCAGGGGAGTGCCCCCCGCACAGGCTGGCAGGGGCCTGCTCCTGGGCCCAGTCCTGAGCCGCAGTCTTGTGCTGCCAGCGGCCCTGGGCATCTCCGCATCTCAGACTCAGTGCTCTCGGCCACCAGCCGTGTGTCCCCCAGACCAGGGGCAGAAATGACAGAATGAGAAATGTGCAGAGATTTGGCAGCTTTGTGGGAGGGCTTAGCAACGCCAGCAGCTAAACGGGGCCATGGGCTGCGGGGTGTGGGGTCCAGGGAGGCCGTCGGGCCAGATAGCTGACAGATCTGTCCAGGGATGTGGCTGGACAGGCTTCGCCCCGGGGGTGCCTTTCACAGCCCACCTTGGTGCCAGGACAAACCTGAATGTTCCAAGCTGTCAGCTGGCCAAGGAGGGTTGCAGTATTCTTCGTTCAGCTGGACCCCTCTTGTGGGCTTTGCCCATCAGGCTAACAGAAAGGCAGCCGGGAAGGGTTTAAATCCTGAGCCCCAGGCCAGAGAATCTCCCTGTTCTCAGACAGAGCCTCCGTGGAAGCAAGGGAGCCAGCCTGTGCAGTGGGCCTCAGTCTACTTAGTGGCATTTTTAGGATTGGAATTAAGTCTGTCTCTTCAGGGGCACAAGAAGCTGTGGTCCCCCCAATTTGTGTGGTCTCTGGACTCTTAGCACTTAATAGAAATAATTCTTTTGCACTTTACAAGCATAGGATTGACACCTCTTTTTTTTTTTTTTTTTTTCCAAAGGCCCCTATAAGACTATGATCCAACTACGATGAGAAATTAACCAAATAGTCTTTCGGCTAAAACGCATTTGCGTAGGCAGCCAAGGGAGCCGCAGGGAGATGGGACACGAAGCTGTGCAGTGACGAGGGGCTTGGGCCAGGGTTAGACTCTGGACACGCAGTGGGGGTCCAATCGGGAGGGCCGCTGGATCTGGGGTGGGTTATCAGAGAAGGAGGGAGGCAAGCCGCTTGGTTGGAGCAGCTCGAGGGAAAGGAGAACCGTGGGGGAGGCTGGGGATCTTTGGGATATTTTGTGTCAAATAAAAATCGGGATATTTGCAAATTAGTATTATTATCTACTATTAGTTTGACTAATTAGCTTCGTTAATTAATTTAATTTATGCATTGACCTACTGAATGTATCTGTTGAGGACCTACCTACCCAGCCCCAGCACTTTTCTAGGGTCCTGCCCCCATTTGCCTCTTACTCACTAAAAACCTTATTTAAAATTCTTTGAAAGTGAGTTTATTTATTTTGAGAGAGAGAGAGAGAGAGAACGAGAGAGAGCGAGAGAGTGCTCATGAGCGAGCGGGGGAGGGGCAGAGAGAAAGAATTCCAAGCAGACAGTACAGAGCCTGATGTGGGGCTCAGTCTCACAAACTGTGAGATCATGACCTGAGCTGAAATCAAGAGTCTGCTGGTTAACCAACTGAGCCACTCAGGCACCCCTAAATTTACTAGATTTTTAAGAAACCCCTCGACCCAGGCATGGAAATGGCTCTAGGGAGCTTGGATGACAGAGAACAAGATGCCTGGCGTGTCCATGAGGCTGGGCTTCGGAAAAGCTTGGTGACTGGTAGGGAGACAGCATCCTCTACTCTGGGGAAAAAAAAACAGCAACAGCCAATAATTTCAAAATATAATGTTTTGACAGTGAAGTGTGACTTTCAGAATAAAAAGACAGGAAGCTCTCCGAAACTGCAAGATTCTAAATCTAACCAGAATGCTATTTTCTACCCTCGGCTTTCTATAGCTGTTCTCAAAGCGTAAAATGGTTCCAAATTATTTTCAACTGGCTTCACACATGCTCAGCCGGAGCCGTATCTGCTTTAGGGCTGTCAGCCCCTGAGCACGAGGGTGTCGTAGAGGAGGCCATCGGGCTGTACGCTTGGGGTTTGACACCCTGGCTGCCCCATATGAGCCATGACTTTCCCTGAAAGCCTCAGTGGCCTCTGCTGCTGGGGGCAGGATAGATCGGGCCCAGCGATACCGTGTCTAGTCAACAGGTGTCTGAGGTCAGCAGCGCCTTCCAAGAATGCGGAAGACAACAGCTCCTTTGCTGCAGACCCACCCCGCAAACACACATGTCTCAGTTAGTTTCAGACCTGTGGGGACAAGCAGGGGGTAAAGCAGGACAAAGCAGGACGATAGAACGCGGTAAATACATATGGAGTGCTCACTCTGTCCCAAGCCCCGTGCCCGGGGTTGTGTGAGCCACCCCTGGAGCAGCTTTGATTCTTGACCCTGGCCCTGGGCCCGGTCTGGTCATCCTCAGTATTTCCGCTAGCTGTTGTACAGCTAGAAGTAGGAGACCCAGGCCTGGGGCCATGACACTTTGAAGGGCCCATGACACCATCTGATTTCCTTTAAAATCAGAAAAACAAAAACAACACCATAATCCAGTCTGGTTACAGTAAGCTTTATACTAACTAATAACACAGTTGTAAAATAAAATGTTTACTTTTTTCTTTTATGGAGGAAGGGGCCATGAAGGCAGGAGTGACGAGGACCCACCAAGGTCACAGTGGGGGCCCTGGTTGAAACTTCCCCAAACGTGCACACACACACACACACACACACTCCACAAACACATACACGCGAGACCCACGCACACAGAGAAAACACACACCGCACCCCCACCTACCACGCACACCTGCACACCACCCGCCCCCACACGGAGGAAGTACACATCACACACCCACACAGAGCTCTCTGTGGTCAGCCCCCTCACTAGAGAGTTGCTTGTACAGCAGGCCAGAATCTTCCAGGCAGGTGGCCCGCCAGGCCCAGCTCAGGTCAGCGTGAGTTCCACCCACCTTCCAGCCCTAGGGCCGACTGGAAGGATGGGGATCGGGGTGTGGAGTCGGCTTGTCCCTTCCCTGGAAAGCCCGGGAGCGTGGACCCCAGCCCTTCCGTCCGGGGCTCTCCTCAGTGCGCAAGGGCCTTGTGAACACGGGGGCCCAGCTGGGGTTTCGGAGAATATGGTGATCTCACTGCGGGGCCCCAGCACGTGCTGCTGTTCTGTTTCTATGTGAGGCCCAGCAGCCCCCACTCCTGGACGCTGAAATTCATGCCTCTGCTGTCAGCCCACAGGTCTTACCGGACACCTGGTTAGGGCCGGGCACTGTCCTCAGTGCTGAGATGCAGTGCTCATTCAGTGAAACAGGTGTATTCCCATCCTCATGACACAGAGGGGCTCATGAGGACACTGAAAAGGACGCGTCCTCTGTCCCGGTGATCACCACGCAAGACCCGGTCGTGTCAGGTGCCGTGTTTAATGCTGTAGATGGAAGAAATGTATGGCAGGTGTGATTTCCTTATCCTGATATCATGGTTTTTTGTTTTCTTCTAAACAGATGATCATTCCAGGGTGATTCTGAGCCAAGTGGATGGAGCCCCCTGTTCAGACTATATTAATGCTTCGTACATAGATGTAAGTCTGCCGTTTTCCTGTCCCCGGCCGGGCCTGATGCACACACCTGCACCATTTGGGGACTCAGTGTGAATCGTGACTTTCCTCTCTGGGGCCGGGTCACAACCTTCCTGGGCAGCTTGGCCACAGCGCAGAGAGCACAGAGTCGCCCGGGGCTTTTGAATTAGCATCTGTCCGGGGATTCATTTTCAAGAAACAGATAAGCACAAAGATGTTTGTTACAGCATTCGTTACATTACTGACCAAATAGGACAAGAGGGATCAGTTAAACAAACTATGGTAGAACCATAATGCAATGGATTAAGAATTCATTTTAATTGGGCCGCCCGGGGGCTCAGTCGGTTAAGCACCCGAATTCGGCTCCAGTCATGATGTAACAGTTCGTGAGTTCGAGCCCCGCGTCCAGCTCTGTGCTGACAGCTCAGATCCTGGAGGCTGCTTCAGATTCTGTCTCTCTCTTCTCTCTGCCCCTCCCCAGGTCACAGTCTATCTCTCTCCCTCTCTCTGTCTCTCTCTCTCTCTCTCTCTCAAAAATAAACATAAAGATAAAAAGATTTAAGCGTTCACTTTAAGTGAACCTTAAAATGTCGTTTAATATAAATTATAAAATTATCATAAAAATACAACATAGGAGAATTTGTACTTACTAACCAGTTCAAAGTATCTGAACGTGTGTCTGCTTGTGTGTGTGCGTGTGCGACTGGGAAAGTATTCCCAGGAAAAATCTACGGCGGGGCCAACAAAAGTAGCCCTGGCTCCAAAAGGACTAGTGAGTTTTCTTCTTATTTCTGTGTTTTCCAACTTTCTCGTGGTTGATACGCGTTACTTTCCAAACCACAACGGCAAACGCCTTCAGCCAAGAAAGCGAGGAAGAATTACAAACCTGATTTTATGTTTCTAGGGTTACAAGGAGAAGAATAAATTCATAGCGGCTCAAGGTAAGCTTCTTGCTGTTCTTTTCAAAACGGGATTTTGGTAACATGATGTGGGAGGCTACCTGGTCCTTATCTGCTGCCAGGAATCCCGAGGCTTCCCCTGGGCTTCCTGTACCGCCCCGTCTGTGTTGCCTGTTTGCAGTCTGTCCAAGCTGTCCCTGAGCACAGGCCATGCGGGGGTGTCCCGAATCTCACAGAGCCTTGCGATTCAAGGCTGGCGCTCCATTGACCCCGAGTGTCAGCATGTCCTGGGAGCTGCTCAGACGTGCTACGTTCACATCTGCCTCTCAGCAGGCCTTCTCGGGTCATTCTGTGCCTTCGTTCGCAAAGCTCTGCCCCACGAGATGACGAAGCGTGTTGTACAAACAGAGCTTCAAAAGAACAGACGAGTTGGAGCCCAAGAGCCCAGGTCCCCCTTCCGTGGTCGGGCAGCCAGGGGAGGGTGTCATCATTTATAAGTAGGTGTAGCCGGCACATTGGACGTACATCCACGCAAAGCATGCGTGTAGACAGACAGACAGACACATGCCTGTTCCCTCACATGCATGGTGCAAAGACAGGGCACCCAGTAGGTTAACGGTTATCATTTGAACGTGCTGATTCTTTCATTAGACAACCCTGAACCTCTCTCAGCTGGCCGAGCTCGGGTGTGGCTCCCAGTTGCGGTTGTTTCCAGGCGGTTGGGGAAGGGAGGGAGTCGCTTATCAGATCAAGGCCTTAACCCCCGGGGCGCCTCGCAGGCGCCCTTCACCTTGCACACGATCCACTTTGCACGGACGAGGTCTGACCTGCCATCCGTCAGCCCAGAGGTGGCTGGGGACGTGGAGCCCACAGCGGCTTTCGCGGGCTTCCTCCCTCGCAGGCGACAGTCTTTCCGACAACAGGTCCCCAAATTCAGCGCACGTCGGAATCACTTGAGAGCTTATTAAAAATGTACATCTCTTAGGAAATAGGGAAGCACACAGACGCATACACCCAGAGTACAGCCTCAGAGAACCCGACAGACATCAGCTGACACAGATAGAGGAGTCTCTCTCCCGTGAGAGGGGGGGGCAGCCCGGGGCCCAGGCAGTGGCTCAAAGGAGAGGGACCTCTTGATCTTCCTGCTCCGCCCTCCGTGGCATGTCACTGTCTCCCTCAGGGTCACAAAATGGCTGCGCCTCCAGGCCCTGTGTCTGCATTCAGGCAGGAAGGAGGGCAAAGGGCAGAGGACTTTCTTCTGGGGACGCTTTGTCTTTGGTTCAGACCGCTCCCCAGGAACCTCAGCCCACACCCCGCTGGACGGCACTGAATCATCGCCAGCTGCGAGGGCAGCTGAGAGATGAGGGAAGGGGGTTAGACGTGGAGGGTGAGTGGGTCGGCCCGCAGCCCGTCTGCGTCTCTGTCTGCGTCTGTCTGTCATGCACACACAGACCCTCGTGCAGTTCTGGAGCGGGTGCTGGCGTGCCGAGGCTTTGAGGGGCCCCCTGAGCAGCCGCACTGCACTCTGGACAGGCAGGCTCAGACCCCAGCCTCATCTGAATACCCTTGATTGCCTGCGAATGGGGTCACCCCCTGGACGCTGCTGTGTGCCTCCCCAAAGACATCCCAGCCCCAGGGGGTGGCCAGGGGTGTGGGCGGTGGGGCGGGGAGGCCGCACCCCCTCCCCAGTGGGCCAGTCGGCCCTTCTGTGCCTGGGAGGAGCCCGGTCCCAGGGCCCCAAGGCCAGGGTGACAGGGGCCAGAGACCCTCTTCGGGTCTGACTTTGGGCTCCTCCTCTGCATACAGGCCCTAAACAGGAGACAGTTAATGACTTCTGGAGAATGATCTGGGAACAGAAGTCTGCAACCATTGTCATGTTGACGAACCTGAAAGAAAGGAAGGAGGTGAGCCAAGCCTTCTGACTCACAGACTCTACTCTTTAAGCTTCTGGGGCTTGGCTGGGGGTGTGCTCACCACATCCTTTTCCTATCCCTCTCCCTTCTTATCGCTGCAGAAAAAGACGAAAAAAAAAAAAAAAAACACGAGGGGCTCACAGCATTTTTATCGCGAAACAAATATTCTGTGTTCCAAGCATCTCACTGCTCTAGGCGGCGACACGCAAATGTCACAGGGTTAGTTCTTTCTTCAGCCGAGAGCCCCCCACCCCAGCCCCAGCGTGGCTGCTCTCCGGTGCTGGCCGTGTGCAGCTCAGCACTCAGAGGCTCAGCGTGCTGGGCATACGCTACGGTGGGCCTCGGCCGACCAATCAAAGTGGATTTCCTGCTTATTATCCAGACTAGAGAACTGTATTTGAAACACAAGGTATACTGAAGGAATGTGGATTTAATTAGCTACTTCTAATTTAAAACGTAATGCACGGACACCAGAGGAACTTGAAGCCTCTATAAAGAAGGTCAAGCGGATTCACGTCCTAAGGGGACAGATACTCCTCCTGGTCTGCTCTGCTGGACAGGCCGCAGGGGAGTGTGCAGGGGGCAGCACACAAACCCCGCCTCCTGTGATTTAAGTGCCGCTGGGAGGGGCAGGCGCCAAACAGAAAGCAAATAAACATAAACTGTGCCAGGAGGTGACATAAAAAATAACGGAGAGGAAAGGGCTGATGAGCAGGGAGGGCCAAGTGAGCCAGGCAGACAAGGACTTAGGGGCCTGGGCCTGGGGCACTGGGGGGGCGGGGCTTCAGGGGCTGGGGCACTGGGAGGGGGCGGGGCATCTGGGGCACTGGGAAGGGGTGGGGCATCTGGGGCTGGGACACTGGAGGGGCGGGGCATCTGGGGCTGGGGCACGTGGAGCCATTCTCCTGCCTTCCAGCCATTGACTTTTTACCTAAGGGGCACAGACCCGTATTGCATAAGGCAGAGCAAGGCGTGATGGTGGTTTCTAGAGCAGGAAGGAGGGGACCCCAGAGGGAGGAGCAGTCCCCCTTGGGTGTAGGTCAGGGTGGGGGCAGGAGTGGCACCATGTCTGAAAGGCTGGAGGGAACTTGCAAATCCAGCCCGAGAGAAGCTCCGGGGACAGGGTGACGTGATCATAAAGCCAGGAGTACTCGGCTGGGCTCGCACCTCTAGTGCCCCCAGAACCGCTGGCCATGGGTCAGGGAACTGGGCTGGGGTCTCGGGCTGGGGTCTCCGGTGACAGTCTGAGGCAGGCGGCCCGGGGAGGGTTTCTCTGCCGAAAGCAGGGCCTGGGTTTTCAGAAGTGAGTTTTCACCAGCATGAAAGAATCGCAGGCTAGAAGGAGGCTTGCCAGACAGGGGGACGCTGTTCTAGCATGTTCCAGCTTGAGGCCCAGAACAAGGGGGGGCTGGCCGGGGGCGAGGAAGGCTCTGTGTGGTGGGAGACGTCTGTCCTCCTGGTCCCTGTCTGGGCCTGCCATGTCCCCACGCGGTGCTGGTCTCCACCCTGGCCCTGTCTTCGCACAGTGGCAGGGGACCCCCAGGCAGCTGGGCTCTGGGAAAGGGAAAGGGGAAGGGCTGTCCCCCGGGATGGAAGTAGGCGGCCTGCTGGGGCAGCTCAGCTGAGGCCCTAGGCAGACACTGGCCCTCAGGCAGAATCCTCCCCTCCCCCCGCGCCACCATCACTGGTTTGTTTTATGCCTTCCAAAAAGCACAGGAAAAAGCCTCCAGTCACTGTTTCCGGTTGAGTAGGATGGAGTTTTTGTTTTGTTACCAGGGCGGTTGGGACAGAGCTGGAAAGGGTCACCCTCATGGGGCGAATCCTGTCCTGTGGATGGAAAGAGTGACAGGAGACGGGGGGTTCCAGGCAGGAGCCCTGAACCCTTCCCACACTCTCAGCAGATGCCTTGGCAGGACCCGGCCCCCAAAGCTTCGCGGGAGCCCTGGGTCCCCTGGGACCCGCGGCCCCACAGCTGCCACTTGCAAGGGGGTGGGGGAGGGGGCTTGTTTACACACATGCGACCCAGGGAGACTCAGACACCCCCCCCCTGCACCCCCCCCCCCCGCCGCCGTCGTCATGTTACTCGACGTTTATCTCCGATCTTTCTCTGAAGCCTCCTACTGGATTTTTCCATTTTTGTGACTCAGAGCCGGCCTCTTCTGTATCTTGGTTTTGACCATTTCAGATGAGACCATTTCTCAGTAGAGTTCCCTTTTCTTAAGTGCTTACCCTTCTCGTTGTCTCCCGGCTTCAACATCTTGGCTGAACGTTGTGAAATGCGGTCGCCCTGACTTCTCGTGATCTGACCGGAGGGAGGGCACCATGGGCGTCGGGTGAGACCAGAGGTCAGAGGGTGGAGAAGTGTCCACACCCACAGCCCTGTGGGGGCCTCGGAACCAGCCCTCGGGCCCCGGGCCAGAGTCTTTCAAGGGGAGAATCTCAGGAGGTCCTGGAGGGTCCCCAGGAAGCCAGGACTGGCCCAGATTAGCACTTTTGGGTAACTGTTTCTCTTCAAGGCACCTCAGAGATGCCCTGGAGTAGGGAGGGGAAGTTGTCCTGCAGTGTCGTAATATAAATGCCGGGCCTGGTAAGTGCCAGGCTGCCTTTTTTCATAAGACTATTAATCCTCGTGACTTATTAGCTGTGCCACTTGTGGGCAGCTTCCAGAATAAACTGTCTGATGTTTATTTTTGAGAGAGAGAAAGAGATAGAGTGTGAGTGGGGGAGGGGCAGAGAGAGAGACACACACACAGACTCCGAAGCAGGCTCCAGGCTCCGAGCTGTTGGCCCAGAGCCCGACGCGGGGCTCGAACCCACGAACCGTGAGATCATGCCCTGAGCCGAGGTCGGATGCCTAATTGACTGAGCCACCCAGGCACCCTGTCTGTCTGACGTTTAGAAGGCTTGTTGAGCACATCTGGGCCCCCATAGGTGGGTCCTCACACACTCCTGTGCCCCGTGTTCACGGAAGACTGTTGCCCTTTAGGCCCCTTGCGCTCTGTCCCCGAATGGAGCCATTTGTAGCTCCGAGGGAGGGAAGGTAAAGAGGTGGGGCTCTGCGTGGCAGGGTGCCCGTCCTCTGCAGATTTCTGCATCTGCCTTGTCCTAGGCGGAGATAAGTGGGGAGCGTTAAGCTGACCCCTCTTCCGCGGTGGGCTCGCCAGCTTTGTCCTCCGCGAGCCGAAGGACACCCTGCTGAGTCCAGTGGGAAGCGTTTGGGGACACGCCGTCCTCCCGTGAGGCCCAGCCTCTGTTGGTGTCGAAAGCAGACAGGGGCCCAGGTATAGGCTCAGGGCTGTTTTGTGGCCTCAGTCTCCCAGCTTCCACACCTCCTAGTGCTCTTTCCCAGCTCCGGAACTGTCTGAGGGAACCTGGTGTGTGTGAGGCCCTGTGTTGATGGGGGGGTGAGGGGGTGAGGGTGCTGATGTGCCTGAAGGGCACACACAGACTTATTTACTGTTTCTTAAAGTTTATTTATTTATTTTGAGAGAGACAGTGCATGTGGATGAGCAGGGGAGGGGCAGAGAGAGAGAGAGGGAGAGAGAGAGTCCCAGGCAGGCTCCTCGCACAGAGGCCAACACAGAGCTCGATTCCACAAACCGTGACGTGACCCGAGCCGAAACCAAGAGTCAGACGCTCAACTGCCTGAGCCACCCGGGCGCCCCAGACCTATTTCTTTCTCTTCAACTGCCCCACGTAGGAGAAATGCTATCAGTACTGGCCGGACCAGGGATGCTGGACCTACGGAAACATCCGCGTGTGCGTGGAGGACTGTGTGGTTCTGGTCGACTACACCATCCGGAAGTTCTGCATACAGTCGGTAAGCGTTCTGAGTTACCAACTTTCTGGAAAGGCAACCCTTTGAGAGAGCAGGGTCAAGAATAAATACACGTGTCATTATTTTTAGCATGAAGAGCCTCACCCCCACCACAGCCTCCCCGCAGTGTTGGAGCAGCTCTGGCCGAGGGGGGGCTGAGTCGGGAGGAAGTGCGGGGGTGGGGGTAGGGGCGGGTTTGGGCTTTCGTGGACTGAGGTCGGGTCTACAGGGGAGGAGACAGGTGCACCCCTAGTCTTCAGACAGCTCTGGATGCTCCTGGGCCCCAGTCACTGTTTTGGGTGGAAGAAGGCAGGTCACTTGCATGGGGGCACGGGGTTTGGGGTCCCCCACTCAGTCACATGATGTCATGTCACACACTGAAGTGATGAAGTGAGGTTTTTTTTTTAACAGTCTCAAAAGTTGATCTGTCACCTGCTCAGTATTTTTTGCCTTTATTTCCTACTTGTCCCTACTCCATCCCTGCCTAGAAAAATGTAAGGCACGGATGCCTGTGGACAAAGCAGATGAAATAGAGATTTAAGATATATGAAAACCAGAAGATCATGCAATCAGGAGTCAAAGGTGGAGGGATTGGCATAGTCAGATGGCAGAATAGGAGTCTGAGGTTCCTAGAAGCCACAGCAAAGAAGGGAAGAGGATGAGCTTGATGGTGATGGTGTTTACTCTCCCCTGCTTGTGTCCCTCCCGGACACACTGATGCACACACACACACACACACACACACACACACACAAAGGCACTTCCACATACACTATCCAGCCTTCCATGATCTGGCCAGAGAACCGCACCCATGGGCCTTTGTCGGGGAGGAAACCTGAGAGGCTCTGAGCGGGGCTGGTGGGGTGGGGTCTCCCATAACAGGCCAGCCACATCTTTCCCCTCAATCTTGAGCCTCTGGGGAGCGAAAGTGTTGGCTGCTGGCAGTTACGCAGGCAGACCCGGATGTGGTCTCCCCGCTCACGAGTGGGGTCTGTGAACTCCAGGGTCGGCTTCAGGGATGCGTCTGGCTGCCGGGGGCCTGGGCCGGGTGCCGTGGGTCCTGCTGTGCGGACCCCGCGAGCAGCCATCGTGCCGCCGGTGGACCCACGGCGGCCCGGGGCCTAGATGGCAGGGGTGGGGGCGGCGAGCATCCTCAGGACGTGATGCTGGGGGAGGGGCAGGCGCTGTTCCCCCACTCACGTGTCCCCCTTCTCCGCAGCAGCTCCCCGATGGCTGCAAAGCCCCACGGCTGGTCTCCCAGCTGCACTTCACCAGCTGGCCCGACTTTGGAGTGCCTTTCACCCCCATCGGGATGCTGAAGTTCCTGAAGAAAGTGAAGGCCCTCAACCCCGCCCATGCCGGGCCCATAGTGGTCCACTGCAGGTACGTCGGGCCGGGGCCCCCGGAGGACTCGCCCTCGTGGCTGGGCCGGTCCCAAGGTGGGCAGAAGGACAGGTAGGGGCGTAGTGAAAGCACCCCCCTGCCTGCTGTGAACACAATTACTAGTGACAGCTTGGGGGATCCCTGGGGGTGAGAGCCAGAGGGACATTCAGCCCACTCTGTGACAGCAGGACCCGTCCGTCAGCAGCGTCTGAGCGGGATCCCCAATTCTTAAAACAGACAAAAGCCGAGGGGCCAGGTTGATGGTGCTACTGGGGCTCTGGCAGGTTCACTGCCCCCGCAGACCCCAGGTCATCTCCGGGGACAGAGGTGGAAACCATGCTTCTATGGAGAGCCCCCCCCCCCAAGTCTTTCTACATGAGTGTGCGAGGCTCAGAGGGGCTGGGGGCCGTGGCCCAGGAACAGCCAATAGTGGCCAGAAGCAGCTGTCCAGGGCGGGGCGTCCCCCCTCCCAGCTGCGATCTCCTGGTCTGCAGTGGGAGGGACAGTCCTGGAGGGGCCCGGGACTCGACTCTGAGGGTGGGCTAACTCCCTCTGGGGCTTATGTCTGCCTGCCCAGCGTGGCCGCTGGTGCAGAAAGTCACGTACGAGAAAAGGCCTCGGACTTCGGGTTGGTTGACTGGCTTGTGCCCTTTCTGCTTTTGAAGACAAAGGCACAGTGGGGAGCAGTGCTCCAGGCCAAACTCCCCATCCTCCCGGTGGGTGCTCAGTTAGAACCTGAAGACAGTTTGGGGGCCAAAGGGGAGGCCCCTGTCATCCGCCCAGGGATAGACTCCTGGACCTGCCGCTTGGGAGCTGAGGGACGTTGGAGCATCTGTGCGTCGAGTGAGGTGGCATCCTTGGGATTACACCTGCCGGGCCTACGAGTTCCTCCCAGCAGGTGCCCTGGAGAGGGGAAGGGGGTGGAGGCCCATGCCGTGCGGCCGCAGCTGGGGGTCCCGTCAGCTGCTCCCGTGCTTGCCCAGGCTTCGTGAAACTGAGTCTCTGTGCCGCTTCTGCCGAACTCCGGTGTGGCCGGTTCCAAGCATCAGTATCACTGTGTGCAGGTGCCTTTCGTCCCTCGTCCCCTTTGTCCCTCGTCAGTGCCAAGATACTCAGAACGAACCTGGCTCTGACAGCCGAAAACGAATACGATCCTGAGGACGCCCTAGTGAGCAGGGCCTGCCCTCCAGGAGGCGGGAACAAGCCTGGCCGGAGGGGCCTGAGTCCCATCAGAGATCCGGGGCCCTGCCGTAGCAGGGACGGCGGGTGCTTCCCCAGTAGCCTGTCCCCAGGCCCCAGGGTCTGACGCCCTCAGCGGGAGAAGCCGTAGGGGGTCTCCGCATCCAGGTCCTCTTGGCTCTACAAGACCGTTCCTGCCGCTGCGGGCTCCCTGCCTCCCGCTCCCTGTGGTGGTGGCCCCGCTCCGCCCTGGATGGCGGGAGGTAAAGAGATGGCCTCTGTCTTGTCGGAGGGCAGCCGCTGGGAGCTGGCTCCGTTCTGCTTTGTCCCCATCCCTCCAGATCTGTCGTGCTTGTGACATCTCAATGAACGACCACTGTCCATTCTCTGCTCCCTTCTCCCTCAACCACAGGTGCCCAGGGCAGGTGCGTCCGCCGTTCGTCTTATTTTCGCGCTGGGCGCCCTCCGTGGCCGTGAGGCTCAGCTCTCGCTCTTGAGCGCCTGGTCGTCTCCCTGCGGTTCTGTGTTCCTTTGGCACAGCTCCTGGGGCTCCCGGGTTCTCCTGTCTTCCGTCACTCAGAAGACACGTTCTCCTGTCTTCTGTCACCGGGTTTTTAATGGACAGTAAATGGAAGCAGTGGCGCCCTCCGACTCGGGCTTCCCAAAGCCCCCCTCCTCTCTGGGGGAAGGAATCCTTCCCCTCCTGGGCTGAGGCCCCCTGAGAGGCCGGTGTGGGCAGATGGGCGGTTCTGGGCGCCTGCCTGTTGGCGGTGATGTGGTGGCAGGAATTCGAGCCAGGAGGGCAGGCCTGCCGGAAGCCAGCAGGGTTAGGGAGAAGGCTCACACTGGCTGTCAGCTCCCGAGACCCAGGGCGGACTTGACTCCACCTTCCCACCCCCAAGTTCATTTTCATACAGGATCTCCTCAGCTCCGGGCCACGCACGGCCCCCGCCCCGGGGCTCTGACTTCCTGATGGCCATCCTTGCTGAAACACTCATCCTCAGCGTTTGGTTCTTGATCACTTAATAGGACATTCTGTGCCCGAGTCCCCCTGAGAACAGCGTCCCCACGGAGGCGGCCAGGACGGGTCAGCCGGCCTCAGCCTTTCCATGGGGGACCAAGTGGCTTCTCGCACATGTACCCCAGGCCAGGTGGGGGGGGGGGGGTCCTGTAAGCGGCTCAGGGACCCTCACAGCCTTGCAGGGGGTTATTTTGTGGCCTCCCTCTCATACCTGTTGGGTAGTGTCTCACCTGGCCCTGCACCTGATGATTTTCTCGGACTTCGTATCTGAGAAAGAACTAAGACTCCCAGAAGACCTCTCACGTTTCACCTGTTCTCCCCGCTGAATGAGGGGATCTGCCCGAGGGGACGGTCTTCGCCGCTGTCCTAGCCCCGTTGTGGTGTCTCCCACCCACCCAAAGGGGAAAGTTGGGGGGGGGGGTGCCTGGGTGGCTCAGTCGGTTGAGTGTCCGACTTCGGCTCAGGTCACGATCTCGGGTGATCTCGCGTGATCTCGCGTGAGTTCGAGCCCCGCGTCGGGCTCTGGGCTGATGGCTGGGAGCCTGGAGCCTACTTCCGATTCTGTGTCTCCCTCTCTCTCTGCCCCTCCCCCGTTCATGCTCTGTCTCTGTCTCAAAAATAAATAAAACGTTAAAAAAAAATTAAAAAAAAAAAAACAAAGGGGAAAGCGGGGGACTTGACTCATTAAGTCGTGAGTCTTTTTGTTAGATTTCTTTCTTTTTCTTTCTTTCTTTCTTTTTTTTCTTTCTTTTTTCATTTTCTTTCTTTCTTTCTTTATTTTTTCTTTTCTTTCTTCTTTCTTTCTTTCTTTCTTTCCTTCTTTTCTTTTTTTAAAGAGGGTAATGCTGCAGGGGCTGGAAGGAGTGGTTCATGCTGCATAGATGAGTCTGGGTCACTAGGGCGTTCCTCCTTCAGCAGATGTTGGCTGAGTGCAGCTCTGTGCCCACTGAGTCCTGGGGGCCGGGGAACAAACACGTATGGCCCCACTGTCTGGTGGAGATGTACCTAGGACGGCGGGCGGGGGGAGGGTGGGACCGGGATCCCGGCGGCACAAGGAAAGCCAAACCCAGGAAGCCAGTGGGGCAGCTTCCTGGCCAGGAGACTGCTCAGCTGTGACCCCAAGGGCCAGCTGGCTTCAGCCAGCCGCGGGAGGAGGGCCGGGGTGCCAGAGAGAGACCCAGTGCCTCCCACGAGGGCTGGCCTTGGCTCAAGAGCGCACAGACGCAGCCTGGGGAGCCTCCTTTTTATAACGAACTTGGAAAAGCCATTTCCAGTGTGACGTTGGAAAAACTCCACTTGCACACACAACAAGAAGACGGCATTTGGTAGGAGAGGACGATTACAACCTCACGTGAGACGACTACGACAGATTTTTTCGACATGCCTTTCAACAGTGTCTAGTTATTAGAGGAACAGTGTCAGATAATTTTACGAAGATTGTGGTGCCCTCTGGTGGCCTCCCCGTAGACTTGCTCTTCATTTGCCCGGCAAAGGCTCGGTTAAGCGATGGGCTGTGTCTCCCAGTTGAGGGCAGCGTGTCCTTCGGTCCGGGTGCACAGGTCAGCTTTGGCGGGCGGGGGGGGCGGGTGCCGTGGCTCACGACTCGGCCTCTTGCTTTTCCCCGGCAGCGCCGGCGTGGGCCGGACGGGCACCTTCATAGTGATCGATGCCATGATGGACATGATGCACGCCGAGCACAAGGTCGACGTCTTCGACTTCGTGTCGAGAATCCGCAACCAGCGTCCTCAGATGGTTCAAACAGATGTGAGTAGCCCTCCCCCAGCCCAGCCCCTCGCCCTGGGGAGAGCTGCACAGAGCAAACCCAGACACCTGGGCCACCCCCGGGCTGTCGGTGCACGGGTAACAGTGCCTGGCGGGGAGAAGGTGCTCAGTAATGCCTGCTGCCATATGGTCCTCACTCAAGGCCATAAGCGGCCATTGGTAACGGCCGTGCATCTGACTTTTGCTCCCAAACCTCCCTACCTTGGCAAAGCGTGGAGTTGGTTGCTCTGAGCTGTGAGCAGTGGCCGGGCCAGTGGTGGCCGGGCACGCTCGAGGGCGCGGGTGCTCTGGGTCTCCCCACAGATGCAGTACACGTTCATCTACCAAGCCTTACTGGAGTACTACCTCTACGGGGACACCGAGCTGGACGTGTCCTCTCTGGAAAACCACCTGCAGACGCTGCACGGCACCGCCACCCACTTCGACAAGATCGGGCTGGAGGAGGAGTTCAGGGTACGTGCAAAGGCGGGCAGCCGGCCAAAGGAGTCCCCTTTCAATCACCACCCCCGCTCTGGCCCAAGCCCGGAACAAGCAGGGTGGCCCTCCCGCCTGTGACACAGAGGGAAGAATTCTTGGGGGCTTTCAGAGCTGAGCAGGGGCCCATGTGGGGGAGCGCGTCACGCGTGGGCTCTCATTTCCCAACATTCGGGAAACGTCCGGGGTCAGAGACGGGCCGTTGTTGCGGGTCAGCAGGCACCCTTGACAGGGGTGCTGTTCCGGGGTTGAGGGAGTCGCGCGGGAGAGTCCGTGTTGGAGCTGTGACCCCATGTCCTTGACTGCAGAAACTGACAAATGTCCGGATCATGAAGGAGGACATGAGGACGGGCAACCTGCCGGCCAACATGAAGAAGGCCAGAGTCATCCAGATCATTCCGTGTAAGGCAGCCCTGGGGCCGCCCCGTGGGATTGAAACCCCAAGGCAGGATGGGATTGGGGCTGGCACGCTGGGAGAATTCTTTGACTGCCCGCCTCTGTAAGCCAGGATCCAAGGGCAGGACAGCCCCCGGGCCTGGGGTTAAGGGCTCCTGGGGGGCTATGTCAAGGGTAGGTGAGAGAACACCCACCTGTGAAGCAGTGAGCGACCCAGACAGTCCTGTGTGTCAGGCGGGCAGCATGTGATACGAGATGTAGGTGGCAAGACAGAGGGAGGACTTCCTGGAAGCGGAGAGATTTGCTCTGGTCGTGACTCTGGGGCTGCGTGGTTCTCATCTCATCCAGTAGTCCCCCAAGCCTGTATATGGAGGAGGGGGCCCTGCTCCAGGCCAGGGGACCTGAAAGGCCTTGGAATGGGCAGGGGTAGATTTGGGACCCTGGCCTGCCCCGAGGTCCCAGGTAAGGGGGAGAAAGAGGAAGGGGTGCCCATGTTTGTTGAGTGCAGGCAAAGAAACAGACTCCACAGAGATCAGAGGGACCACAGGAAAGGAAGGGAGAGGGTGAAGAGAGAGAGAGCACCTCACTGCAGATGTGGACTCAGGGTTCCTGACATGCTTTAGTGATTGCCGAGAATCAGAAGTGTGTGAAGGCTGGGGCGCCAGGGTGGCTCAGTCGGTTAAGCATCCGGCTTCAGCTCAGGTCGTGACGTCACAGTCAGTGGGTTTGAGCCCTGCGTTGGGCTCTATGCTGACAGCTCGGAGCCTGGAGCCTGCTTCGGATTCTGTGCCTCCCTCTCTCTCTCTCTGCCCCTCCCCTGCTCATGCTTTCTCTCTTTCCCTCTCTCTCTCAAAAATAAACAGTAAAAAAAAAAGTTAGAAAAAAAAAAGTGCATGAATGCTGGGTGAAGCCTGTTTTGGCCTGAGACACTGGCTTCTGTGCGGCTGCAGCCATAATTCCAGGTCACCTGTCGGGCCACGTTCCTTTTACTCCTGAAATGCAGTATTTTTAATGCTCATATTTTGGTATGAATTACATCAATTCATGGCACACGAAAATGATAACTGGGGTAATTTCAGAGCTTTCCTACCAAAACACAATTTCCTGGGCCAATTTAATTAACCTACTTTATAAAGTAAACCTTCCAGGGACTTGACTCGACTCCGCGATTTTATTAACAAGTTTTGTGTTTTGGAAGCTTGTAGCCACTGAGTGAGCTTTGCAAGGCAGGGCGGTGTTTGTGCTGTGACTGAGGGATCATACTGCTTTGCAGATGACTTCAATCGGGTGATCCTTTCCATGAAAAGGGGTCAAGAATACACAGACTACATCAACGCCTCCTTTATCGACGTAAGTATAGCGGCCCCGGCTGTGCTTTGCAAAGATGACTGTGACCTTCATCTGTGATCGCAGACTCTTCATTAACTCATTTTCACGATCAGGAAGGAGTCCTGAAATCCCAACCATTTCGTTAGCAGAATTACTTGCTTCTAAAAAGCAAAAAACACGAACAATGAACTTTGGAAACAGAGGTAACAGGTGCACTGCTAAGGAATTTGCTTTATGAGGCACGGCACTCTTTCTTTGACGCACCAGGGTCACATGGGCCCTTGCACGGCTGGCTGTCCTGCAGTCTCTGTGCCCTCCTGTCCATTCCGCGTGGACGGAAGGACGCTGCGGCCACATCTGCATTAGTACGTCCGTTTGCAGATGAGAAAACGTTGCCAGAGGTCACTTGGGCCGCATGGAGGAACTGGATTTGAATCCACTCCCTCTAAGCCCGCCCCCAGCCCGCCACCATGATGCTAACTGAGCCGAAACACAGCAACACACGAGAACAGAGTCACCGGTGCTCTCTCAGGTGGCCGGGGCCAGCGTGGCTCATGCCACCCGCTCAGAGGCGACCCCAGGCGCTGCAGAGGAGGTGGCTGGGTGGCAGAGGGAATGGGCATCTCGGGCTGTCGCTGCGTGCAGGTGGTTTGCTGGGGCCCAGCCCGGCCCTGGAAGCCGGAGAACGTTTTCCCTGGCCGGGCCCTGGCCTCTCCTGCACCCCGCTGTCCATAGTGGAGCCAGGGGGAAAGGGAGTCAGACTCTAATCTCTGTTCCCCCTTTGAAGGGCTACCGACAGAAGGACTATTTCATCGCCACCCAGGGGCCCCTGGCGCACACGGTGGAGGACTTCTGGCGGATGGTCTGGGAGTGGAAGTGCCACACGGTCGTGATGCTGACGGAGGTCCAGGAGCGAGAGCAGGTCAGGGACGCCCGCCGCCCTGCCCCCTGCGGGGGCCTCCCGAGAACCCACGGCGCCCCTGGCGGCCCCCCGCCACCCACAGGTCCCACCCCGTGGCAGCCGTCAGCTGCTGAGGCCACAGGGACTGGGGAGGGAGCCAGGCTGGAGATGAAAGAGGTTCCACTCTTGCTCAGCCATGACCGCCCACTGGCTTTCGCTCTTAGCCGGCATTTCATTTCACCTATCTTAACTGTCTTCAAGACATAAGGACGTAGGCGTTGACATATGTGTACCTTACAGGTGTTGTCCTGGGTGGGCCGAATGAGTCAAACGCTTCCCTTTCCCCAGAGACCCGTCCAGGGCCTTCTTGTGTCTTTTATTGAATGACACAGTAAATACTCGTGAACCCACCATCCGACCGAAAAGCCAAACCTTACCAGTAATGTACATCTACCTGTACGTTACCCCAGATAGAGCCGCTACCCTGAATCTGTGTTTCCTTTGCTTTCTTGGAAACAGCACATTGACGTCCAATTCACATACTATTCAGTTCATCCTTTCAAAGGGTAGAGCTCGGCGATATTTTTTAAATTTTATTTATTTATTTTGAGGGAAAGAGAGCGTGTGTGCACGAGCTGGGGAGGGGCAGAAAGAGAGGGAGAGAGAGAGAGAACCTTAAGCGACTCTGCACTGTCAGCTCAGAGCCCGACTTGGGGGGTCAGACTCTCGAACCATGAGAACCATGACCTCAGCCGAAATCAAGAGTCAGACATTTAACCAACCGAGCCACCCAGGCACCTTGCGGTTTTTAATACACTCACAGCGTTGTGCAACATCACCACTATTTAATTCTAGATCATTTTTGTCACCCCCAGAGGAAACCCCACACCCAAGAACAGCCACTCCCCATTCCTTCTTCCTCCAGCTTCTGCAACCACCATGAATTTGCCACTTCTGGACATTTCATGAAGATGAGTTCCTACAACGTGTCTTGTGTGATCGAGTTCTTTCACTTAGTGTAATGTCTTCAAGGTTTAACCGTGTAGTATCAGGAATAAGCTCTTTTTTTCTTGACAAATAATATTCCATGGTAAGGACAGGCCACGTTTTGTGTATCCGTTCGTCAGCTGGCGGACATTTGGGTTGTTTCCACTCTTGGGCTGTTACGCATTATGGTGGGAACATTCACGTTCGGGTTCTGACACGGACCTGTGTTTTCATTTCTCTTGGGGAGACGCCTAGGGGCCGAATTACCGGGCCGTATCATAACTCTGTCGTACAGACTCATACAGCTTAACATTTTGGAGAACTGCAGACTGCCTTGCACAGCAGCTGCCCCGGTTTGAATTCCCGCCGGGAGTGGACCAGGGCTACAGTGACTCCTCATTCTACCAACATTTGTTGTCACTGGTCTTTTTAAAGCCATCCTAGTGGATGTGTTCTTTGCTTTTTCCAGAAATCTTTTCAGATCATGTACGTGTGTGTCTGAAGCAACTACTGCTTTTGAACTTCATACAAAGGGTATCATTACAGCGCGTGTTCTGCCGGGACTTGCTCCTTCCGCTCAGAATGATGCTTTTGACACTTTCCTACCCTGAAGCGTATCGCTGTGGTTCATTCATCGTGACTCTGTTTTGTTCCACGATACGAACTGGACATCCTGAACCCACTTCTCTATCCCTTCTCCCGCTATGGGAATTTGGGATGATGCCCCTTTATTGTTTTACACGTGGCGCTACCTACCGGTACATTCTCCTTCGTGTCTCATGCTGCGCAATGAAGAGCAGACTCCAGAGGGACATTACGCCACACTGGAGAGCGTGTGACAGTTTGGGTTTACAAGATACTTCCTCACTGCTTTGCCAAGTGGTTCCGTTTCCCAAAGCGGACACTGGCGGTGTATGAGAGAGATATTCGATCGACGCCCCTAGTACCGTCAGGCACCCTCATTTTTGTTCGTTGAATACGAGTACCTGTCATCCCTTTGTAGCTTTGATTGGCATCTCTCTGATTCCTGTGAGGTCAAGCCTCGCTTCATATATGTATAGATGGACGTTTTCCTCTGTGCAAGACGCCTGGCCTTGCCTTTCTCCCGTTTTGCTAGTGAGTTGTTGGCTCTTTTTATCTTGACTTACAAGAATTCTTTACATGTTCTTGATACTCACCCTTGGCGGGTTTTACGTACCACAGATGTCTTGTCCCAGCTGATGGCATGTCTTTTCACTCTTTTGAGAATGTTTGTTGACGGAGTGAAGTTCACTGTGTTGTCATCTGATGTTGCAATCTTCGCGCCGTGGATGGTTAGCTCTGTCGGGGTCTTGCTTAACGAGTCCTTCTGCACACCTCAGACTGGAAAGACATTGTCTCCTAAGGCCTTCACAGTTTTGTTTTTAATTTTAAGTATTAACCCATCTGGGTTTATTTTTATGAAGACTCAAACCTACTGCATATGGTAGTGTAGGTTGTGCACTGCCCAACTCCAGGAGGGCTGGACTGTTCATATCAAGCTTGGTTGGTTGTGAGTCAGGGACCCAGTGCTTTTCCTGCGTGGAAAACCAGTTTTTCCAATTCCACTTATGGAATCTTTTCTTTCCATCATGTTCTGTATCTGAGTTGCAACCACATGCATGTCTGTTTCTGGATTCCCTTGGTCAATGGGTATTAACGGGCATTCATGTTCGTATTCATATGTGATTTACTTGGTCAGATGAAGTACGTTAAATGGTTTGAGAGTGATTCTGCCTCATATCCTCAAACTGCTAACAGCAAGTTATTCGCTATGAGACTTAACATGTTATTTTTTACCCCAAGGATAAATGCTACCAGTATTGGCCAACAGAGGGCTCGGTGACTCACGGCGAAATAACAATCGAAATAAAAAGCGACACGCTTTCCGAAGCCATCAGCATACGGGACTTCCTGGTCACTTTCAATCAGGTATTGTCGCCAGAGTGCGTTCCACCCTTGTAGACAGAATGCACCACAGCATCCCTCAGGGTCTGCTGGCGATGGTACCAGAATGTCCTGCTCCTTCCACCTCCTCTAACTGGTACCTTAGTATCCACGTTCAGTGCGGTGAGTAGGGAGCCATGTCACAAAGGGGCAGATCTCCTACAACGTTCGCACCCTCGGGGTCACCTGCCTCCTTGCTGCACGAGATGGTGGAGCAGAGTGGCCGACTCCTAGAGGCGTCACACGGCCACCACCTCCCCTTTCGGGAGAAATGGCAGTGGTGGGGGGGCAGGAGGAGGAAAGGCCGTGGGTCAAGCCACAGAGGCCTGTCCAGGCTTGTTCAGAGCCCCTAGGACAGGAGGGGTCCTGGCTTCTTAAGAAAGAGATGATCGTGTTGTCTCCAGCAAGGTTGCCAGGGATCCCATAAAGGTATCTGGCGGGCCCTGGCGAGGGGCTCCAGGGAACATCCTCTGGATGTCTTGCCCCCACTCGGAAGGAAATACTGGCATCCCTGCCCTTTAGGGTGCACACAGCCCACAGACCGCCTGGTCAGGCCCCTCAGGCCCGCCAGGTGGGGACCGTGCTGGCCTTCGAAGGCCCCAGGAGGGACCCAAGCCTTGGCGCGGGTCCCCGGGAGGACGGGTGGGCCCGGGTCCCGCTCCTCGGTGGTCAGGGTCCTGTGGCCAGGCGGCACTGAACGCCCTTCCCCGCCCGCAGCCCCTGGCCCGCCAGGAGGAGCAGACCCGACTGGTGCGCCAGTTCCACTTCCACGGTTGGCCCGAGATCGGGATCCCGGCGGAGGGCAAA
The DNA here is from genome assembly GCF_024362965.1 of Panthera pardus. Taxonomy (NCBI): domain Eukaryota; kingdom Metazoa; phylum Chordata; class Mammalia; order Carnivora; family Felidae; genus Panthera; species Panthera pardus. The sequence continues at coordinate 82,501,469 of NW_026526788.1, forward strand.
GGCATGCTCGACCTCATCGCGGCCGTGCAGAAGCAGCAGCAACAGACCGGCAACCACCCCATCACTGTGCACTGCAGGTGGGCGCCCCCTGCAGGTGGGGCCGAGCCAGACCCTACGCCCGGTTAACTGCCCCCAACGGCGTCATTGCTCTGGACTGTAGTTTTCACCTTCCCCGTACACAGAGGGCGTCACAGGGATGCGGAAACGTCATGTGCTGTACCTGCAGGATGCATTTGGGGGGAGGAGTCAGGGAACCCGCTCAAACACACGTTTCCGTATGCCTTTTAAGTCCTCAAAAACCCCTCCAGGCACAGCTCTGACAGACCCACTTCCTGAGCCTCGCCTGCTGGCCTTCCTTTTGAAAGATTGTTCTGGCTGATGTGCCCGCCCCTCCCTGTCCTCGCCTCTGGGCTTGGGGAGCCAAGTCCGCACCACAGCACACCCCCGAGGCAGGAAGGTTTTCTTGAGTCACTCGAGGATGTCCAGGCTGGGATCGCTGCCCAAGGCCTGCAGCCCCACCCCAGCCCCGCTCCCAAGGCAGGCACAAGGGAGGCCAAAGGAAACGTGGCTGGGGGTGCCCCTGGAGACAGCTGGGCACCCCACCAAGGTCCTTGATTAGCAGCATCACAAGTGTGGAAGGGTGAATCTGGCCCAATCTAAAGACGTGTCGGCTCACCCTCCTTCTGTGCTGACCCACTTCTGGTTATGCCAGAGCCCCTCCCCGTGCCAGCAGCGGGGGCGGGGGGGCGGGCGGGCTGGCCACCAAAGCAAATCTCTTCCTCGCAGGAGTTTGGGGTGCTTTCCTTGTCGGGGGTGCTAATTTGCTTCTGAAGCTGCCCTTCTATTTATTTTTCCACTCGTGGCTTCCGTTCTGCGTGGCTGCCGCTTGCCCCACCCCACCCATCCCTTGTAGCCACCAGAGCCTGGGCCTCACTTGGGGGGATTGGAACTCTCTGCCTGGGACGGGCCTGGGTGCGCTTCTGGCCTGGCCAGCAGGTGGAGCACACGCCCCAGGTTTCAGTTCCTGTGGGCTTTGTAGAAGTCCTTTAGAATAAACTGGAAACAAGTGCCCGCCTCCCCAGGCCCGGACTGAGTGTAGGACACCAGGGATGCAAAAACGAACAAATCCCACAAGGGCAGATGTGGGGACAGGTCACTGAAATGGGACGGGAGCCTGAGAATCAGCCCACCCGGGGTGGGGTGGGGTGGGGGGTGCCTCTGGGGCCTGGAGGGCTCTCTGGGGGGAGCCAGCTGAGCCCGCCCACTTTGGGCCTGGCCTCTTGTCTATCCTAAGGCTGCCTGGGCTCTGCTCTTGTGGGGTTTATCCAGTTTATCAAGAAAATGACCGTCTTAAGTGGAGTGGACCCAGATCTTCATCGCTGAGAAGTGTCTCTTATCTAACCGTCCCTGGCAGGGGACGCCCTCTGTCTTAACATCACACCTTGTGAGCCACCGCCTCTCAGAAGGCAGGTCCCTCGCACAGAAGGAGAATCCAGGCCGAGTTACCTCTCCCCAGACCTGAAGCAGGAGGGTTCGCATTTCTGACAAGTTCCCCGGCAACGTTGATGCTGCTGGTCCCGGGGACCACACCCGGAGAACCCCCCGCCTACACGAGTTGCAGCTTGAAAGCTTGTGCCGGGTCTTGATCCCACTCATGAGCTACCTGTCTGCTGTACCTGGGCCAGTGCTTTAGGAATGTCACATTTGCGGACTCTCGCTCCACGCAGATGATCTTTGGAAATCCAAACCTGGCTCATTTTCGGGGGCGATTGCTTCTGTGCTGGTGTTCGGGGATGGGCTGCAGGCTGTCCGCGTCTCGTCCCCACGGGCAAGCCCCGTCGTCTCCCTTAAGTACTTTTCCTCCGCAGTGCTGGAGCCGGGCGAACAGGTACATTCATTGCGCTCAGCAACATTCTGGAACGAGTGAAAGCCGAGGGCCTTTTAGACGTATTCCAAGCTGTGAAGAGTTTACGACTTCAGAGACCGCATATGGTGCAAACCCTGGTAAGAAACTGAGTGGCGAGGGTGTTTCCGGAAGGGCTGAGAATTGTCTGTGCTGAGTGTGGGGAGAGGGAGGAGAGCAAGCTTCTCGGGGGACGGAACTCAGGGCACTCTCCCCGGTGAAGCTCCACGGACCCTCTCCTTCCCTTGAGTCTGGCTGGGGACGGTCCCCTGAGCTGGACGCTGGAGGAGAGGTGCAGCCATGACTTCAGACTGTAAGACCCCATGGACAGAGGCACTGAATACCCCAGCTTTCTGTGTCACGTGACCATTCCGCCAGATTCTAGGGCCATCCTCTTTCATTCTGTGACAAAAACACACGCTTCCTGGTTTGCAGAAGACATGCTTCCTCAACAAGTAATCATTCGGCCCCAGTAAATGCAATTTCAAGAAATGTTCTCACGCGTCCTCTTTCTCAAGCCTTCCTATTTGTAGATGTGCCCTCCTCGCCCGCTCCTTCTCTATACTCACAGGGTGCCCAGGCAAGCAGGCCATCACATGGAAGGTGCCGGGAGGGCCCCTCCAGCACATTCCCGTCGCAGGGACAGCTCAGCCGCTAGGATCGCCTGAGCAGAACGGGGTTCGCCTCGCGCCCCCAGGCTGGGCGAGAGCGCGGGTCTCACCCTGAGGGCACACCAGCCTGGCCTGGAGAGTGTTCACAGTCCTGCTCCGTTGCCAGGCTGCCCTCACACTTGCTGGGGGTGGGCGCCAGGCTGGCATCGGCGTATCTCTGGCCCTCCCAGGTGGTCCCGAAGTGAATACAGGTTCGAGAGCCACTATCAGTAAAGGAAAACTGGTGTGCCTACCAGCCCCCCACCCTCCTCCCTGCCACGCCCCTCTTCGGGCCATGACTGGGGCAGAAACCTGAGGCTCCTCTGCTTTCCCTAGAGCCCTGGTCCCAGCGCGGACTGTCCTTGCTAGGGCTCTGGAAGACGCTAGAGGCATCTTCTAAAGGTTATGCCTGCCTGCTGACAGCTGATACCTCCTACAGGCATCGTGAACTTGAACGACTTTGGGCATGGGAAAAACAGAAGCAGACCACTCCGTGGAAGATTTTCTAGATGAAAATAATAATGATAACAGGAATACCTGCAAAAAGAAATTCAGTTTTTTTTTTTTAATTTTTAATGTTTATTTTTGAGAGAGAGACAGAATGTGGGTGGAGGAGGGGCAGAGAGGTAGGGAGACACAGAATCTGAAGCAGGGTCCAGGCTCTGAGCTGTCAGCACAGAGCCCAATGTGGGGTTCGAACTCACTGACTGCAAGATTATGACCTGAGCCGAAGTTGGGACACCTAACCAACTGAGCCACCCAGGGGTCCCAAGAAATTCAGTTTTTAACTATGAGCCATACTCTTTCAGTTTCTTTCCTGTTTTTTGAGTCCACTCCCGGCTTCCCCAGGCAGAATGAATAGCTTTAGTCCTGTCTTGCCCCCAGTTAAGTATAAAAGCTAAGTCATGGCGTCCCTTTGTTGCTTGGGCTTTGGGAGGTCATCCCAACATCATGGCTGGACGTGCTTGGACAAGCTCCTCCCACTTTCCGGACTTTAGTTCCCTATCTGTGGAAAATGGGGCGACAGCACCTGCCTTCAGTTGGCATGCAGATTTGTTTTATGTCTGTACCTCAGGGGCCCCGTGAGTGCCTGACCCAGGGAGGCTCCCAGCGATTGTAGCAAAGAACATTTCTTATCCGACTCAGCATGCAAACACCTCCTTGTTTGTTTTTAATGTTTATTGATTTTTGAGAGAAACGGAATGCAAGTGGGTTAGGGGCAGAGAGAGAGGGAAACACAGAATCCAAAGCAGGCTCCAGGCTCTGAGCTGTCAGCACAGAGCCCGACGCGGGGCTCGAACTCATCAACAGTTTGGTGCGGGGCTCGAACTCATGAAACGTGAGATCGTGACCTGAGCTGAAGTTGGATGCTCAACTAACTCACGATTTGTGAGGAGGGTGAGAGTCAAATGATGCACAGGAGTGTTTTAATAGGTCAGATGCCTTAGATAGAAGGCGATGTTTTTTGAATTCTAAAATTTATATAAAACAATGTCCCTTTTTGGAGTAAATTGAGGCTTAAAAATACCCTAGATTTTCATCTTTTTTAACTTTCATAGGTTACTTCTTTGTTACATTATGAAGTTTATTTGAAGTTAAATATTCTGGTTTTTTTTAATTTTGTTTCAAAAATAGTTGTTTTCTAGTTTTTTAATGTTTATTTATTAGTTTTTGAGAGAGAGAGAGAAAGAGAGAGCACAAGCAGGGTAGGGGCAGAAAGAGAGGGAGACACAGAATCCGAAGCAGCTCCAGGCTCCGAGCTGTCAGCACAGAGCCCGACGCGGGACTGGAACCCATGAACCACGAGATCATGACCTGAGCCGAAGTCAGACACTTAACCGAGCCTCCCAGGCGCCCCTGTTTTCCATTTTAAGTATGAAAACTGAAGACCTTTTACTCAGACTCTCCTCAAATACGCTAAGTTGAAACTAATCACTGACATTTTTTTATATTATAAAAACAGTTTTACCTGGAAACGTCTCTGTGTAACCAGTATGTAACTAGTCAGACTTTTTTTTTTGGCTTCTTTTTATGAGTTTCTCCTAATTGAATTAATGGAATTTAAAAAATCATTTTAATATATTCTTGTTTTTTTTTTTCAGGAACAGTATGAATTCTGCTACAAAGTGGTACAAGATTTTATTGATATATTTTCTGATTATGCTAATTTCAAATGAAATTCCTGCCTTAAAATATTTTTTAATTTAATGGTCAGTATATTTTATAAAAATCATGTTAATTTATTTCATAGTTGACATTAATACCCGTCCTAATTTCTTTGTATATATTTTGTTACGCTTTCAAGGCCACTGCTATAAAGTTATTAAATCTTAAATACCCCTTTTAAAAACGGGAGTAATGTATTAAGGTCAAGTAATATCCCGTAAAATGCATTTCTGCTAATATCGGTAAATATTCTAATTTTGCATTAGATTCATCATATCCTATAATTTCACACATTCAGCACGTCTAAATGTTAAAAATCTTAATATGCAATGTGTGCTTGACGCAGGAGAGTAAACACAGAGCCCGCTGTTAAGAAAGCGGTCGAGGACTCAAAAATCAGTTGAAAATTCCCTGTCCAGACGCTGATTTTTACAGCCCTGCGCAGTGGCGTTTTGCGGGAGGTAAAATGTTCATGGAGATACACTGTAAGTAGGGGATCCTGTGAAGTCCTCCGTCTCAACTCATGTGGTTTACTTTTTACATTTTAAAGATCAAGGGCGTCACAGCCCGCGTGCAGGTATAAAATGCATGAGCGCAGTTGGTGACCATATAGTGATACACGTGCGTTTACTCACGGCTGGGTCCGTGCTGTCTGGGCCGGAAGTGGGGAGATGTCGGTGCTGGTGGCACGGTCACCCGTGGCCTTGGGTACGGCAAAATCAGCTATCAGGCTGCGTTCCCACGTGGCCACTTGCTGTCCGTCTGTCTGAGTGTTTGGCTCAGAGGAGTCTCTGAGAATCAAACCAACTGCGTTTCTCACTCTTGCCTCTGGTCTCGAGCTACCTAGAGGCTCAACACAAACCACTTCCTAATCCTAACGTGCGGAGGGAGCCAAACGTCTGACTCACGCAGATGCCAAGAGCACACGCTTGGGGAGACCACCACAAGCACTGATGCTTTCAACTTTCTGAGAATATTTTGGCTTGTTTTTTTTTTTTTTTAAATCTTGTACAAGCTAAGATTGTTTGTAAGAAAAGAAATCTTAAAATCTAGATTTATACAGTTTTTTTTAAAGTCCCCCTCCTCAATATTTAAATAAAAGACACAGAGAGAGAAATCCTTAATCTAAAGGCTAACTTATTTTTGAATGGAAATACTACTGAGACCTTTGACACTGGATAATAATAATCTCACTGCCAGACTGGATTGGCTTATGGGGCGACAAAAGGGAGGAGGTTGAATGTAGAAAAGTGTAATTTAATGACGGTGATCTTTCTGTGGCCATTAGGTAGCAGATGAGCATATGAGCACAATATATATATATATATATATATATATATATATATATATATATAAAAATATAAAAAATAAAGACACCTGCTCTAACATACTAAAAGCACTTAAGATGTGCATTTGGGGTACAGTGGGTTTTTTTGCTTTTAAAAAGAAATATAAAGGCCTTATTTGACATTTCCACCGAGAAGTGACTGCACCTTCCTATTGCACTGTTCATCCCGTGTCTGTTTCTGGTGTGCATAATGTGACCCCAGGGTTTCTTGCATACTAACGATAGCCTCACGGTGATCAAGTCTCCGTGGCTCCTCTGAGCTCCACTCCATGGCAGAAGGGGTGCCAGCCGGAAGGGCGAGAGCACAACTTTGTGACCGATGCCGCCGCCGCCAGCCGCATCCCTGGGCACACACAGTGCTGAATACATCCCTCCGTCCTTCCCGGGACCATGAGGATACGTTCGGGTCGAAGAGGAAAATGGAGGCAGCTCTGCAAGACGCACCAGCTGGTCCCATATGTTTTCATTGTCAGAACCCCCCCCCCCCCCACCAAAGCCTTTCTGTGACTGAAGGAGAAGAGAGAGAACCAAGCTTTTCATTTGGCACCAAACCCTAGAAACCGAGCTGGCTACGTGGTGATGAAAGTGATTTGTAATGTACCCGAGGGTTCAGGGTCAAAGTCAAGGGAATGGACTTGGGTCTAATTCAGGAGCCCTCATGAGAAGCTGTCGGGCCCTCAGTGGTCTACCTGGCATCTCTTGTGTGGCGATTCAGGTCGAACTTACCAGGGGTGCCCTCGGGAAAGTGCCCCGTTTGTGCGTTGTTCTGTCTCCCTGTGTCCGCTACAGGCATCCTGGCACCCGCTTTGGTCCTTCCGCCTCTGGAAACAAGGCAGAAGCCGCGACCCCTTGGGCACAGGACCCCTGTCCCCAGTCGAGGGCAGTACTTGCCTTTCTAGGGGCCTGGGAATTGCAGCCTCCTGGCCTCTGCCCAGGCCCCCCCCCCCGACCCACCCAGTCCAAACAATCCCTTTGGGGACGCGCTACCCTCTCTGTGCAACCGGGAAAGCTGACCTCTCCTTCCCCCTCTGTCAAAGAAGGTCCATGGACATGACAGCGCCCCGCTGACGGGGCTGACGAGGCCATTCTTACCTTCACGTTTTTGTGTGTCGCATGAGGCTGCATCCAAATGCCAAATAGCGATTAGGAGCCTACCGTTCTGATCGACAAGCTGTACGGTCACTGTGTGACTCACTCTACTGTTTCTCTCCATGTGCTAGACGAATGAAGAATGCATACCAGTGTTTTGAAAGGTATTTTTATGTGTTTTTAAAAACTTTTTTAAATGAGCCTGACACGTCTGTTTCAGCATTCGAAGACATGCCCATGTGATTTTTAAGATGTGTGGTTCCTGATACTTTTGTTTAACTAAATCGTGTTTAATTTATGTGCAATCTTTATAATATACATCTGTAGTCCCCGTTTCAACTATCATAGTTTCTTTTATTACATCTGTAATTTGATCTTGCTCTGATTATAATGCCAGTGAATGTTGCTGAATTCTTTGTATATGCAAATTGCAAGATCTAAAACAGTCTGATGCAAGGATAAATCTTTACTTTGACTTCCAGCCTGCGTCTCGTTCTTCCATGAAATCTCTTCGTTGTATTCCTGTGCCTTATGTCCTTTTAGACAAGACATTCATTAGGAGGTAGACATCGATTCATGTAGACCATTAATTTAGGACCTCTAAAATGTAGCTCCGCCCTGGCTTGGAAACAGCCCCGACCGTGGGCACAGTGGCCGGCCGGGGGTGGCCCCAGCTCCCCGCTGCTCCTCAGTAGGCGTGAGCCGTGCGTGCAGCACAGACTAACAACTCGCCCTTCTGGGAGCCGTGCTCCTCCTGGAGTCCAGACAGGGATCTGAGCTCTGAGCGGTGGTTTCTTGGAGTCCCCAAGGAAGATGACAGACCGCGTCAAGTCTGCGGCCAGGCGGAGTCACAAAGTCCTTCCGACGCTGATTTCCCTCCTAAAATCGGAAACCCCGTCAGGCCTCCCTTCGCATATCTGCGTGTCTCTGCTCACCCCCCAACTCTGCCTCTGTGCTCCTTCCACCTCCACCCCCCTTCCGGACCCACCCGCGAGATATTTCAGGCCTCACGTGGAGTGTAAACACACGCTTGTTATTAGTGGTTGCATTTATTTAATACATGTTATGAGGCTTGTTGTATTTGTTAAAATGGATGATTTCGTAACCTTTTATTCTCCTCTCCCCTCCTCCCTCTGAAAAATGTCACCTGCTGTGAAATGCCACATGCTCGTACGGACTGCTTAATTACTGGCGGTTCCTTATGGGTCTGTCTGTCTGTCTGCACGCCCCTTAGCAGTGCTAGGTACAGCAGGACCCTTCCACTGGGGAGAGGGGAACCACAGAAGGGAGAGAGCAGACAGGGGAGGACGGATGGAAGAAAGGAGGTTTGGGGGAGGGTGGGGGGGTTCAAAGATGGGCATCAACCAGCCAACCAGGGACCAGGTGGCTCAGCCGACCTGCCGGAGCCCACAGCCTCAGGAAGGGAAGACGCGCCAGGCCTGCCGTAGAGGAAACCCCCCGCCCCCCCCCCCCCCCGCCATCAAATGGAAACATTTCGAACAAGACCCCAGGTGCGAGCGACCTCGGACAGACAGGCGGGTTGAACGACCTCCGAGGCAGGTTAGCACCTCCCTGGGACTGAATGGTGTGGGTCAGGAATGCACCTGTTAGCAGCGGAGGGCTCAACGGTGAGCTGCATTTGAATGTTCGAGACATTAATACATGGAAACTTGGCGTCTTTGCCGTGACGACATATATGCCACCGGTGTGCCGTTGTGTGAATTGCCTGTTTGCCCGAAGGTCTGTCTCGGCATCCGGGCGAGTCGGCACTTGAACACCTTCCTCATCTGGTCTCCGAGGGCTGCTTGGCCCTCTCCAAACCTAACGAGCTCTGGTGGCCGTTCCTCCACGGTGGGCATCGGCTCACGGCGTCCCCGCGTCGTTTTCCGAGGAAAACGCTTGCACACGTGTGCGTTTCAGCTGCAAAGCGCTTCTCCGGGAGAGCTTTCTGGAAGTGGAGTTTCCGGGGCGAAGGGCAAATGCACGTGCGATAGAAATAGGAATTGCCAATTCGCCACCGCCGAGAAGTGCCCCAGCGCCTCACCGCCCACGGTGCAGGGGGTGCCCGTTTCCCGACATGCCACTAACCCTGGGTGTTAGCAGATCCCTTTCATTTGTGCAAAACTGAGAGGCCAAAAAAAAAAAAAAAAAAATACGTCATCTCAATTTGCATCTCCCTAACTTCTACTGGGTTGAGCATCTCTTCATGCTTTTAGTATTTATATTTCATCTGCGAATCACCAATTCATATTTTTATTTATTTATTTTTTTAATATATGAAATTTACTGTCAAATTCCAATTCATATTTTTTATCCATTTTCCAAGTTGTGTCATTTGGCTTTTCCTCATTGGTTTATTTCCTCAATCTATTGTTGATTCCTCGGTGATTCTTTTTATAGCACGGACACTAACGCTCTGTTATTCTTACTACGAATATTTCCCTTCCATGCTTGATAAAAGATTGTCAGTGCTGGCTGTTAAAGCCCCTTGTCCAGGAAGCTTTGGGGCTCGCCAGCTTCTAGATTGGGTTGATGAGCACAAGGCGGGGCTGCCCACAGCAGGGCCCTCTGTGGCTCTTGCATGGCGATAGCCAATAAACGTATCAAATCGAGCCTTCATTCCTGGGACCCAGGAATGTAGACACAAGGAGGGGCTTCATGGGAACAAGTCATGGGCATCTTGTTCCTTTGTAAACAGCAACATTCATGCAATCCCAGTTTACAGATTGTTGAATGCTCTGTGCCAGCATGGCCCTTCGTGCTGGTGACACCTAGAGGGGGAAGACTGGGACCATGTCCTGGAGGCACGTCGGGGGCCTGGGCCATCTGCATAGCACTGGAATCGGGGTCCCGGGAACTGCGGCTGGAATACCAGATCTGTTTCCTAGAAGATGACTCCAGCAGCGCATCTAGAGGAAGCTTCTAGAAAGCCCAGCAAAACCTGGGATCCCAGCCACATATCTTAAATCATTTTTAGTGAAGAGATAGAATTTATGGAGTTGACATTTGCGAAGGAGTCTTTCCACGACAACCTGGGATGCCTGGGCCAGGTGAGGGGCCAGGCAGTGACGGCCTAGATTCCGTCCTGATCTGTGTGTAGGATTGAGGGAGGCTTTCCCTCCCTTCCTTCCTCAGCCCCTCCACGTGGTGATAGATTCCAGACACACCCAGACACCTGACTTTACCTCCCGACAGAAAACCTCCTCCCGGGGACAATCCCACTCACCCCTGGCCCCTATCTCCAAGACCTGCCCACACATTCTCTCCCAGGATCCAGGACCTATTTGGGCAGCCAGATAAGAGACTGAGCAACCTCAGCCTTCCTGGCCATCTCTGGTGGCCCTGGGTCAAGTCCTTGTCCCTGGACACAACTCGTGCCCGGACTGATCAGATATATGACTAGGGTTTCCAGGAGTCCCCTCCCCCTACATGTGAGGGCCGCTCCCAGAGTTAACGTGATGGCTCACGGGCCAGGAGGAAAACCGTCCCTTCATGTCAGAGCTGTAGAAATGGAGACAGTCTAGAAGAGCAGGCCTTCTGACTCAGCCCCGGTCTGCTGCTCCCCCCTCTTGGCTCCTGAGTTTGCTTTTTTTTTTTTTTTTTTTCCTTTTTCCTTTCCTCCCTTTAATAAAAATCCCCTGGGTTTTAAAATTTCATTTCAAGGATACCCGGCTGGGTACCTCCTCTGCCTGGGGTCACTACTGACACGCGGCGATGGTAAATACCCGGTCTGCCCTTCACGGAAGGCCACAGCTTAGTCCTGGGACAGGAGGCCCGCTCTCAGTCAATGTTCCAGTTTCCACAGAACGGCGTGTCACAAGTTAGCACAGGATGACCCCAGAGCAAGAAACGGGGACCCAACCCGGCCTGGGAAAGGGGTGACCCAGGCTTCTTTGAGGGAGCCTCACCACAGCTGAGCTCAGGACTGGAGGAAATCATTTGTGAGGCAGGAAGGAGGTGGGGACAAGTGGTGTGTGTGTGTGTGTGTGTGCACATGCACGTGTAGCATATGGTTGTAGGAGTGTGTGTAGGAGGGTGTATGTGTGGAAGGGTCTTGCCTAAGGAAGTCAAAAGCTGGCTGGTACAAAACTCGAGTAAAGGAGGTCAAAGAGCGGCGTACCTGGGAGGTTCAGTCGGTTAAGCGTCCGACTGTTTTTTTTATTATTGTGTATTTATTTTGAAAGAGAGACAGCAGGGGTGGGGCAGAGAGAGAGAGACCCAGAATCTGAAGCAGCTGAAGTCCGATGCCTAACTGACCGAGCCACCCAGGTGCCCCAAGCACCTGATGGATTTCAGCTCAGGTCACATCACAGTTCGTGAGCTCAAGCCTCCCATCGGGCTCCACGCTGACAGTGTGGAGTCTGCTTGAGATTCTCTCCCCCCCCCCCCCACCCAGCCCTCCTCTGCCTGTGCTCTGTCTGTCTCTCAAAATAAATTTAAAAACCTAAAAGAAAGGCAAAGAGAGATTGGCAGGCAGATCACGCAGAAGCTTGGAGGCAAAAAAAAAAAAAAAAAAGTACTTTCTGTTCATCGAGAACTTTCTGTCAGATGGATGTTACTCATTTGGAATCCGAGGCCCAGAGAAGTCACCAAACCACACAGCAAGTAGGTATTTATTTCTTGCAACCCTGTTTTCAAACAGAGTTGGCCTAGCTGGTTAATGTTTGTCTGATGCTTAAATGCTAAGCGAAACCTGTGTCCTGCGGACATGTTTAATCAAACACTTGTTTGAATGAGCTTTTCTAACGCAGCATTTACGGTAAAATGAAAACCACCCTTACTGTGCTCTTAAAATACTGTACCCTTACGAAGGTGAGGAAATCTGATATATTGCAGTGAGATTTTTGGTTAGAATTGAACCCTAAAGGGGTTTTTAATTAACCAGTATATTCCATTCCCCAGGCATATGGCTAATTGAAATTTTTCTACGTGCGAGGTTCATAATTACTACGAAATCTGAAGTGTCGGCAGAACAACTTAATCATAGGAAAATCCTATTATTTTACATTTCCTTGTGTTTTGCTACCTAAATGACACATTTATGACTCGCACCTTCAAAAAAAAGTGCCTTTTCTAAAAAAAAAAAGAGCTGCCCTTCCTAAACTACTCTCCCTTCTTCTGCTCCCCGAGATTCCACCCCTTTCTGGCCCAGTTCAACCATCACCTGGTCTGTGGACTCTCGGATGTCCCCCTACCCCCGCTCCAACCTACCGCCCTCCCCAAGCTGTCACTCTTCCGTGCGATTTTAGACAACACTGTTCAGAGTGTTCTTACGGCAGCCACAACGGCAAAGACAACTCCCAGTGACCCAGAGACACGCCTAGATTCATGCATTCATTCAGCAAACATTTTTTATTATGTGAACCTGGCTCCACGCCAGACACAATGACAGAAGAATGGACAGACAGGGACGCCGTGGGGGACAGCTACCCTGTCTTGTGTCCCATCCTCGCCTCGACACGGCTGGACGAGTGGGGAAGACTCAGACAGGTGACCGGAGGGAGGATGCGCTACCTTCTAACTTAGGGGACACAGAAAGAGGAAAGAGACAAAGTAGAACACGAGAAGGTGGAAATGCCCAGCGGCCTGGGTCTGAGGACAGCCCGGGAATCACGGCCGTTCCTTAGGAGGAGGGTTTGTGCTGTTTTCTGGACAAGGTGGCGTGCGGGGCCCTAAGGCAGGCCGACAGGTGCAGTCTGAGAAGGCACAGGCAGGCGCAGATCCAGAAGGTTGGGAAAAGGGAAAAGACGGGACAGAAAGCACGAGTAGCCGGAAGAGGCCGCACTGTTCAAGGACGAGGGGTGCCCTGGCCGACGGCCCTGAGGCTCGGGGTGGAGGCCTTCTCAGATGTGAGCAGTCCCAGGTGAGACGAATATTCTTCAAGCGAAGAAGGCAGGCCCCCTCCCAGTCGGTCCTTAAATTCAGTGACCCCTTCCATCTTGAAGGTGGGGCCACCAGCTTCCTCCAGGTCGCACTTGTATTCCCTCCAGTGCTGGGGACACCGAGGAGAGGGCTGTCCTGTGCAGCTGGCCAAGAGCCGTGGCGAGCGGGGCCAAAAGCCTCCCCCATTGTAAAGAAATATCTGACACGTCTCATTAATCCATTCAAATCTGCCCATTCCCTAACGTTTCCTGAGTGCCTGCCCAGTGTTGGGGACACAGAGACAGAAGCCCCTGCTTTCACATTCTGATGTGGGACCCAGACCACGCGAAGCATTTACAGAGCCGTGCGGCACGTGCTGGCATACACGGCTGACAAGGACGGACGGGTCATAAACTTCAGGGCCTCGTTTCGCCAAGTTGAAAGCCATTTCTAGGTCCCAAGCCCCCCACCCGCCCCAACCCAAGGTTTACGTTTTTATCACTCTGTGAGTGATGGTGGATAGTCTTCTCCATGACCTCCACGAGGCCTCTGTGAATAAGCCATCTGGAGATAGAAAATTCTAAGATTTCTTAAACACCCGAATAACATTATTTACACAACTCCCTTTTAAATTGACCCAAATATGCTACTACAACATATCACTAAATGGAATGTATCGCTTCCCCCCACCCCTTTTAAACGTCTTAGCTAAACATCTTCATTGTCCCGACGACTTCTGGTTCTTATTTTCTTGATGCACGCATTGTCCTCATCCTGTTTGGAAAGAAAAAATAGAACTCTTAAGTAATTGAAGCGAACAATTTTTGTAACCAACCCCACTCTGCAAAATCCCAAAGCCTGATTAGGTGTGATGCACGCCTGGAGGTCTAGGAAATTAATTTTAAGGTTGGAAATGAGTTTTAGGAGGTAACCCGTGAACGTTGCTTTTGTCCTTTAAAATATTTTTACTATCTGGTTTTTTAGATTTAAACAGGAAGCTCTGTAACCTGTTTTTAAGTTCAGACAGTAATAAAAAAAAGAAAGAAAACTGCCACGCAAATACACACATTTTCACTAATTAAAAAAAAAAAATACCACTCAGGGGGCTCCTGGTGGCTCAGCCGGTTAAGCGCCCGACTCTTGGTTTCAGCTCAGGTCATGATCTCACGGTTCGTGAATTCAAGCCCCGTGTTGGGCTCTGTGCTGACAGCGTGGAGCCTGCTTGGGATTCTCTCTCTCGCTCTCTCTCTGCCCCTCCCTGCCTGCGCGCTCTCTCTCTCTCTCTCGAAATAAATGAATAAATAAACTTAAGAAAAAAAAAAGCCACTCAAAAAAGTGAATTCAAATTTATCAACAGGACAAAATCTTTTGGGTTTTCTAACTCATCTCTGGTGTGAGGTGCACAATCTCTCCACACTCAGCGCGTGTGACCGGAGACCTCCCGCTGTGTGTGCTCCAGAAGGAGCCGAGAGGAGGCTCAGCCCTCTGGACAGCGAGATAAAACAAAGGACGATCTGCCTTTTCAGAACCAAGTCGGGTGTCTGCTCCTACTTTACGCTGTCCCCCAACCCAACAGCCCCTCAGAAAAAGTATGTCATGTTGAGGATACTTCGGAAGCAGACCCCCACCAGTGACTTTACCAAGTGATATTTATTTATTTATTAAGTGTATTTATTTTGAGAGAGAGAACGCAAGCAGGGGAGGGGCAGAGAAACAGAGAGAGAGAGAATCCCAAGCAGGCTCCGCACCGTCAGCGTGGAGCCCGATTTAGGGCTCGAACCTACGAACCGTGAGATCATGACCTGAGCTGAAACCAACAGTCGGGCCGCTTAACGGACTGAGCCACCCAGGGGTCCCCCTTACCAAGTGGTCTTTAACACCTGAAGGGAGGGAAGGGTCAGGAGAACAAAAGGCAAGAATTAAAAAAGCCAAAGGCTCAGTTTGAATGCACGCGCCCTGAACCCCTTGAACGATGACTGAAGGTATCACCTTACTCCAGCGCAGATGGCCGTCCGATGACCGGAGTATCGGCAAAGTGTCATGGTGGACACCCACACCGCAGAGGACAGCAGAATGGGCGCTCTACCAGCTAATCAGGGGCTGGGGGCAATACATTCGGTTTCTGCTGACCACACACACCCGCTCTGTCCCTCTTCCCTCACGGCTCAAAGGATGGCGGGGGCACCCAGTGACGTCCCGGGCGGGGACGTACGCGGGCACCGTCACCATCATTCCAACACGCGGTGAACAGACCCCTTCTGCCTTCGCCGCTCGCACTGAATCAGACCAGCCGGTCAAGCTGTAAGTTCGCACACGCACATCAGAGGGGCGGCCACGGCACCGGCCTCTGGAGATCTCCAACCGCGCGCTAAGAAATTTACACCACTCGCAAACAGGGAGCTACTGAACCCCCTCCCTACTTTTAAACTAACAACATCAAGTACTCCCCAGAAGAACACCGACTGAATTTAACCATGCACCGTGGATTTATCCAAATGACAGACGGCTCATGGGCTCCTGAACGTGATGCCACGTTAGCAAGCACGTGGTACCACTCGTCTTATGGACACTCTTGACTTTCACCCGGTCTAGCTTTCCAAAGCAAATCCCAGGAGATCCAGACAGGACCACCCTTCTGCTTCAGTAAGTGCTTCCTCTTCCTGAATGGGATCTTCATGTCAGTTTTCTATCTGAAGTGGAATCCCCTAAACACAGCTACGACGACAAAATACGTGGTTCACACTCATGCTTCCCACACTAGTGTAACTGGGACCCGGCAGCAAGTTATATGTAATGTTTGTTTGTTTTTGAACATGGGGCAAGATCGGATTGAAACATCCTCTGCTCGTGAAAATAGGAAAACAGGGGCTCCTGGTGGCTCAGTCGGTTAAGCGTCCAGCTCTTGATTTGGGTTCAAATCATGATCTCACGGTCCGTGAGTTCAAGTCCCGTGTGGGGCTCTGCACTGACAGCTCGAAGCCTGCTTGGGATTCTCGCTCCTTCTCTCTCAAAATAAAAGAAAAAGAAAAAAGGAAAGAAGACCAGTGAGTTACGTACCTTTTTTACATTTCCAGCACATCTCTTGGCACTCCGAGTTACTTGCTGTTGGGATTCACTCTCCAAAGCATTTCCTCCAGGAGGGATCTTAACTTTTCTGGATCTCAAAGACATGACGTCTGAACGTTGTGTTACTTCTTCCTCCTGGTTCTTCACGTGGACACCCACACCTTTCTCCCTTTGCTTCTCCTCTGCCACGTCAGGCAAGGGCACCTTCCTCGGTCTTGTAGACCGTAGACACATTCTGCTTGCACGGACTCGGCCCGCAGGTGTAGAACTCTTGGCTCTGCCTTCAGGGCTTTGTGGCTTCGTCTGTTGGGAGGTCTTCCGGGGCTTCTTGTCATTTCTGTCTGTCTTCACTTTCTCTGCTGCTGCTTTAACAGGCTCGGGCCTTTGCTCTTCGAGCTTGGTTTTATTTGGCCGTCTCGAGCGGAGAGACATCGCCTAAAAATAGCAAGACAGCCGCCACACGCCAATCATGAGTAATACAAACCTCACACTTCAACACGGAGAAGAAAACAATCAAAGGGAATTTCCAAAAAAAAAAATCATGTGAAAACTTCACGTTTGTTTTAAGAGGCCAGCAATCGCTTCATTCCAGGGTGAAATCCTCTCTATTGACAAACCATGAATTTCCAGGCTCAATTTCCATCACAACACCTGAGTGTCATATATGGCAAATTCGATTACAACAAGCATTACGTGGGCATTCTAGAAAAATGCCCCCTTTCCAGGCAGTAAATGAATTCCTAAGCCTTTCGCAATCATTTGCTCAAGCAGGACAGGAGAGTCAGGGTTTCTGGAACGGAACGTACAAAGTACTGTCCGTGCAGGAGTAACTCTCTGCCTCACAACCCTGACAGGTGGGCTCTCCTCGGGACCCGGACGGCCACGCAGATTGTTCTAACCGCGTAAAGACTGACCCCGATCCCCCGCCCACCCAGCGCTCCTGCTTATGGGCTCTGGGACAACACAGGACCGAGCTCCTACCTTTCCTCGACACCTTTCGCACCTCTGCAGATGACCATAACTCACTCAGTTCCTGAGAAACTCTCGTCAAAACTGGTCATAAGAATTTTGACCTGTTATTTTCCCACACGAAGTCTATTCTCTCTATAAATCCCCAAAGGATTCTTTAACTTGTCTGCAGTTATTCACTGTGCTGAATGCAGACCCCTTTGGGAGAAGATATTCGCATATAGATTCAAGCTATGAACGGCTTATACCGGATAAGAGCCTCGAATGGAGAACACCATCCGAGATGGCATACAGCGACTAAGTGACATCTGCCATCACCTGTTGTGGAGAGGCCGTCGTCCTTCCTACTTCTCGCCCCTCTGTCCTGCTTTCCCTCTTGCCGCTGGTCAGGTCCTCCGGGACTTCCATCCTTTCCGCTACAATCCTTAGCTTTCTCTTCGCGGTCAGGGGCTCAGGGGGGTCACGTCCTTCTCTGGGGGCCCCCCTTCTTTTCTTCAGGGGAGGCTTCTCTTCGGCAGTGGCCCGGGCAGGTGTCACAGAGCGCAGCCTCTTTGTTCCTGGGCCACCTCCCTCGTTTCCTCGTTTCCTCCTTGGGGACGGGGAAACGCTGCTTTCACTCGGAGATTTTACAGGGTCTCGGTGGCCCGCCAGATCTTCCACGGGCTTTCCTCGAGGGGCCCTACGGACTCTTGCTAGGGGTTTCACAGGTTTCCCTCCGTCTGGTGTTTGCTCTGGAGCTCCCTGGATGCTACCAGCATCACCCCGTTGCTTGGTGTGATCTGGCCTCGGGAAGGACTCTCTGAAACCGGCCAGGTCTTCCAAGGGTTGCTTGGGGTTCGGCGCTCTTGGCCGATTTTTCCTGCCCGTTACGTTTTCTGTGGGACCCAGTTTCTGCTTTGCAGTTCTATTAAACAGTTTAACGTCTTTATCATCACCTCCTGATTCTCTGAGCGAGTGAGTGCTTTCCTCTGGCGTTTGGGTGGGCTTCCTGAGAGCTGAGGGCTCTTCCTTAAGATCAGCTTTCTGGGGAGGGGTCTTGAGCCGCCTCCTTCTATTGGTAGGCTTGTTGCCTGGTCCTGCAAGTGGAGATTGGAAGGGTGCTTTGGTGGTTCGGTCACCAGTCACTGGGTCTGTGGTTTGCAAAAGCTCTTTGAGACCAGCCAGGTCTTCTAAGGACTGGACCTTTTTCTTGGGTGTTCTTGGCCGCCTCTTGCTTCTAGATACATTTCTCACAGGCTCCAGTTTCGGCTTTGGGGTTTCCTTGAACAATCCGATGTCTGCATCACCACCTACGGGTTCTCTGTGTTCATGTGGGCTTTCCCCTGGCAGCTGGGTGGGCTTCCTGAGAGCTGAGGGTTCTTCCTCCAGGTCCACTTTCTGGGGAGGGGTCTTGAGCCGCCTCCTTCTATTGGTTGGCTTGTTGCCTGGTCCTGCTAGTGGAGATTGGAAGGGTGCTTTGGTGGTTTGGTCACCAGTCATTGGCTTATCTGTGTGGTTTGGTGTTTGGAAAAGCTCTTTGAGGCCAACCAGGTCTTCTACAGACTGGATGTTCCCCCTGGGTGTTCTTGGCTGCTTTTTGCTTCCAGTTACATTTTCTGTAGGGTTCAGTTTCTGCTTTAGGGTTTCCTTAAACAAGTTGATGTCTTCATCCTTACCTCCAGGTTCTCTGTGTTCGTGTGGGCTTTCCCCTGGCATCCGGGTGGGCTTCCTGAGAGCTGAGGGCTCTTCCTCCAGGTCCACTTTCTGGGGAGGGGTCTCGAGCCACCTCTTTCCATTTGCTGGCGTGTTGACTGGTTCTGCTCGTGGAGATTTACAGGGAACTTTGGTGGTTTGGTCACCAGTCCCTGGGTCTGGGGTTTGGAAAAGCTCTTTGAGACCAACCAGGTCTTCTAGGGACTGGACCTTTTTCTTGGGTGTTTTTGGCTGCCTCTTGCTTCCAGTTACATCTTCTTCAGGTTTCAGTTTCTGCTTTGGAGTTTCCTCGAACAATCTGATGTCTTCATCTTCCCCTACTGGTTCTCTGTGTGTGCATGTGGCTTCCTCTGGCCTGTGGGTGGGCTTCGTGACAGCTGAGAGCTCATTCTCTATGGTGACCTTCCCCAGAGCTACCTTGAGCCGTGTCTTCATGTGGGTTGGTATGTTGACTGTTTCTGCTAGCAGAGATTTGCAGGGCACTACTGCGGTTTTGACAACAGCTGTTGTTTTCTTGGTTTGCTCTGGGGTTTGGAAAAGCTCTTTGAGGCCAACCAGGTCCTCTAGGGACTGGACCTTTTTTTGGGGTGTTCTTGGCCGCCTCTTGCTTCCAGTTACGTTGTCTGCAGGTTTCAGTTTCTGCTCTGGAGTTTTGTTAAACAATTTAATGTCTTTATCCTCACCTCCCGATTCTGTGTGTTCGTGTGGGCTTTCCCCTGGCATCTGGGTGGACTTCCCGAGAGCTGGGGGCTCTTCCTCCAGGCCCACTTTCTGGGGAGGGGTCTCGAGCCGCCTCTTTTTACTTGCTGGCGTGTTGCCTGGCCCTGGTAGTGGAGATTGGCAGGGTGCTTTGGTGGTTTGGTCACCGGCCATTGGCTTATCTGTGTGGCTTGGTGTTTGGAAAAGCTCTTTGAGGCCAACCAGGTCTTCTAGGGACTGGGCCTTTTTCTTGGGTGTTCTTGGCCGCCTCTTGCTTCCAGCTACATTTTCTGCAGGGTCCAGTTTCTGCTTTGGGGTTTCCTTGAACAATCCGATGACTTCATCACCGCCTACTGGCTCTCTGTGTTCGTGTGGGCGTTCCCCTGGCATAAGGGTGGACTTCTGGAGAGCCGAGGCTTCTTCCTCCAGGTCCACTTTCTGCAGAGGGGTCTTGCACAGCCTCCTGAGACTTGCGGGTGTGTTGACTAGCTCTGCTAAGGGAGATTTGCAGGGTGCTTTGGTAGCTGGGTCATCAGCCATTGGTTTATCTGTGTGGTTTGGGGTCTGAAAGAGCTCTCTGAGTCCAGCCAGGTCTTCTAGAGAATGGGCCTTTTTCTTGGGTGTTCTTGGCCGCCTCTTGCTTTTAGTTACTGCAGGATTTGGTTTCTGCCCTGGAGTTTTGTTAAACAAGTTGATGTCTTCATCATCACCTCCAGGTTCTCTGTGTGAGTTTGTGCTTTCCCCTGGCATCTGGGTGGGTTTCCTGAGAGAAGAGGGCTTTTCCTCCAGGCCCACTTTCTGCGGAGGGGTCTTGAGCCACCTCTTTTGACTCGCTGGCGTGTTGCCTGGTCCTGCTGGCAGAGATTTGCAGGGTGCTTTGGTAGTTTGGTCACCAGTCATTGGTTTATCTGTGTGGTCTGGTGTTTGGAAGAGCCCTCTAAGTCCATCCAGGTCTTCTAGAGAATGGACCTTTTTCTTGGGTGTTCTTGGCCGCCTCTTGCTTCCAGCTACATTTTCTGCAGGGTCCAGTTCCTGCTTTGGGGTTTCCTTGAACAATCCGATGTCTTCATCACCGCCTACTGGCTCTCTGTGTTCGTGTGGGCTTTCCCCTGACATCCGGGTGGACTTCCTGAGAGCAGAGGGCTCTTCCTCCAGGTCCACTTTCTGAGGGGTCTTGAGCCGCCTATTTCTACTTGCTGGCGTGTTGACTGGTTCTGCTTGTGGAGATTTGCAGGGAACTCTGGTGGTTTGGTCAACAGTCACAGGGTCTGGAGTGTGCTCTGGGGTTTGGAAAAGCTCTTTGAGGCCAACCAGGTCTTCTAGGGACTGGACCTTTTTCTTGGGTGTTCTTGACCGCCTCTTGCTTCCAGCTACATTTTCTGCAGGGTCCAGTTTCTGCTTTGGGGTTTCCTTGAACAATCCGATGACTTCATCACCGCCTACTGGCTCTCTGTGTTCATGTGGGCGTTCCCCTGGCATCTGGGTGGACTTCTGGAGAGCCGAGGCTTCTTCCTCCAGGTCCACTTTCTGCAGAGGGGTCTTGCACAGCCTCCTGCGACTTGCAGGTGTGTTGACTAGTTCTGCTAGGGGAGATTTGCAGGGTGCTTTGGTAGTTGGGTCATCAGCCATTGGTTTATCTGTGTGGTTTGGGGTCTGAAAGAGCTCTCTGAGTCCAGCCAGGTCTTCTAGAGAATGGGCCTTTTTCTTGGGTGTTCTTGGCCGCCTCTTGCTTTTAGTTACTGCAGGATTTGGTTTCTGCCCTGGAGTTTTGTTAAACAAGTTGATGTCTTCATCATCACCTCCAGGTTCTCTGTGTGAGTTTGTGCTTTCCCCTGGCATCTGGGTGGGCTTCCTGAGAGCAGAGGGCTCTTCCTCCAGGCCTACTTTCTGGGGAGGGGTCTCGAGCCGCCTCTTTTGACTCGCTGGCGTGTTGCCTGGTCCTGGTAGCGGAGATTGGCAGGGTGCTTTGGTGGTTTGGTCACCAGTCATTGGTTTATCTGTGTGGCTTGGGGTTTGAAAGAGCTCTCTGAGTCCAGCCAGGTCTTCTAGAGAATGATTCTTTTTCTTGGGTGTTCTTGGCCTCCTCTTGCTTCCAGGTACTTTTTCTGCAGGGCTCAGCTTCTGCTCTGGAGTTCTATTAAACAATCCGCTGTTTTTATCACCACCTGCAGGTTCTCCGTGTGAGTGTGTGCTTCCTCCTGGCATCTGGATGGGCTTCCCGAGAGCCAGGGGCCCTTCCTCCAGGTCCACTTTCTGGGGAGGGGTCTCAAGCTGTACGCTCATTGCAGCTGGCGTGCCAGCTAGTTCCAACTTTGAAGATTTCTGGCGCTTTTCTGCGGTTTTATTCTCAGCCTCCTTTGGTTCCAGCGCACGAATGGGCGTGCGGAGGAGACCTTGGATGCCTCCCAGGTCTTCCTTGGGTTCTGTTTTGAGGGGGGTCAGGTCTGCAGCTGGTTCCTGGTTTTGCTCTGAATATCTTCTCGATCTCCTCACTGCGACCACCTCTTCAGAATTTTCCTTTGGTTCAGTATCGTTCTCACTCGCTTCAAAATAGCTCTCCTGTTCCTTCGCTGCTCCCTCCAGTTTCTGTTCTCGTTGCGGGGTCTTCCTCAGAAGTCGTCCCGGAGCATTCTCCACAGCGCCCATCTTGGCTTCTTCGTCCTTGCGCCCTGCTCCTGGCATCTGTATACTTCTGGGCCCCACGGACCTTCGAAGCCTGTTGGCGCTTGACGTGGCCTTCGGAGCCCCCAATCCCGGAGTTTTCTCAATGTTCACATTTACTCTGATACTCTGACGTCTGAGGACAGGGCTCGCGAAGCTTTTATCAGACGGCTCTTGCGGTCCATCCTGAGTCACGGGGAATACATTCTCTCCTACAGGAAATAAAAACACGCGTGAGAAATCTACTCTGTTCAGTATGTTGTGCCAATCTGGTATTTTTTCCTTATGAGATATTGTGTAAAACCCAATAGTTCAGCCTCCTGTCCACCTGGGCTAAGCATATGAGGCTACTTACATGGCCATAAATCTGTATTGCATGTGAGCCACACGCACCTAAGAATATCGTTACCTGGTGATATACGGCGGGTTCACACTTAGGAGGTGATTAGGATCCACAGAGATCAGATAAAAGAAAAAAAATTCCTTAAGAAGAGGATCCCGAAGGTTACCGCACCGTGTCTCAGTCACCTGAATGCAGACATTCTTTCCTTCAAACGTGAGAAGCAAACAGCCATTTCTCCTGGGGAACCACTAATACAATAACAGGGCTTATCGTCAGGACGTGTGGGGTCCTAACTGCACAGGAAACATCTACTTTTCAGCACAGGATGCACTGTTCATATAGTAAAGCTGTTCCCTTCATGCCAGGCCCTGGGTAACCAGTACTCAGTGCAAGAGCATCCCATCTTGGGCTCACACTGGGGCACAGGCCTTCTAGAAGATTCGCAGCACTAAATGTACACATTCTCTTTCTTTTGGGTTACTTATAGCAATTTTGAGTTGGAATAATTTATGTAACTACGATGAGAGATCACTCTACTTCTCTGCTGGTCAACCCCTTTAAATAAAGAAAGCAGAAATGTGCACAGGCAGTTTACAATTATTAAAGGAGTACTCTTTTTTACGCAACTCGCTGAATGCCAATGTTAGTTCAACTGCGAATAGGAAGTTCCCCTAAAAACAACAGAACAGAGAGCCTGGAAATGGTACTTTTTCAGGAGTATCCGTCATAGACAAATAATAGTGTATCTCTTGTAAAAAAAAAAAAAAAAAAAAAAAATACCACCTACAATTCCTACTGAAAATATTAAAGTGCTAGGAAAAAACAAAAGTAAACCAACCAAAAGTTTCTGACGTGCATAGCAGAGGTTTTTCTCCCGAATCAGGTACTTGAAACTCTTTTCTGACAACGTCCTCTGAATCTGAGAAAGCGCTGGGACGCAGGCTCATTGTTTGTGGCTTCACTTTCGCTGCTGGAGTCTGGAACATTTCAGTTAACCCTGGTATACGAAAATATGGGAAAAGCAATGAACACATCGCTCATACATGCCAGCAACCATGCCAGTCTGCACAGACCCCAGAGGAAGTGGCAGAGAAGGAACAGTGAATCACTCCCCAGAGTTCATTGGAGACAGTCATGTATTAATGATGAACTCATTTTGGGGCGCCTGGGTGGCTGAGTTGATTAAGCGCCTGACTGCCACGCAAGTTGTGATCTCGCGGTTCGTGAGTTCTGAGTTCGAGCCCCGCACTGGGATCTCTACCGTCCACGCAGAACCTGCTTCGGATCCTCTGCCCCCGTTTCTTTCTGCCCCTCCCCTGCTCGCACGCTCTCTCTCGGTCAAACATAAATAAAGATTTTTTTTAAAATAACAAACTCATTTGTGAAGAAGCGCAATGAGAAGTTGCGATGGCATCTCGTCTTCTTTGCTTTTCCTCTTGGTGAGAAAATCACATACGGGAAGGGGACATCTCAGTCTTGCAACGTTGCCCCAATTCTGACCACCAGCCGGGAGACAGAGGCCACCCCGGGCGCCCCCAGCCAGACATCCAGAAACCCGGTGCGCTCATGCTGCCTTGAAAAGCCCTAGCTGAGGCAGACCGGGGCTTATGTCCAAATAAAACCTTCCCAATTAAAAAAAAAAAAGACTGCCCATCGATAGTACTGTCAAATGGCGACATCACCATGTTTTCCTTTTAACGCCAGAAAGTAGTATTAACATCATCTCAAAGAAAAGCACAATTCAGTTCTTTGAAGGGAAGATTGATCTTTCCAGAACACTCACGTTATCCCGCTTTCGTCTTACTCTCATCCTGCCAGCAATGGATCAAAATGCTCTCTCGGTCTGGCATCTGATTGCAAACTGTCTTTGAGAAGACTGTTCCGGAGGCCCTCGAACCAGCCATTTCACTTAAAAGTCTCCTCCTCCTGCCACTACTCAGGCCCCCCCTTAAAGAGCCAGGATCCAGGCTTCAGTACAGACTGCTGTTTTGTCATGAAACTTATTCACACCAAGGGGTGGAAATTGTTGCACTCTCTAGGAAGGGGTCTGGAAGGGAGGTTGGGAAAATCCACTGTCTGAGTACTGAGCATTTAAATTTCTACTAATTTTATCTTAAAAATATTTTTTAAGATTGGTGTTTGTTTTTTTTTTAATTTTTTATGTTTATTCATTTTTGAAAGACACAGAGAGACAGAGCACAAGCAGGGGTGGGGCAGAGAGAGAGGGGGACACAGAATCCAAAGCCGGCTCCAGGCTCTGAGCTGTCAGCACCAGAGACCGACGTGGGGCTCGAACTCACGAACTGCGAGATTGTGACCTGAGCCAAAGTTGGACGCTCTACTGACTGAGCCACCCGGGAGCCCCTGTTTTAATGTTTATTATTGAGAGAGACAGAGAAATGGCACAAGGTGGGGAGGGGCAGAGAGAGAGGGAGACACAGAATCCAAAGTAGGCTCCAGGCTCTGAGCTGTGACCACAGAGCCCGACACAGGGCTCGAACCCACAAACCACGAGATCGTGACCTGAGCTGAAGTCGGACACTCAACCGACTGAGCCATCCAGGAGCCCCTGAGGATTGGTTTTTAATGCTTTGTAACATAAGGACATTAGAACCCTCACACATGAACATAATTTACATAATGTACACGTATGTACATATGACTGCATATTGGGTGGTACATACTCAAAACTTTTTTCTCATTGAGTTTGCTATCAAAATGGGCTACAATTGTTCTGCGATTTTACGGGTATGTTTTTTTTTTAAAGCTAAATATATTTTTTTTAATGTTTATATGTTTTTGAGAGACAGAGCACAAGCAGGGGAAGTGCAGAGAGAGGAAGACACAGAATCCGAAGCAGGCTCCAGGCTCTGAGCCGTTAGCGCAGAGCCTGACGTGGGGCTCGAACTCATGAACCGTGAGATCATGACCCGAGCCAAAGTCAGACGCTTAACTGACAGCCCCCCAGGTGCCCCAAAAAACTATGTGTAGTGATCCTATTGTGACAGTACTCAGAGGGGACTTTATTTGGGTTATACAGAGGAGTAGAACTATTCCATCTTAAAATACACCAGGAAATAGGGGTGCCTGGGTGGCTCAGTCGGTTGAGCGTCCGATCTCACTTCAGCTCAGGTCATGATCTCGCAGCTCGTGAGTTCAAGCCCCACGTTGGGCTCTGTGCTGACAGCTCGGAACCTGGAGTCTGCTTCAGATTCTGTGTCTCCCTCTCTCTCTACCCCAACCCACTTGCATTCTGTCTCTGTCTCTCTCAAAAATAAATAAACGTTCAAACAAAAACATTTAAAAAACTACGCCAGGAAAAGAAAAAAAAAAAAGACCCCATCTAATGGGAGGTGGAATCAAGTCTCCCCTCCCTCCAAAAGTGTTGAAGGCAGAAAGCACCGGTCAAACCATGGAGCGTGAAATCCCAGCCCTGGGTTCCTGTCTTGGTGCTAATCTAGGACAACCATAAGGAAGTCACATCCCACCGTCACTGAGAATGGAAACACTGGTTCAACTGTTCATGCTTAAGGGAAGGCCTCTTCACAGGCTTTCATTTCTAGAAACAGTTAAGTGTCATGGAAAGGAAGGAACTCTTGAAGCAGTAAAATATTGTTCAACTTCGGGGCGGTCGATTAGTATAAATGCAGGGGAGGGGCGATTATAAGAGCGAGCCTGCTCTCTTCACCATGAAGCGGACTCCAGGACTCTACACGGATGCTGCCATCCGAGGCAAAGCTGTGCATTTATCGCTCATACCTGCCTCGTGCGGGACTCATGACCCCCGATACGGTCGAGGTCCGGCTCTCATCCAACCCAGCAAGTTCTTCCTTGAACCACCAGAACCCCAGGAGCTGACTAGATCGTTGATCCTCCCGTCTGCTCCCCACCATACACATCTACAGCATCCGTCCACGTTCTCACGTGTAGGGGGATCGAAGGGCTACGGTTTCTAAGCCTCGAGGTTGTGCTTTTACCTGACAGATCTTCATTGAAGTCCACCTTCTTGTTGATGACAAAGTTGTTGAGCATTCTGTAGGGCCGGGCAGGCACATTTACTTTTTCAAGGTGAGCTTTCCCTATTATTATGGTACAAGGAGAGTTGGCATGGCCTGTACTAAACTCACTGTGAACACCGCTAACAGGCTTCTGGAAAAAAAAAAAAATGTAACAAGATGAAGAAAACGTCAGCATGTACCTCCCCACCCAACGCGACCTTACATCATAGCACGTGGCCAAGGAGCTGTTCATACCTTCGGAGTGTTCGCTTTTCTTGGCCTTTTGCTCAGCTGTCGCTGGGGGCCGTGTTTGACTGCTTTAGCCTGGGTCTGTTTGGCCCCGAGTTTCACTACGTCCGCCCACGACTTTGCCACTGTCAGAAGGAAAACGTGTTGAAAGGTTTCCGAAGCCCCGTAAGTGAGAAAACCGACCGTAAGACATCCGCGAACATGACACTAACCGACTAAATTGGCTTCAGAAGCTCCGCTCCTTCTTTTGGAGTAAATCCTCTGCAAGATGTCATGCTGGCTCCGGTCGATGGAGGTTCTCTTTGAAAGCAAGCCACCGCTCTTCCTGCCTCCCCTCTTCGGAACATCCGTGTGATGAGATTTGCTGCCGCCGGAGACCGAGGACGCCTTGGGTGACCTGCGACGTGGGTCACGGGCACCTGGAGAAGTCCTGGTCGGATCTCGAGCTGGAGATGCCGCGAACTGCGGTTGTGCGGTCACTTCCAAATGGAGTCCGGAAGAATCTTCTTTTCCCGATGGTTGAGGACGGTCCTGACAAGATTTAAATGTTCATAAGATACCTTACCGCCAACACAGAGTCTCTGTAGTGGATGTGAAAACCCTGCCCAGTTAAAGAATTTTAACTGTTTCAATCTGGAAGCACCAAAACGTTTCAAGCGCTGTCTGTCAAGTGGAAGGCAGAGATGGGAGTCTGTGCTCCTCATTTAAGAGAAAAAGGAAGGAGGGGGGTGGGGGGACAGCAAACCAGTCTTAAGTGAGGAGTGAGCATGCTCCGATCTGAATTGGAAAAAACACCACCTGTGGGCATCTAATCCCCTTTGGTCTACGTGGAAGGAGGGCCGCTCATTTCTGGGAGCCAATAGAAAATGGAAAGGGAGCCACACATACCTTATACTCCTTTTGGTAGGAAAAGAAATGAAAGATTGCCCAGGCCCTCTGAGGGGGGTGAGCTGGGAGGCCATACCTTTCAAAGACCTAAACTCAGGAGGACAACACAGCCTAGGGTAGGTGATTACAAAGTTCTAAATAGCTGATGGTGGAAATCATGGGCGTGTTGCCATTCAAGGGTTTCCTTTTCACCTTATAATTCTAAAAGAAAACAAACAAACAAACCACCTTACGGTTTGTGTCATGATGTCTCCAGATTCTTTCTAATCGGTAGTTTGTTTGTTTGTTTGTTTTTTAATGGTTATCTATTTATTTTTGAGGGAGAGACACGTCGTGAGCAGGGGAGGGACAGGGAGAGGGAGACACAGAATCTGAAGCAGGCTCCAGGCTCTGAGCTGCAGCACAGAGCCCGACGTGGGGCTCCAACTCATGAAGCAGGAGATCATGACCTGAGCCGAAGTCGGATGCTCAACCCACTGAGCCACCCAGGCGCCCCTCTGATTGGTAGTTTTTACCGAACTCCCCCCCTCCCCCAGCCTGAGTGGTCTTCTGGAAGCAAGGCTGGCAGGAGGCCTCCGCCCGAAGAGGCCTTCACAGGTCTCCGCTGTGCTCAGCCACGTGAGAATCGGGGTTCCAAGCCCAGGGGTCCATTTTCCACCCCTCAGTGAGTGAGCCATCCTTTAGAATTTTTTATCTTTACTACATTTTTAGAAAGAAAAAGGTCTCCATTGCCATTGTGCTGGCGTGGGGCGTTTGGAAAGGATGTGCCCTAGGCGGGAGTGAGAATACTGACCGTTGACCCTACCTTGATGATTTTCTTCAGGACAGGTGGAGTGTGGCTTACAAGTGACCTTCTGGGTGTTTCTCCTCTCTTGAGAGGTGTATTAGGAGGTAAGTTTTCATCAAATAACTCCGGCTTCAGACGACCACCGAAGGAGACCCGCCTTCTTTTCAGGGGTGTTCCCTCAGTCTTATCTGAAATAATGAATACAAACATGGAGAAGGAATGGAAGATGTACGGACACCTAAGACGTGTTTCAAGTTGCCGTTAAAGACAAACCAATGGAAAAGCCCCCTTGAAAACTAACACCACAGCGTCTCATCCTTTTGTAATGCTCACGGAGCTGGAGCTCAGGAAAAGACCCAGGGACAAACCCACAAAGCGTCACGTCCCAACCGGACAGTACAAAGATCTCCTAGGAAAGGTTGAAAATGCCCACGTGGACAGAGCTTGATAAAGGGATCGGTGTGGATGGGGCAGCTTTCACTTTGGAGCAGGGGAATGACAGACAGATGCTTCCGCGGTGACCGGATAGGGCTTTTTCCAAAGACACCTATGAACTCGGACCTCGCCCAGGCCTACCTAGTGAGAAGTCGTGAACTTGAAAACTTCTCCAGGTGATTCAAACAGGCGATTCACGAGTCCCAACCCCACCGCACATCCCCATGAACTGGCACTCCACAAGAATCCCTTGTCTGAGTGATGCCCCCTTTCTGAGACTCATAGGGACACAGTGATGGATGCGTGCTGGTCTAATTGCAGAGAGGGGTGCACTTCGCATGAGGGACCGTCTGCAAAACAGAGCCTGGACGGTAAGCCCGCTACTTCAGAACACCCACAGAACCACCCCCACCTCCGAAAAGTATGGGAGAAAACCCAGGAGCTACTGAGCCCACTCGGGGGTCATAGCCCTGCCGCTCACTGGGTGACAGGAGGCCACAGTTTCCCGTTTTACAAAAGGGAAGTTAACAGGGATACCTGTCCCAGGGGCCCACCTGCTACCTGCACAGAGGATCAAAAGTGCCCATGTCTTTAAAACACCTACAACAGCTCCTGATACAGAAACCCGTGGGGATAGTCCAGTGGTTTATAAAACAGCAGCAGCAACAACAACAACAACAACAACAACAAACTACTATTAGGAGACGCGGAAAACAGAGTATAAGTATCTGAGAGACACCCTCCCTGTATTTAAACATTCCCAAGGGACTTCCCTGGACTTAGTTTATAGGAGCAAACTCACAGGATACGAGTGCTTATAGTTCGGAACTCAAAAGTTTCTGGAAAGCCATTATGCTTATTACTAGGCTTATTCTTTCTATCTTCTTGTGGGTGGAATGGGAGAATCCAACACATTTTTGGACCCCTGTAGGTCCCCGGCTGTGTTCGTCCCTGACAACCCGCCCTCCCTCCGGAGCCCCGGATTAGTCGTGCGCGTCTTCAGGACGAGTCTATGAGAGCAGACGGTGCATCTGGCTTTGTGCACATAGACTCCCTGCCGTGGTGAAATCACCACCGACGGAAGGGAGGGCTCATCGGTTCCTATCTAGATACAAGGTATGAGCTTGGTGGCGGGGGGGGGGGGGGGGTGGCGATAAATGCACAGTTAAGTAAACTTACTGATGGAGTCCCCAAAGTTGCTTGTATCAACTGAACTACGACCAGGTAATGCAGAGTGCATGCGCCCCACGGCGGCGCCCACTTTCTCAGGCTGGTGGACGGAACTGTTTGGAATCTTCCTTTCAACTTGAACGGGCAACGGAGCTAAAATCGCGTGATTCTGAGTTTCTGGTTCTGGCGTAAGAATGTCCACACTGGTAGGAATACTCCTCCTCCTTTTGGAAAAGAGGTTTTCTGGTGTATCTCCAAAATTATCAGCGTTTTCGACTTTAGCGGGTGTTTGGTTTCTGGTTAAGGACTTCCTAGGAGTAAACGTCTTGTTATCTGTCCTGAAGCCTTCCTTTTGATCCAAATTCACAGACGCACTTCCGCCGGCGACCGTCATGTCTTCATGCTGACGTTTCCGCGAGGTCTGCGGGGAACGTTGTGCCAGGGTCTTGGTTGCTGTCATCTCAGGAGGGACGATGGGACTCCTGGTCTCCTTGGGAGTCTCCACAGCCTCCTCACCTTGTCTCCTGTCCTCGGTCTGGCTAATACCTTGTTCTCCCAAAGCAGGATCTGCTTTCATTTGGGTGCTCCGACCCGACCTAGGTCTGGATTTAAGTGACCCTGGGACTTGTGTCCTGCCTTGTAAACCACCAGAACATTCCTTCTCTGGTGGGCGATGGCTCCGCGTTCCGGATTTTTTACCGCTCTGTAGCACATCTCCTTTTTCTGATTTCGCATCAAGCTCTTCCTTCATTGACTCGTAAAGCTTCTTAAAGGGAGATTCATTGTTTGCACCATTCTCCAGACCCCGCGTAGAGGGTAAAGGCTTCAGGTCTCCTTTACAGCTCGCTAACGTTATGCTGAAATCTTCCTTAGAATCCCTGCCTGTAGGATCCGTGGTATTTCTGGAGTTACCTCCAGCAAGTTCCGAGGGACGAACGACATTAGGCGTTCTGCTTGCAACCCGGTCCTCACAGCCACCAGAGACCGTGCCCACTGCTTGGACATTCTTCAGAGGCTTTCCTGAAACACTGTCTTCAGAGGCTCTTGAACGGGCATCGGAATCTTGAAGCTTCCCGTCTGGGCGATGAGTTATGAAATAAGAAACAGAAAGTTCAATCTTTCCTCAGTGATGAACACCTATAGTATTCAAATTGTCTTCTAGTCTAGCTTTTCACTTAGCCTGCAAATTATTTAATGCCCAAAACGTGTAACAGAAGTATTCTGATGCTGGTGTTATGAGGCAAACAAATAGGTCACGTCAGCCTCCTATAACCCATGTGAGGCATGGAATGCTGTTAATCTACTCAATTAAACCGGTAACTGAACGAGACTGCTTATACCTGGATGCTCCAGTGAGCACGGTGCCCTCTAAGTCACTTGAGGAAAAAGTGAACTCAGATGTCTGCCTGTGTGCCATGGGAAGTAACACAACCTCCTAACTTTTGTGAAGCTGAATGCAGAACACAGGCGTTCTTGCTGCCCCTTCCTCGCCGTAACGCTACGTGGAGAGCTGACCTTGAAGGATCCCAGGAGAAAACCACAAAACTACTAACCAGGGTCGGAAGAGAGGCTAGATCTTGAGACTCGATGCAGAGATTCCTGTGAATTGGCAAAATAAAAAACAGTGATTTAGGTGTCTTTTCAAACATGGGCAGTCATATTTATTAAAATATTCTTGCTAGGGAGGCTCTTCCCTACCAAACTGTCCTTATATGAATTTTAGAGACTTTCACCCAAGACGCTCAGGGGCAAGTGCTCGTAATACAAGTATTTCTTAGCTGATTTTAAAAATATATAATGATAGTATAAGAAACAAACTTGAAGCTCAGAATTGTTTAAACTGGACGTCAGTTGAAGCACCCAGGGGGCTCAGTCGGTGGAGCGTCCGACTTTGGCTCGGGTCATAATCTCCAGGTTTGTGAGTTCGAGGTCCGCGTCGGGCTCTGTGCTGACAGCTCAGAGCCTGGAGCGTGCTTCAGATTCTGAGTCTCCCTCTCTCTCTCTGCCCCTCCCTTGTTCACACTCTCTCTATCTCTAAAAAATAATCATTAAAAAAACATTAACAAGATAAATAAACTGAAGCTCAGTTGAGTTTTGGGAAGTTCCTCAAACTTCTCTCTCATCCCCCCACGAGAGAGCCAGAGCTGCAATTAGACATCACCTGCATGCAGCGTCTGTGAACCTACCAAGGGCACGGAATTATTGACTTAGTACTCAGCTTTGTCAGAAATAGGGTACAGGACCTGCTGGGGCCCCACTGGGCACGTGTGCTTTGGCTGGCAGGTGCACCCGAGAGCCGGGATGGTGAGGCCAAGTGAAACCAGCACACCACAGGCGCTCACCCTCAGAGCACGACAATTGGATCTGGGCTCCTCCCTCCCCCGTCCCCCCAACTGCTGCCCTCACTATCTGTCAGAAAAATTTTTAAGGGGCAAGGAACAACCAAAGAATAACAATTATGCAAGATGTAAAAGTTCAGTGTTGCTTCAAAGGAGGAAAAGTATCTCATCTGAGTTACTACAGAGGGAAAAAGAAATCACAAAATATATCCAAGGGCAAATAATTTAACTTTTTCCTTCAATCTGTTTCAGATTTCTTGGTATCTAACCCGCTGCTTCTCAAAATTGCTTCTCAAATTTGTGAGGGATCAGTTTCTAATTTCCCATATGAAGTTGGCCAATAGTCTTATGACTAAACAGGAAAAATAAATTAAAACTTAAAAGTTATGTACAAAATACAAGCCCATTTTTGTACCATTATATTCCACAGCACAAAAGTCACTGCCCAACTGCTATCACATGTTCTCAGTATTTAGTTTCAGTACTGGCTTTAGCACAATCCCAACAATGAACAGTTCATAGACCTCTGAGACCTCTTATCAATGTTTTAAAAAGTTTATTTATTTGAGAAAGACAGAGAGAGAGTGGGAAAGGGGCAGAGATAGGAGGAGAGAGACAATCCCAAGCAGGCTCCACGCTGTCAGCGCAGAGCCCGATGGGGGCTCGAATCCACAAGCTGTGAGATCATGACCTGAGCCAAAATCCGAGACCACTTATCTAACCCAAAGTTCAGCGTTTTGGTTGGTTCCCTTACACCCACCAACCAAGTAGGTGGAAAACCTCAAAAGCTAGTTTTCCCCCAAAGCTGATGAGTGGCAAGGTCAACATTAAGGTCACTGCTCTAGGGGGGAAGCAGCACCTCGATCTTCGGTAGAGTGGCTTCCTGCTCATTTTGGGCACGGGTACTGACTTGTAAGCCAGAGAATCGCAACCCGCTCACAGGAGACCAGCTTGGGTAGCTTCATAAAGAAGAGAAGTTCACGGGACACGTCCTACTAAAGCTCCAAGGATGGAGATAAGCCAAGCGTTCTGATACGCCAATACGTCTGTCACGTGACACCGTGCAGGACCCCTTTGGTACCCAGAGCTCCGATGTGATGATCTCAGGTACATAAAGATGGAGAAGAGCAGTGACCGGGAGACAACAAGAGCCACTAGATAATGTAATCCCCAGATTTTAATTCCTTGCAATGGGCTGTCCTAACCAAAGGTCTGCAAGATCAGATCGTGAGATGCTAAAGGGGCCTTTTGGGCCAAAATGTTAGACTGACCTAGTCCACTCTTTGTGAATAAAAGAAGTACAGTTTTCAATTATTTCAATTTATGGGGTATCTCAGGTGCTCAGTCGATTAAGCCTCCGACTTCGGCTCAGGTCATGATCCCACAGTTCGTGAGTTCGAGCCCCACGTCGGGCTCTGTGCTGACAGCTCGGAGCCTGGAGCCTGCTTCGGATTCTGTGTCTCCCTCTCTCTCTCTCCTTCTCCCCTGCTCATACTCTCTGTCTCTCAAAAATAAATAAATGTTAAAAAAAAATGAAATTATTTCAATTTATGGGGCTCCTGGGTCTGTCAGTTGGTTGAGTGTCCGACTCTTGATTTGGGTTCAGGTCATAATCCCAGGACCGTGGGATCCCAGCCCCGTGTGGGGCTAACACAGAGCATGGAGGCTGCTTAAGATTCTCCCTCCCTCCCTCTGCCCGTCTCCCCTGCTCGCACACTCTCTCTCAATAAAGAAATATAAACAAACAAACAAACTCAAGTTTGTCTAAGTTCATCATGTTTAAGATCTCAGTCACACCTTCCTTACAACTGGCCAGTCATCCTCACTTGTGAGACACCATTCATCAACGTGCACATTAATGATTTCATAGTATCGTGCACAGGAATCAGAACTCAAAGTTGGATGCCACCTCTCGCTCATCACCTGTTTGCGTCTTTGTCCTGGGAATTCAGTCGACTTCCTTCCGTCCTCGTGACTTTCATTTTCGTACCTGAAGTGCACAGAAGGACAGACACATATTCAGATTCAAGATCTGTAACTGACGGTAAAACTTCCTTATCTGATTAATGTCCAAGGAGCGAGGAACAGACTTCAGGTTTCATTCAAGATATTACCTTATTCATGGAAATAAACGTAGTTAGGAGAGATCTTAGGTCACCTCAAATTTCTTTTGGAACGCTAACGTCATAGGTTGGGGCCCGGGTTGATTTCTGAACACGGACGAGCCCGTGTGAGTACCTCCTATGTGAAAACTTAGTGCATAGGATGGCCGATCGGATTTCCACTGGTTTGTATTCCTGGAAATCATCTGAGGACTTGGAAGGTCACCCAGGAAGCCCTGCGGCACCTGAGGCCTGAGTCACTTTGTGATGTTATTTACTGCAGGGTCACCACAGAGCCACCCTAGACCTTAGGGCTGCTGTGATCTCCTCAGTTT